>NW_026442038.1:0-51519 GCF_026898425.1 Galleria mellonella | reverse complement strand
ATCATTTCAGTAACATAATCTTGAGAATTAGTACAAAATCATTTCAGGAGGAGGATGGGAAACCGCCTAAACTCCATAATCTATATAGGTTTTTCCAAATTCAAAGTTCCATCAGAAAGAAGTCCTATTCTCGCGGTTTAATGTGGGCGATATGGCGACTATTGAATGAGAAAGGGAGATTGCTCCCTCAGTAAGTTTAAATTTAAGTGTTTAGAAGTTGATTCTCTTTACCTATTTTGTAAGAGACTCCATGTGTAAGTGGCTTGATATGAATTTACAAAGATGAACGATAGTGAAGATATTTGGGTTTGATATTGTTACCTTTATAACCAAATTTATAAGACCAAAAGTACAGCTAATATCACATTCTAGTCATTGAGCTAAAATATTCTGTTATGAGAAATCAGACATCTGGCGAGAGGATTTGGATTATTCACACTTTAGTCAATTTGAAAGTCGGTTTTCTTTCTTGGCCTTACCAAGCATCTCATCTTGTAGTTCTTTCAAATTGCGCTACAATCCCAAAGGCGGTTAAATGAATAAGTAAAGTGAACAAGTACCGAGTGCATAGGCGACGCTGGAGGTGGCCTGCAGCAGGGCGGCCAGGTGCGGCAGGCGGCGCGTGTGCCGCGCCAGCAGCGCCGCCACCAGCGCCGCGTCCGTGGCGCCCAGCCCGCCGCCCAGCGCCGCGTGCGGCAGTGCCAGCCGCGACACCTGTCGTACACATGACTCACACTCTCACACACACAGCCCGCCGCCCAGCGCCGCGTGCGGCAGCGCCAGCCGCGACACATGCCGCACACACATGGCTCATACACTCATACACACGGCTCACACACTCACACACACAGCCCGCCGCCCAGCGCCGCGTGCGGCAGCGCCAGCCGCGACACATGCCGCACACACACGGCTCACACACTCACACACACGCACACACACATGCACACACACGCACACACACACGCACATGCTCACACACACGCACACGCACTCGCATGTAATCACGCACACGCACACGTACTCGCATGCACACACACGCACACGCACTCGCATGCACGCATCTGATTTGATTTTCTACATACAGGTTACAGTAACCACTAGTACCATTTTATTTTCATCTATAAATGCACGGAAATAACAGAAATTACAGATGTAGCATGCGGCACGGCGAGCGCGGCCAGCCCCACCGCGACCTGCCCCGTGATGGCGACGCGCTCGGCGCCCAGCCGTCGCGCCACGCCGCCCAGGCAGCTGGCGGCCAACAGGTAGCCCACGCTGTCAGGGATGAACACCGCTCCTGTTTGCCAGCGCTGCAAACCATATACTGGTTATGTACTTGCAATTTATACAGTAACACAATTAAATACCAAACCAATATTTTTACCAAAGAGAGACTATGTACAAGAGTCGTTTGCTTGGGTACCTCTGTCCAATTCGTGTTTCTACCGTGAAACAGTTGTGTTTGCATGACTGTGTTTCGGTTTGAAGGGTGGGATATGGCAGTGAATTTACAGAGTACAGAGTAATAACTAGGTGTCATGTCGTATAGGGAGGTTAAGGATATGGCCTGGGATAGAGCTGGCTGGAAGAAGATGCATGAATAAGTTGCACCGACACGAGGAAACTCTTAAATGAAAAGAAGAAGAAGAGTAATAACACCTGAGTCCTTAGGAATGGGGGGAGGGGGGTTAAATTTGCGAAACAGTATACTCTATTATATCCACAGTACTGCTCATGTCTTTTGGCGACGGTTACCACTTTCCATTAGGTAGGCCGTCAGCTTGTTTACCATTCTAAGTTGCAGAAAAAAAAGTATATTTTCGATCAGTAAGTAGCGCAGTTCAGGAATGCTTGTAATATCTGAGTTATTGACCCGTATCACATGAAGATAATAATTTCACTGTAATATCATTCGAAATTAAGAATTAAAACCACCTACGCCGGCCCACTCTATGCCGGGACCACAAAAATTTAAGTTTATTCTAATAAAAATATTTCTTTTTTCTTTCTTTGACTACATATTTATTAAATAAAACCTGCGGATGAAACTTTTTCATAATCCAAAGAGGAAGGCAAGGTTCCAATGATGCCATGACGCTGGTGGTGAGCAGTATAGCTCCAACGCAAGCGCCTGTCGACTCGCGCTTCGCTACTCTAAGCGCGCCCCATAGTTCATTCTTGGTGGAATCACTACGCTCTGTGGAAATCTAAGGAAATTGAAACAAATTATGTTATAGCAGCAGGTTGAAGATTACCAAGTTAAATTCAAAGTAGACCACCGTACATACTTGATTGAACTCTTCTTTATCCAAAAACACATATTGCATGACTGAAACAAGATGGGTTTTTCATGTTATTACATGAAACATTGATGGGTATTTCGAGTTAATTTAGTATTCGAAATTTAACGAATATTAAATTTGATTTATGCAATTTTAAGTGACAAATTTATGAAACGAGCCAATATACCTACATGAAAAGCGTCATGGACATCAAAGAAGAGATCATGGTGTCCATGTGTTGCTATGCAAAAATTCTTTATGGCAGAATACGAATGGAAGAAAGGTACACAAACAGACAACTTATTTATGGTCTTATTTTGTTAATAAATGATACAGATTACTCTGCATCTATATTTATTTACCGCAAACATCTATATTTACCGCAAACTAACTTAATATGAAACAAACGAAAAAACTTACATAATGGCTATTAAAATTTATAGTCATTTGCCAAATAACCTAAAAATATACTAAATTTAAAATTTAAAAAAAAAAAAAGGTTACTTGATATTACTTTTTGCAATTTTAATGATTTTTTTCTTTGGTTCTTGACTTTTTTTATATTTACATTATAAATAATTTAATTAATATATAAAATAATCATTAGTATATTGTAATTGTGACCATGTGGGAATTTATTATTGTTGATTGTTGTATTTTAATCTGTTTTAAACTTTAATGACGACTTCATTGTATAACTGTAAAATAAAATTAATGTTATGTAGCTAATTGTATTGTATGTCCGTTGTATGGGTAGATTATGTAAATTCCCTTTAAGACGTTAATTTTTTTATGCAACTATGTAACTTTGTAAGCAAGTTGTCGGCCCACCTGATGGAAACTGATAACCGTCGCCTATAGACATGAGCAGTACTATGGACATAACAGAATATACTGTTTCGCCCATGATACCCCCCATGCGTTACCATTCCTGAGGACTCAGATGTTATTCCTCTGTACCCAGTAAATTCACTGCCATAATAATATTATATAATAATGCCAAAATAATATAATAACATCTTATAATGTACAGCTCACAGTAAACATTTATTCTCTTCTATTCTATTCTGCATATTAATCAACATTTTGTGATAGATATACTAATTTATTAAGTCATTTATATTATTATACCATTTATTAAGAGCTATATTTCATCACCATTAATATAATTTATATATATATATATATATATATATATATATATATATATATATATATATATATATATATATATATATATATATATATATATATATATATATATATATAAATATTATATATATAATTTATATATAATATTTATATAATATTTATATATATTTATATATATAATTTATAGAAAATAGTAGACGTAAAATTCTGGGACACCTTATACGACATGACGATTTTTAAAGACGTATTGGAAAGAAAAATAGAAGGTAAAAGAGGAAGGAGAGATCGAGAAATAACTACATGGGACAGATAAAGGAAAAAATGTGTCATGTCATAAAGGGAGGTCAAAAATATGGTCTAGGATAAAGTTGACTAGAAGAGAATGCATAAATTAGTTGCACCGTCAAGAAGAAGATATAAATATAGGTATATACTTACGAAGATCAGCAAGTAATGCAGCAGATAATAGCAGGAATGGGGCTCCGCGACTCCAGAGTGCATACGCTGCACCGCCAAATGGGTAGCCAATTAACACTCCTGTATGACAAAGATGTTTTAAACATTTATAAATTAACTACCTAAATCTCTCAGCTTCTTCCACGTGATCCAGTAAGTACATAAAATATCCGGTGCTAAGTTTACTGTATCCGTGTATCAAATTTCATTTAAATTCGTTTCGTAGTTTTGTATGGAAGAACAACAGACATCCATCCATCGGTCGTTATAAACTTTCTCAATAAGATTAAGTGCTGTTAAATATTACCTACTTATTTTAAAATTAGGATAGTATAAATTTCATTTATTCATTAACATATGTATGTGTGCATGGCGGACTTAATGCTAAAAGCATTCTCTCCCAGTCAACCGTAGGGAAGTGTCAGAATACTCGAATGCGGTACTAGTAATTATTGATATACATACATACTAAAATCACATATATAATATAAACAAATATATATATAAGTAAAAAATTCCTTACACATAAATATTATACAGTCACTATTATCTAATATAAAAATAGATAAATAGCAGAATAGACAATTCCGCAACTCTCAGCCGTTGTTCTTTGTACGCGCTCCAATGCTGCATACGATTGCGTGCTTGTCGATTACTATCGGCACTGCTCTATCTATACTGCTCAGTTTGCTCCCACTTAACAGGCTATTTCTTTGTTCAATTCCCTGATCACTCAGCAGCCAGATATTGATACTTTTAATGACAAGTTAAATGAATTTTTTAACTAAGAATTTTCCAAGGCGGACTGCGTAGGTATAGAAAGACCTGAGAGAATACATTACTGGCCCTGTGACCATAACAATCATTCTACCCTTAGGTTCTAGAGTTCAATTATAACCTACTTTGGAGGTTTAGCGGTTTTGCACATTGCCTCATTTTCCTTTGACTACTGCACAATATTAACATTTACACTTACAAATACTTACATATCGTCATAGTCCTAGAATACTACGGATCATAGTACAAGATCTGCTTGGTTTGGGAGTAGATCTCGGCCGCGTAATCCAGTGGTTTTCAAAAGTTACCTAAAGCAACAGCCCCGAGTAGGAGGCCGATGGCCCGGTGGCGCTGGTGCGCGGGCAGGGCGGCGGCGGCCAGCGCCAGCCCCGCCACGCCGGCCAGCGCCGCGCCCGCGCCGTGCGCCGCGCGACCTGCGCACGCGCACCACGCGCCCGCCGCGCCCGCCGCGCCCGCCCGCCGGCTGCATGCCATGAACACTGCGACCACACCACACCACACCACACCACTACCTGACTCCTCACAAACCCCATAGCTAACAATGAGATATAACAGGCCTATTGCTAGCAATACACTCTATCATGTCGACCTCCACACGGTTCCCCCTGGAAACCATAGTGGTTAATTCTTGTTCAATTGGTCACTATGAGCCAACTGACCTGCCTTCATCCTCACCTGTCACCCTTCACTGGTACTCCGCCAGCGTATACCGATAGCGCAGGCGGGGTTACCATTCCATCTTCACCCAATAAAAAAATCCCTTTCCCCCGGTAAGGATGAGGTTAGATCAGTTGACCTCTTGTTTTGAGGAGAAATACGTACTGGAACACACCGTAGATGGAGTGACGATCTCAAATGGCTTTCAGAAGTTTTCTTTATTGCTGCATAACATACATTTATTAGTACATTTATTTATTACATACCGGTGGCAGCACCGGCCAACACTAAGGTACCAGCGCGGAGTACCTTAGCGGGGCCATGTTTGCAGACCGCTACTCCAGCAAAAGGGGCCGTCACAAGTTGTGATGCTGCTTTAGCACCCAGCACTAGTCCTACTACTGCTTGGGATCCCCCTATACCTGTCGTGATGCCGTTCAAGTCATCAATATACAGGGTGGAAGGGACAGGTTGGCCAAAACGAAAACAGCAGATTCAGACGAATGGTCTGAGTCAGATGGCAGATTATTTTCTCACCGGAAATGCACAACAATCATATAATTAACGAATGTTAGTTTTGATGCCGCGCAATGTATTTGAAATTTTGCGATACACATGGCGCGTGATACCTACAACGCGTATAGTCAATGGCGCTTCTTCATAGGTAGTTTTCCTACGCTTATGGCGTTGACTTTACAGCTGATTTCGTGCGTCGCGGTAAGATTGTAATACAAATATTACATTGCTGTGTTTTGGTATTTTATAGTATTTTACAATAAATTATTACTATTTCATTATATTGTGACATAATATCATAGATTACATGATTTTAAATGGAAAAAAAATAACAGGAAAAATTTGAAAATTTCCGGAAAGTATTTCTACCGCTTTTCAGTTCTGAATGGTCTGAATTCACTGTTTCTATTTTTGCTAACTTGCCTTACACCCTGTATAGATCTATAGCTACGTAGTTATAAAGAGAAATAATTAAAATTTGTTTTTACAAGAGACTACAACATGTGGTTCTTCAAAAGAGGTACATAGCTTTCTTCAAGGTCGGCAAAGAGCATGTAATGACCTCGATATTGCAGGTTTTGATAGGCTATGGTAACTGCTTACCATCAGGTACGCCGAATGCTTGTTTGCCACCTCGGTGATATAAAAAAAAAAGGCTTTTTGCTTATGTTTCATATCAAGGAGTTTTTTCTTAGAAAAATATCAGCTGTAGTCCTCATAAAATTAATAGGAGATCAACATAGGGGTAAATTCCATAAACTAGAAAGGAATTGTTGTAACTAATTCAGAAATACTGATACAATCCCGTAAAATGTACCGTCTTCATCACCATATCAGTGGTTTTCTGTCCACTGCTAAACATAGGTCTTCTAAGACTCTCATAAGAAACAGGGCTGCTCCTTATGGCAGTTTACCATTGGGGGGATTTTGCCAATAGTTGTCACGCTTGGCTTTGAGTTGGCAACCGCAGTTTGGTTTTTAGTGATATTTTAAGAAGCATACTGATCTGCCCATCCCTCGACTAATAAATTGTAGTAACTTCTCAGTAGCTTCCAACGACACCCATGGGAAAGGAAGAAAGACCTGGTAGATTCTATACCATACAGCAAATTCTTTCTGATTTTGCCTAGGTCTTAATACATAACTATGTTCCTCTCATACAACTTACCTAAAAAGTGTAAAAAAGATCTGTCTTTATGTCAAAAAGTAATTTTTTTTCTAGAAAAATAACTAGGTATATTCAGAAATGTAGGTAAAGCTGTGGTCGCCCCTGATCACAATTTTTACCATACCCACCTTGAGTATCTTCTGTGTTGATGTTATGTACGGTACTGTTCAGCAGTACAGCAAGAGGCGCGTCGTGTGTGGTCCACAGCTCCAACGACTCACCGCGCACCCAGTCCGGTATTATAGGAACTGCAACAAATGATACGTGCCCTGCTGTAAAATAATATCATAGTAGCAGTCATTGGGGGGAAGGAATTATTAGTAATGGGGACTAACAGCTCCATTACTAGCAATATACCCTGTCAGGTCGACCTTCACGCGATTCCTCCTGGAAACCATCGTGGTTAATTATTGTAGAATTCGTCACGATGGGCTCTGCTTTAATCCTCACCTTTCATCTGGCACCAGTGACAGGATGAAAGCAGATCACTGGTGCCAGCGTATACCGATAGTGCGGGCGGGAGTACCATTCCATTACCAACCATAAAAAAGTAGCAGTCATAACATCATAATGATTACCATTGTTTTAGTAATCCATTTCCTCCCTTTTCGATAGACAGGGGCTTTATGGGAGTACGATCGCAGGCTCAGCTGTCACGCTGTATTCTGTGGGATCTATAGTGCTATTCATGACTATAAGCAACAATGACTACTTTCCATCAGGTGAGCCATCAGCTCGTTTAGCCATTTCAAATTTTATAATAAATCACCAGAGGTAAACACACGGCACTCCTGTGACCAGTTAACCATTGTCCAGCAAGAACACTCAGAAGCAATAACTTGCACTTGTAAATAAATACCGAGGAAAATTCAAACTGATCAACCATCATTAGGTAAAAATACATCATGTTCTATCTGAAAGAGACGTCTCCGGAACCATGAAACCATGAGACGAATATGAAAATTAAGTAAAGAGATGTTCAAGATATCACTTTAATTGATGCTCCGTGGCTGATTTGTAAGGGCTCAAGCATGAACAAAACTTACCTACAACTGTAAGCAGCACATTATCCAGAAAGAACGTGAAATAGATCAAAGCGAAGGCCAGAGCCCCGTTAGTTGACGCTTCACCTTCCTTCATTCTCACATATCCCGATTTAAACACTGTGGAACAGTTCACGCACGCGGAACGTCTGGGAAAATGAACTAAGCAGTTTATAGGATAGCACAGCGCAGCCGCATCTGTCTCGGGGCGATAACAAATGCCATTCTGTTTCCAATCAGTGTTCACCAGCGCGTGTGCGTTTCGCCCTAATACAATTTTCTGGCCTGTAACCCTGCATTGGTTAACGACACGTTTATCGGGCGATAATGATTTTAAAGATGGAACAGGCTCCTGATTATATTAGAGTAGGAACCACTTGTTCTGGTTTAAATGCTTCATTGTAATGAGAAAGGTTCGATTTTCAAATTAAACAATAAGTTGTTCTGGTAATCAATTTTTTTCATGCTTTTTTGTCCGAATGCAAAAGAATTAAAGGGAACGTGTATGTGGTAGGTATGTGTTTGTATCCAGATCTTTGACAACTGTGTTGGTATAACAACTTACCACACCCTTTTTCTTTCAATAATTTCTGCATAATATAAATAATGTAATACTTGTATAAGGATTATTAAAACACACTTCAATTATTAACACTTATATTATCATTCTTGCACCTTTCAATTTATGTTTATAATTATAATACATTGGAAATAAATAAACATAATCATGTAATTCTATTTACTATCAAATGTATTAAGATACATAATTGTATAGATTTAGAACACCTCCGAATTATTTCTAGCCTCAAACTAAGAATAGAATTTTACTATACAACCGGACAACTGATAGACATATATATATATATATATATATATATATATATATATATATATATATATATATATATATATATATATATATATATATATATATATTTATTTATTTATACTAAACCATAAATATTTTTTTTATGTAAATACGTAAATATTATATATAAGAAACATCAAATACACAGATATATTCATAGAGACCAATGTACATATTGAGCGGAGATAGAACTTGCGACTATTAGGAGGTAAAGTCGTGTATTAAGCTGCTAAACTACTAAATTCGTCAATGTTACTTCTTAAAACGTAATTTATTTAACTAGATAAATAAATTATAATCATAATTAATACATTTTTACTAAATACGTATAAATTAAACTTGGTTGGTTGGAAAAATTTTTACTGTAAATAATAACAATTTATGAACATTGATGGAACGGAACGTATCTGTCAACGTCATCTGCCAATTCGTTGAACACACTGCGATTCTAAAATTCATCACTTTGTCAGTCAGTCATGTCAATGCTTGTCGTTGTTTCGTGTTCTTTCAATATCAATTGATTCGCTTTTAAGTATCGCCGTCTATTGGCTGTAAACAAAATAATTTGCGAAACCGCCAACAGGTGATGTGAGGTGATTATTACGCTGGCGGCTCCTCACGCTGCCTCAACGTACACCAAGAATCTCGGCACTCTTCGATATCCGTGAACGCAGCCCTGGAACTCACATCAGCTTGTACACGTTATGGTGAGTCCTATTAGCATTTTTAGCAGTTATTTTGCATGTTATCACTGCACGATCGATCCTAATTACTTTTTACGTATGCTTTTTGTGGTCATTAACCAGGACGGCCACTTTTTGTTTCCTTTGCCTAAAAGATTCCAATAAGTTTTTTTTTTTAATTATGATCGTCAGGAAATGGTCGTTGTTTTTTCTTTTGTTCCAACAATAAATAGCTTATAGTGAATTGATGTCATATATTTTTTTTTGGGAAATATCATGATGCACTTAGCTTTTTCCTGACATATAAATTAAAAATTTTACGTTATAAGGAAATTACAACAAAGTTTTTGGTATTAACTGGATTAATTTAATTTATATGAAACATTATTATTATTTATTTGCATTTTGTTCAGGAAATTGTACAATCATTTTAAGAAGTTGAGTTGATGTCTAAACTTAAATAAGTTTGCCAATGTTTAACATTTGGATAGCTAATTCTTTTTTTATCAACACTTATTTTATTTAATTAAATAGATTTATTAAGAAAGAATCCATAAATTATTTCAAATATATATTTGCTAATTCAGTGTATTAAAAGCTCATTGTTGCAATTAGCAAAAATAATAAAGTTTATGATAATTTGAATTTGTTAGATACACATCAAGATATAAGAGATGCTGTATGGCTTTGTATATTTGTGTTTTACATTACAATCTGGATAAAAAAAAAATTGTTACATATATATTTTTTTATTTATGAAAATGGACTGTGAAATGAAATGAAATGAATTTATTTTGACTGTCAATGTCAACTGTGGTCATGCTTTTAGTTTATGCTAGAGAGGTACCAGTCAATGACTATAGATCATTGTGATGAGTTCACCAGGAATTAACTACAATGGTTTTCAGATAGGACCATGTGGAGGTTATATATTGCAGGCTATTGAGTTAACAGTCTATTATCAGCAATGTACTTCCTCCAAGTGTGTTCAGTTTTTGTCTATGGGTTTATAGACAATTTCTATAGACTATATTCTGTTTCAATGTGCAGGGGTAAATAAATAATATGATTTTTATTAATATATTAGTAGCTTTTACCTGCCTATATCCTTCTCCATCTCATAAATTATGTGTATACACAATTTCAAAGTGATAAAACTGTTAAGGTGTTACGAGGTGACAAACAAACAAACAAACTTTTATATTTATAATATTTGTAAGGGTTAGCATAAACATCATTATCGGGCATCTAGTGTTGTGTAATAATATTAATAATTTTATTTGTTTTAATGAAGTCTTATTTCAAATCTGTTAAATTTTATAATAAGTTTTACAAGACTGTTACAAAAGAAGATTATTGAAAAAAAAAATTGATTTACTAATTAGTTTCTAAAATTATGGTGGAACAAGTTGAATAATTTTATAAAAAAATTTCTAAAATAATGCAATTAATGAAGACTATAAACTACTAAAATATATATATATATATATATATATATATATATTTTTTATGTAATTGTCTATTAAAAAATTGTTGTTTCGCGTTTGCTCAGTGTGACCCTCCTAGATATTATCTAGATTCCTGGTGAATTTATTGTCTACCATCATTCACTTGTATACCATCAGCAGATACAGATAGTGCATGAAGGTTACCATTTCATTTCCCATTAAAAAGTACTCTCCTTTTCATATCTATTAAAATTTCAATTAAATGAACTGAAAGATATTTTTCATACAATACAAAGAGATATGGCAACACTACTGTAGGTGTTTTAACCAATGAACTAAAGTGAATGTATTATTTAAAGTATTTTATTTACCACCAGCATTTTTTCTGCTACTACATATGGATTTTAGAAATAGGGAATCTTTAGCTGGAGTATCAAGATGAAACATACACCTGTGGGGGGAAAGCGATTAGTAATGGAGACTAAGAATCCCATTGCTAGCAATATACCCAACCAGGTCGACCTCCTCGCTACTACAACTACGCTAATACAACTTAGAATGGCAAACAAGCTGACAGCCCACCTGATGGAAAGCGGTAACCGACGCCTATAGACATGAGCAGTACCATGGACATAACAGAGTATACTGTTTCGCCCATGATACCCCCATGCTTTTCCATTCCTGAGGACTCAGGTATTATTCCTCTGTACCCTGTAAATTCACACCATATCCCACCCTTCAAACCGAAACACAGCCATGCAAACACAACTGCTTTAAGGTTGAAACATGAATGGGACAGAGGTACCCAAACAAACTATTATAATAATAAAATAGTAATATATTATTATTATATTTCTTAATTATTATTTAATCTGATAAATAATTGCAAAAAATGGTGATGTAAATGATTTAGACAAGTAGAAACTAAACTGTGTGTGTGGTAGTTTTAACAGAAATAGGTTTGTTTACCTTAGTACCAGATTCTTTAAAAATAGATTTTAGTTCAACATAAACTGGTCGATAAAATTCGAAATTTTTGGAATCTAATTAGGTATTTGAAATACACTATTAGGTTTTAACGCGATCAATAATTCTATTAGTGCTTTTTACCTGCAAACATTTTTCGTCGCGTAGATTTAAAATATGTGTAAACGACGCGAAAGTTTAAAATTAGTTCTGTATTGTTATAATGTAGAAAGGCAAAGGCGTAACACTGTAAAATGGCGACACATGAGGATTTTTGACAGGTCAAAATGGAATGGTGATTGTGCCCGCGCTATTAGTATACAGGCTGTACTGGCAGTTTAATGCTCTAAGTTGTTAAAAAAATACATATGACCTGCGAATCCTTTAATATTGTAGGAAAAATTACAAGAGAATGATACTTTTATGTAGAATCGGGTTTTTTTTATTGGTGAAAATGGAATGGTAACCGTGCCTGCATAAAAGATGAACTTATCATGATGGGCTAACTGGCCTGTTTTCATTCTCATCTATCACCCTTCACTGGTGCTCCGCCAGCGTATTCCGTTAGCGCAGGCGGGGTTACCATACCATTTTCTCCCAAAAAAAAAACCTGTCTGCCAAGCATACCAACTGTAATGTTCGGGTCGTCAGAAGAAAAGATCGCCGAAGAATATTTATAAGTTTTAATAAAGAGTATAAAATTGACTTAGACTAGAGATTAGCACTATGATAATAGCTACTGAACAGCTCAGTAATTGTAGAGCAACTGCAACTGGACAACAACAATAACAACAACTGAATTTCTTAAGGGTGGGAGGTCCTTATATAAGATTACAAACATATGTTAGCATAGTGATCATTAGGTAAATATCCAAAGTTTATAATAACTCATTATTTAATCAATAGCAAGCAAAGCTGTAATCGCTCTATTTAGTTAAGATACTTTCTTCTAACATATTTATCATATAACAATATTCTTTGTTCGCTGTGAACGAACAATACGTAATTTTCCATCACTGTAGTTATTTATCTGTATATTACAATCCTCCCCCGTTAAGAAAGACAATACATTGTCTTTTAAATTATGTGTACATTTTTTTTCATCAATTAATACAAAATCATTAAAGTAATTTTAACAAACAATTATTCTTATATAGTATTAATATTAAATCTATAAATTATCATACATTTGGTACTTATAATCTATATTTTATTTTAAATATAAAGAAAATTAATTCATTTCATTTCATTTCATTTCATTTCATTACATTTCATTACATTTCATTTCATTACATTTTATTTCATTTTATTTCATTTTATTTTATTTCATTACATTACATTTCATTACATTAACAATTTAATTTACTTTTAATTGAGCAATTCTACTGCTCCTTCTTAGTGGTTTCAAAACCGGTTCTTCTGTAGAGGATATGTCTTCTAACTCAACATCTCTTTCAGTATCAGTATTATTACTATTATTCACTCTTAAAGTAATACAATTAGTAATTCTAGCACAACAATTTCGAGAATCTTCGAGAGCTAATAATCTACTTCGATTAGTACAGAAGAATTTACGTTTATAAATATATTTTCCAATACGGTATATTATATAACAAAACAATATTTTTACAATTGACATGAAAATATAGATAAAGTACGCGTTATTTGTTATCTTAGTATAAATTGATTCATTTTCCAAATTAGTTATCATTTCTTCCACTTTATTTATTTTATGGCTGGCTATTTTAAGACTTTCCAAATCTAATTTATCGTGAGATCTTAAAGGTATAAATTCAATTTTTGATATATTTTTATCTTTTATTTTTCTACAACAATCATCATTCACAATGTCAATCGAAGGTAACACAGAATTATATTCACTAATTAGACCTTTTATTTCAGTTTGCAAAATTATGTTCACAGTATATAATTTACAATTATCGGTCATCGACAATATGCCTGTATTAATTAGATCAAAATCGATAGGTTCTTTATCTTTACAGCTAATGGTTGCAATAGTTTTCCTAGGAATGACAAATAACCATTTATTGTTAGTGTATAACTTATACCATTGTTCGTTAAGAACGTATGTCACTCTAGTATCACATTCATTAGGAACTTTTATATTTCCAAACATTAATTGAGTTTCACATGTAGGACTTCCATGAACAGAGTACAAAGGTGAGTTAAGTTTACATATGTAATTCTGACTTAATTTTCTACAATGTTCTAAATTATTAAAATATGCATAATGCATTTTATTACTGGATATAATGAAATATTTTTCTTTGGGCAAAATGAATACAAATGTATTATCATTATTTCTAATGGGTACAGGAACAACATTATACAATTCATAATTAGTTTGTGTTATTAAAGGGGTTTTAATTAAAAATACAAGTTTACCATTCATGTAATATGAAACTAAGTCTACTAATGACAATAATTCAGAAGCTTCACTAATTGAAAGACTTAAGGGATATTTAGTTTGTAATGGCAAATATGGTACAGTTTTTCTGAGTTCTGTAATATACTGTTCAGGTGTTATAATTAATGGGTGTAATGCATTATTTTTTGAAAACAGGATTGCGTTTATGATGGTTGATATTTCATTACTTATTTTTGTAGTAATTAAGGTTAACAATGACAAATGTTCATCAATATCTTATTTTAAATTTATATCAAAAATTATCGTGTTTACTCTTTTTGTATAATTAGAGAGAATATCTAAATTTTTATTGAAAATTTTTTCATTAGAATACAAATCTGTAAGAGTATTATTAAAATTTGAAAGAGTACTTTTAACAACATTAGTTTGAGTCTTTAATAAACTTAATATGTCGTGTTCATGAGAATCTAAATTGTTAATAGCCTCGTCATATCGTTCGGCATCTTCAGAATCTAAAGTACCAAAAAGAACCTTAAATATTTTTCCAATACCATCAATGTAAGATCGTTTTACTCGATGAACTGTATTTGTTCTACCAGTTAATTCCTTTAAAATGTTTTCTTGACTATAGAGTTGAGGTATAATTTGATCTAGTACTGTAAATGATGTTTCACAAAGAGAAAAATTATTAAACTTTTGATGATTACATAATTCTTTTGTTTTACTATAAGTGTTATCTATTAAATCAATCTTTTGATGTATTTCAGAAATATCCAAATAACTAATCATATTCCATTCGCTATCGTAATGGTTGACTTTACCTAAATGTTCAAAATATATTCCGCCTTTATCTATATTAGTAATATTATACGAACTTAACCTATTTGCGTTACATCCGTAGATGATAATGAGCATCTTCAAAACTCCAATCATGGTGTTCATTCCGAAACAAACGCGTGTTTCAATCTATTGGTATGAACTCTCTTTTTATTTTTCTTTATTTTAATAGTAACATTTACTGGAGAATTTATTTCAATTATTTCATATGGTCCTAAATAGTATGGTGATAACTTCTTTGACTTTCCGGGTTTTACTTGTTCATTACTTAAATACACTAAATCTCCTACTTTATATTCTATTCTTTTACTGTTCGCATCGTATATTTCTTTGTTATTTAACTTGGACTTTATTAATTTTTCTCGTGCTAACTGTCTGGATTTTCTAAGTTTCAACATTAATTCATCTAAATAATCACTATAACAATATTTGAATTCTGGGGTTTTTACTATTGACGTTGGTAGTTTCGCTTTATTTCCAAAAATAAGTTCAAAAGGTGTAAACTGTGTTGAGGTGTGAATATTAGTATTATAAGAAAACATGGCAAAATCTATCCATTTATCCCAATTTGATTGGTCTTCATTAACATAATGTTTTAAATAATCAGCTAACGTGGCATGACTTCTTTCTAGCGCACCGTTGGATTGTGGGTGATATGCCGTCGTGTTTATTTTCTTTATTTTAAATAATTTTGATATATCTTTCATTAACGTCGAAGTAAAATCGGCACCTCTATCTGTTAATAACACATCAGGAATTCCAAATTTGCAAATAAAATTGTGAACAAAACAATCTGCTATTGTTTCGGAATCATGTTGTTTTAATGGATATGCTTGAGAAAACTTAGTTAAATCATCTTGAAGTGTGAGAATATATTTGTTTCCGCTTTCAGTAACCGGTAAAGGTCCTACTATATCTAATGCAATCCTTTCAAATGCTTCTGTAGATGTAGATGTAATTTCCATGGGTTGTTTTTTCTTTCTTCTTTCTAATTTATTTTCTTGACATGACTTACATCTTTTTATATACTCTTTGATGTCTTTTTTCATTGTATTCCAAGTGTAATTAGTTTTAATTTTCCTATAGGTTTTATGAAAACCTATATGTCCAGAAATTGGGTTAGTATGATTTTCATCCAAAATTCTAGGTATATCCTCTTGCTTTGGAGTTATAATTCTGTTATGAAATACATTTATTTTTATATTTGTGTCTCTAAATAAATATCTTAGCATAGTTCTTATTTTATGAAACTTTAAATGGAAACATGAAAAGTTTTCAAAATTTACTTCATTAGCATTCTTTTCACATAATTTAATTTTCAGGTTCTTCAGACATTCAAACAAATCTTCATATGTTACTTTATCCCAGTAATTATTTTTAGGGAAAACAAAGTACAAAGAATTTTTCTGTGAGTCTTGTGAATCTATGACGTCATACTGTGTAGGGTTGTTTGTTCTGATTTTCTCAACTTCTGTTTTATATTCCAGGAGGTGTTTTTCATTTAAAATATCTAAATTACACGATGAAAATATTACCTTATTACTTTTATTTGAAATAGGTTCATTATATTCTTCTAAATTATTTGACAAAATAGGTCTTCTTTCGATTTCTTTTAAAAATGATGAATAAGTTTCACGATTTCTAGTGGTAATTTGTAACTTTACGTTTTCCTTCGGACGTATTCTGCTTAAAG
The DNA here is from genome assembly GCF_026898425.1 of Galleria mellonella. Classification (NCBI taxonomy): domain Eukaryota; kingdom Metazoa; phylum Arthropoda; class Insecta; order Lepidoptera; family Pyralidae; genus Galleria; species Galleria mellonella. Next base: position 34,563 of record NW_026442038.1, on the reverse strand, counting down.
CATCTGCATTATAATTTAATTTTCCTTGTTTGTAAACAATTTCATACTCGTATTCTTCAAGGAGTAACCGCCATCTTACTAATCTTGACCCTGGATCTTTTACATTAAAGAGCCATACGAGGGGTTTATGATCGGTTATAATTTTAAACTTTCGACCGTATAAATATGGACGAAAATGCTTTACTGACCATACTATCGCAAGAAGTTCCTTCTCCGTAGTGGAATAATTAATTTCAGCTTTATTTAACGTTCGGCTAGCATAAGCTATAGGGAGATCTTTATTAGGTGGACCTTGTGATAAAACGCTGCCTATGGCATAGTTACTTGCATCGGTAGTAAGATTAAATGTATCTGAAAAATTAGGGTATTGAAGAATAGGTTCTTCACATAATTTATTTATTAAAGTTTCAAATGAATTCTGTTGTAAGCTTGTCCATATGAATGGTTCATCTTTCTTCAATAATTTTGTTAAAGGTTGCGTTATTTGGCTAAAATTCTCAATAAATCGTCTATAATAACCTGCTAAGCCTAAAAGCTTTTAATTTCTTTAGGTGATTCAGGAACTGGATAATTTTTTACAGCTTCAATCTTTTTTGGATCTGGTTTAACTCCATATTGAGTGATTTGATGTCCTAAATACATTACTTCAGTTTTTAAGAAATTACATTTATCTGGTTGTAATTTTAGGTTATGTTGTGAAAGCCTATCAAATACTTCCTTTAATTTTAAATTATGATCTTCCAGTGAACTTCCATAAATAACTATATCGTCTAAATAAACGAAGCATTTTAAACCTTGTAATCCTGTCAATATATTATTCATCAACCGCTGAAACGTTGCTGGCGCATTTTTTAATCCAAATGGCATTCTAGTATATTCATAATGTCCTAGAGGTACACTAAAAGCTGTTTTTGCTTGATCATCAGGATGCATTTCGATTTGATGAAACCCTGATGCTAAATCTAACGTAGTAAAGTATTTACTGTGACCTAATTGGTCTAATATATCGTTTATTTGAGGTAATGGATATACATCGCTAGTACTAATTTCATTCAATTTTCTAAAATCTATAACAAGCCTCCATTTTTTCTTTCCAGATGCATCCATCTTCTTAGAGACTACCCATACTGGAGAGTTCCAAGGGCTGGATGAGGGTTTAATTATTTCATTTTCTAAAAGTTTATTAATTTGATTATTTACTTCATCTTTCAATGCTTCAGGATATCTATAAGACTTTGTATTTACTGGCGACGAATCCTTTGTTGGTATTTCGTGCCTAATTGTGTTTGTTGCTGACAATTTATCACCATCTAAATAAAATATGTGATTATATTCTTTACACATATTAACAATACTTTTCCTTTCCTCATTATTTAAATGATCTAATCTTAATGACTGTTCTAATTTATTTAAACGATTACTACTATAATTTATTTTCTCATTTATTCTATTTATTTTTGTCGTTTCGTTATCTTCATTTCTCGTTAATGGTTCCAATTGAACATGCACTCTTTTTATCTTAATAGTTTTATCTGTTGTGTTTAAACACATGGTTATCGCTTTCTTTTCTTTGATTTTAACAATACTTGGACATAAATATACACCTTTACATAGCTCTACATTTTCTGGAATAATTCCCTCTTTTAAATTAGAATTTATTATATTTACAGAAATAACCTTTTCACATCTTGGTTCAATAATTATATAATCTTCTTCATTTTCATTTGATTGAATAATCTTCTCATTTAATTTCCTTTCAAATATTATTTCTTCGCTTTGATTAACTTGCGTTCCTTTTTTCTGTTTATTTTTAATTTTACTCATTTTAGTATTTATTTTTTCACATAAAAATTCATCTCGAATAGGAGATTTTATAAAGTCGCAATTACTCTCAATATCTGATTCATAATAGTCCTCCTTAATCATTTTATTATATTGTTCTATTTCTAAACATTCTTGTAACAATTTTATTTGACCATTCTGATAATTGATTACGGCATTCGTTGCCTGCAGAAAATCGCTGCCAATAACACCTTCGTAGTCTATAGGAAAGCTGTCGGGCACCACCGAGATGGTATGACAAACTCTTTTTTCTCCTAAGTAAAACGTTAAGTATGTATAGCCTATAGTTTCTGTAGGATCCGCATCATTATCTATACCGCTTAATTTTAATTTTTTATCTTCATAAATCATTGTGCTTTCTTTTAAAGCTTTATTTTTTATTAGGGTGACTTCAGCACCAGTATCTATTAAAAATTTTCCTTCTTCTCTTTTTAATTCTTTTACTCTTAAATTAACATACGACGAACCACCAGTATTAATCGACATAACTCGGCCTGATTTTAATTGGTTGTCCTGGGATCGACCGGCATCCTGGGACCTTTGGAGTTTAAAGTATCGGACGCGTTGTTTACATTATTTGTACCACGAAATTTATTATTATAAGAATTTGGTCGTTGATTATTATAATTATGTTGATAACGTGTCGGTTTGTTGTTAAACTGAGTATTTTGTTTGAAATTATTAAAATTATTAGAATTTGGTTTGTTGAACCAACAATCTCGTGACACATGTCCTTTCTTATTACAATTGAAACATGTAGGTATTCTATTGGTTTGAACGGACCTAATCATGGGTTGTTTTCTACACTGAAATGATAAATGTCCTAACATATGGCAATTCGAACAACGCTTTGTTTTATTAATTTCAAAATGTTTTGAGCTCATTTCTTGACGCGATTTTATTTCTTGCTCTTCAGATATGGCTATAGACACGGCTTCCTCAAAGTTGGAAGGTTTTTGTGATTTTAATAATATATGTAATTGAGGTATGAGACCACTTATAAAAATATTTAATGCTTGACTTTTCAATAAGTCTATATTTGCCTCTCGCGCTTCCTTTGTTAATTTTGGATTAAGTGATTTAATTAATTTAATGAAACAATTTTCAACTCTATTTGAATAATTTAAAACTGGCTCATTATGTCCTTGTTTACATGAATTTAATTCTAATTGCCATTGTGCAAATGTTCGTTTTTCGGAATAATTTTCTAATAGATGTTCTCTCAGAGCATCCCATGAATTAAATGTTCGGTTTAATAATGTCGACCTAATATTTCCTTCTATTTTCGATAACACTACTGACACAAACGCAATTCTGTATATTGGATTTAATAAATTATACGCATTATTACAGTTATCAATAAAAACATGCAAATTTGCCTTATCACCATTATATCTTTGTATCATTCTTTCTGCCAGACTAATATCGATAAATCCATTATTTTTAATATCTTCTGAAGTAGACATTTTTACAAAAATATTTAACTTTAATTATTTTTTATAACTTAAAATATTTTATAACTTTCAAAATGTTACATAAATTTTAAATACACAATATAACTTACTTGTCTAGTTTTATATTGCGGAGATGTTCCTTTTGCTTGTTACTTCGTTGTAGGGCTCGTAGTCACGCCGTGGTAGTAACTGCCAAGGTATAACGAAGAACCGCTGGTGCAGTGCTGTGCTATCTTCTAAGTCTTGGATGAGTAAAGATGAAATAATCTTTGAAGAACTCCAATTTCACTCTTCTTAAACAAATCTTAGACGAGTATCGAGGGTAAATGTGTCTCGACTACTGACTCGAATTTGATTTTTACTTCGTTGTGCGTCTTGCTTCTAAGGTATTTCGTACAAACACGTACCAATGTGGTTACGATCTGCTTGTCGATGTTTCCTTGGTTGACCCGTTGAATTTTATTATCAGGATACGAAATCCGTCACTTCTGACACCAATTTGTAATGTTCGGGTCGTCAGAAGAAAAGATCGCCGAAGAATATTTATAAGTTTTAATAAAGAGTATAAAATTGACTTAGACTAGAGATTAGCACTATGATAATAGCTACTGAACAGCTCAGTAATTGTAGAGCAACTGCAACTGGACAACAACAATAACAACAACTGAATTTCTTAAGGGTGGGAGGTCCTTATATAAGATTACAAACATATGTTAGCATAGTGATCATTAGGTAAATATCCAAAGTTTATAATAACTCATTATTTAATCAATAGCAAGCAAAGCTGTAATCGCTCTATTTAGTTAAGATACTTTCTTCTAACATATTTATCATATAACAATATTCTTTGTTCGCTGTGAACGAACAATACGTAATTTTCCATCACTGTAGTTATTTATCTGTATATTACACAACTACTGGCAAAACCAACTAATAGGGGGAGGCTTATGTTTAGGAATGGGCAAACAATAACTGGTATAATCATGATTCTATGATGTTCAGGTTTATAGGCGACGGTTACCGTTCCTGTGCGTCCTGCGCGTTCCATCAGGATGGTTGTCAGCTTGTTTGCCGTTCTAGATTTCATAAAAAAAAAAATATTGGCTCCATTGTTACATGTATAATTTACTCGTAAAATCCTGACTTCCTCGTTGTGCTCCTGGAAACCATCGTGTTCGATTCGTCACTACCTGCCAACTGATCTGATTTCATTCTCATCTGTCACTTCTTACTAGTAGCCCGCTAGTTTGCGAGTTATCGTAGTGATTTGGTAGTAATATAATTCCATTTTCAAATTAATGTGTACAATCCAACTTTTTTTTTTTTTATAAGAAGACAAGACGTCTCTTTTCTGTCTTTTTTTTTTATCTTTTCTCGCCTGATTTTTCAAGACTTTGATTTTGATTTCTGACTACAGCATGGGGTTCTTCAAAAAAGGGTTTTTTTTATGGGTAAAAATGGTATAGTAACCCCGCCTGCGCTTTCGGGATACGCTGGCGGAGCACCAGTGAAGGGAGATAGATGAAAATGAAAACGGGCCAGTTAGCCCATCACGATGAATTCATCAGAAATTAACCATGATAGTTTCCAGGGGGAACCGCGAGGAGGTCGACCTGGTTGGGTATATTGCTAGCAATGGGATTCTCAGTCTCCATTACTAACACTCCCTTTCCCCTCTCAAAAAGGGTTAAAGCTTTTATTTTTAATGGATGATAATGGAATGGTAACCCCGCCTGCGCTAACGGGATACGCTGGCGGGGCACCAGTGAGGGTTGATAGGTGAAATGAAAGGGTAGATTAGTTAGCCCATCGTGATGAATACACTTTGAATTCAGCACGATGGTTTCCAGTGAGGACCGCGGGGATGTCGACTTGGCAGCAAATGGGGCTGGTAGTTCGCGTTATTAACAATCCCCAAAAAGATACGAAGGTAAACAGGATTTTTTAAGGTCGTCAACGCATGCGTAATGCCCCTGATAATGCAGGCGTTTATGGGCTACGGTAGCCACTTACCATAGTGGTATAAGAAAAAATATTCTTACTTAATATCTCTCTCTTTTATTATTTATATATTTACGAAATTTGCCAATCGCCACGGAGGTTATTTCAGTAAATATAACCAATAACTGTGCACTAAGTAGTTAGGTATTACAATGTATCCACATGCAGAATTCTATAAACATGTACTCTTAAAGTGAATGACCGTCAGTCAACGCGTCGAATACCTATAAAAATGCTGCCGTGCCGCGCTGTGACGTAATTGGTAATGAATAAGCGGCCTGTACACGCGTCGATCGTAGTAGTTTTTGTTGAAGTGAATTGTAATAAATCCGGTTTGATCGGTAGGTGCCGGGGCCCGGGGGCGGATTTCTATGTAACAAACATGGCGCGATCATGATCTTTTGCGAAATTGTTAAAAAAAAAAATGGTAAACACAAAAAGACATACTTATGAATACAAACGTTATTGTTTGGGAATCGAACCCCTTGTATGATGAATAATTAAACTATTACACCACTATTTCGTCATAGTCGTAGAATACTGACGGATCTATATATGTAATATTTGTCAGGTCTGTCAGTATTCTACGACTATGACGATTTGTTCACAGTGCAAAAGGCAAAGGTACAAAGCTATGCGGCTTAATCTCTTATAAACAATCTAGTTTCTACGAAAAAACAAAGGAAAAATCTGGATTCTAAATTTGAATTATATACTTTTATTTATTTATTTATTAAACACAAAAAATTTACAACAGAGAGTACATTGGACCCCGCACTAAGCGAACCTGTATCGCGGGAGTCCATAAGAGATTGCCAAAACACTGTGATTTACAAATATAAATTAAATTAAAATACTAAGCCAGTTTTACGAAAGCAACAAGTTAAAATGAAGTGCTTCGTGAAGACATGCTTACTGATTGAAATAAATTTAGTTAACAAAAAAAAGCAAAACCTGCAAAACTACTGCGTTACTGTCGTTGTACTGTAGGCATGCCTGCGCCTGACCGCCACAACAATTCATTGCATTAAAGTGCATTGTTTCGAAGATATGTTGTCATAAGCGGGCTGGTTTGGATTCGCTTTGTAAACGCAAACATACTTAATTAATTGTTCGGGTTCTTGTTAATATTACAAACTTGCGAATGTTTCATTTAGGTACCTACTCAATGAGAACAATCCTATTGTTTTACAAGTGACCACGGACTAGTCATTATGTTATTATATTTAAGAGTCGGCACTACCCTTATATTAAGAAATTGGACAATAAACAACGCAGGAATTTATGCAACCAAATTTTGCTTAGTTTAGCTCTGTGTGACTTGTGCTTAATATTTGCATAAAAATGTAATGATGACAGCTTCACCCTCGTATATTTAGTGATTACACCTTATCTTGCTAGTGACAGACATTTTAATGTGGGCACTTGTGTATACATATTTTTTCATTTACTGGCCCGATAAACGATGAGGTATTTTGTAAATACCCTACGACTTTTGTAGTTTTTTTTTTAATGGATGATATGAATGGTAATTGACTTGTGAGTAACACGAGTTCTAGTTTTTTTTTTGATGGTTATTTAATGGAATGGTAACCCCGCCCGCGCTATCGGTATACACTGGCGAGACACCAGTGAGAGATCATAGGTGAGGATGAAGCAGATCAGTTCGCCCATCGTGATGAATTCAACAAGAATTGTTCACGATGGTTTCCAGGGGGAACCACGTGGAGGTCGACCTAATAGGTATTGCTAGCAATGGCTTCATTAGACTCCCATTACTAACAATCCCTTTCCCCCCTACGAGTTCTAGTTATTAACAATCTTTTCTCTCGAACTCCACTAGACAATCTGTCGATCGAATCGTTTTAGTCAAGATCACATGAGGAAGAACAGGACAACGCATATTGCTATCTCACTCTGTCTCATGAACTCGCCACCGATAGCGATCCTATCAATAGATTCATTTCTACTCTATCTATCTATGGGGCAATGTTTTATTATTATTTTACTAATTAATATGTAGTAGCTAGTTATCATCATACCACGTCAACCGTTAACTGTCCACGGCTGAAGATAGGCCTGCCCCAAAAGGGGGAAATTTGCCAATAGTTGCCAAGCTTGGCAAGCGGATTGGCAACCGCAGTTAGGCTTTACTGATGTTTTAAAACGGACTCTACTGCCCATCCCTCGACTATTTCTGTTTTGCCAAAGGTTGACTGCGAGAGAATGCTATCATAGCATTAAGTCCACCTTTTGTACTAAATATTTTTTGTAATATGGCCAATAAATAAATAAATAAATATCCTTAATAAATAATAAGCCTTTGTGAATATTATAAATTAGCGATTGGCCATGATTATGCACGGTATTTTGCTAATACGATACAGTATCTATCTATCTATCCTATTTAAGAGCTGTGCTCTTGTCGGTGGAGCTCTTGCCACTCACTACGATTTTCAGCGAGTCTCTTCACCTCTTAATACGACACGACACCAACTCCTTCCTTGATCTGCCTGGTGTAACTATACCTTAGTCTCCCCTTCGCCTCCTTCCTTCTTACCTTCTATTATTTGATGTTCATAAGTTCGTCGTGTCGTATCAAGTGTCCTTTCTGATATTGTCTCCTTTCAGATATGTAGTACGATATAATGACAGTAAATGATCTGTAATGATGTAAATAATCAGACTGTACGTGTGATTGACTGACCTCACATCGACCATAACAGTTTTATATTACACGCTATGTTTTATATAATAATAACTAGCTGACTCGGTAAACGTTGTTTTACCATATACATTATTTCTAGAACTATTGTTTAATTAATAATTGTTATATGAACTCTTTGCTGACCCTTTATACAAAAAAAGAAAAATAATGTTTTTATCTGACACTTTCGATTGTGACGTTCTTGTACAAAATTAATAAACACATTCAAGATCAAGATTCGACTTTATTTTTGTTCATTTGGTCCTTCGATAGCCGCATAATTAAGTAAATAAATATCGTGCAGTACTAAACGCATAAATATTCACAACTTCAGTGTACAATACTTTTTTCACATATATATATCGGACTTTGTTGTTTGCATATCACAATGACAGAAGATATTAGATCACGTATTACAATGTTGTTGGACAATTCAAATAAAATTGTGAAATTACTAACTAACACGAAGAAGTGCGCTCGAGCTAAGATTACAAGAGGATATTTGGATGCACGTTTAGAGATGCTATGTGAGTACTGGTCATCATATAATAAACAATATGAGTACATTACAACTACATATTCAGATTCGGATGTTAAGCCATATAACCTCGATCTAGAGGAAAATTATAATTCTACTGAAGAGGCTTACTTAGATCTCAAGACCTGGATAAAAGATTGGTTATACGAGGTTTGTCCGGAAAGTACGTATAAAAGTTTTTTAAAAATTTTATTTTACAATTATTCAGGTAAATCAATTTTATCCCCTTCAAAGTACTCCCCCTGTGACATAATGCACTTGTGCCAACGCCGTTTCCACTGTGAGAAGGCTCCTTGAAAGTCCTCTGGTTGTAGGTTTCTCAGCTGCCCCGTCGTAGCTTTTTTTATCTCATTTATGTCCCCCAAATGCCGCCCCCGAAGTACCAATTTGGTTTTTGGGAACAAGAAGAAGTCACACGGGGCCAAATCCGGCGAATAGGGGGGGTGTTCGGTCACCGTAATGGAATTTTTACTCAAAAACTCACGGAACGATCTTGGCGCAAATTTTTTTCATTTGAAGTTCGTTTCTTAGAATTTCGTGGACCACGGTTTTGCCCAAATTAAGCTCTTCAGCCACCTGTCTGACCGTTAAACGACGGTCCCCATTAACACAAGTTCGAATTCTTTCCACGTTTTCGTCGGAATGTGAAGTGGAAGGACGTCCTGAACGTGGGTCATCTTGAACGCTTTCTCGGCCCTCTCTGAATCTTTTTAGCCACTTGTGGACGGTTGGTTCCTTCACAGCATCATCCCCATAAACTGTTCTGAGATCGGCAAAAATTTCACGGCCATTCTTGCCGAGTTTCGAGAGAAACTTGATTACGACGCGCTGCTCTTCAACGGAAGCGGGCTCCATGCCGACGGGGTTTCGTTAAGAGGTAACTTCACAGATGGCGTGACAAGCCAGTTCGCACCGCACGGCGGTCAGACCAGAACTGAAGCATTGTTAGGGACATAAGGAAGGGGTCCTGCGCTTACCTGGCCTCCCCACTCCTCTTTCTCGCATTCCAGAACACTTTTATACGAACTTTCCGGACAGACCTCGTATGAACATGAAACAAAATCAATTAAAACTGATGATGATAACACCATCACCATCGCATCATCTTCACACTCGAGACCACATCTTCCTCCGATACCCCTTCCAGTATTTTCTGGTGATTATAATGATTGGATTAGCTACCGAGATTTATATATTTCATTAATACATAACAATAACAGTTTGTCTAAAATTGAAAAGCATCATTACCTTAAGTCTAGTTTAACTGGGGAAGCAGCAGAATTATTAAAGAATTTCACACTTACCGAAGCTAATTATCTCGATGCATGGAAAAAGCTGGAAGAAAGATACGACAACAAGAGGATTATTGTCAACAACATACTGAATCGCTTATTAAGTCAAAAGAAGTTAGCTGGCGAATCAACTAAAAGTCTCAAAGAATTATTAGACACTACTAGTCAATGTCTTGACTCGTTGAAAAATCTCAACATATGTATTTCTAACTGGGATGCTATTTTAGTATATGTCATTGTCGGAAAGTTAGACTCCGAATCACATAAACTTTGGGAGCAGTCTCTTGGTAATTCTATTGAGATTCCTACTTATGCCGATTTAGCTTCTTTCTTGGAGAATAGATTCAGAACACTAGAAATGATTAGTTCAACTCAAGTCAAAGAACTGTCAAAAAAGATATACACACCACAAAAATTTACATCTGTCAAAACTTACGCTACTGAAGTAAATAGTACTTGCACATATTGTTCACAGAACCATTATATTTGTCATTGTAAGAAATTTGCTACACTTACCAAATCAGAACGTCAATATTTTATAAAAACGAACAACATCTGCTTCAACTGTTTGATTAAGGGTCATTCCGTGAAACAATGTCGGCAAAGCACAACCTGTAAAAAATGTGGACGACGTCATCACACTTTGCTGCATTTAACAACTCTTAACAAACCAGAGATTACAACTGAGAGAAATGAGTCAGTACAGAGTCCCTCTACGTCTTGTCATACTGCTAACACGAAACCTGAAACAAATAATAAACAAGTTATTTTACCTACAGCTCAAATTAAAGTAAAGGCAAAGAATGGCTCTACTTACGTTCTCAAGGCACTTGTAGACCAGGGCTCTCAGGCTTCTTTTATTACTGAAGCAGCTGTACAACTGTTGAATCTTGATCGCACACCTGTAATTGGTAAAATTACTGGAATATCCAATTCACAAGGAGTTACTACTAAGTCTATGGTAACACTCACAATTCATTGTAAAAACCCATCACTTTCACGTATTGAAGTTAACGCTTATGTACTTAGAAAACTGACTTCAATACTACCGCCTCGAGAATTTCCACAAGGTACTTGGCCTTCATCAATGCAATTAGATCTAGCTGATCCTGATTTTCACAAGCCGAGTCCTATAGATGTTTTATTGGGTACCGATGTGCATGCTCACATAATTCTCGATGGAATACATAAACACAACACTCTCGCGTTGCTCTTAACTCTCGCCTGGGTTGGTTGCTGTCTGGAAGCGTTTCACAAACTGATACACAAGTTCACAATGTGACTGTAGCTCATACTAAATTGGAGGTGAATCAGTTACTTAGGCAGTTTTGGGAGATCGAAGAGCACGTTCCTCACAAAAAGCCTATGTCTACATCAGAAGTACAATGCGAGAAACACTATAAGGATACTTACACACGTAACGATGATGGTCGATACATAGATTGCTTGCCATTTAAAGAGTTTCTTTCCACAAGTCTTGGTAATTCACAAACCTTGGCTATTAATCGTCTGCAACAGATGGAGAAGAGATTTTTACACAAACCTGAATTTAGAAGTCAATATAGTAACTTTATGGATGAATACCTGTCACACGAACATATGGAGATGATTCCTGAAAATGAACTTAATACTAATAAAAATATATACTACTTACCTCACCATGCTGTCCTTAGGCCGTTGAGCTTGAGTACAAAGTTGCGCGTAGTCTTCGATGGTAGTGTTGAACCTGCAATTGAAAAATCAATAAACGATGAATTGTTTATCGGTCCTCATCTTCTTCAAAATATTCGATACTTCATTACAAGATGGAAACAACACAAAATATGTTTATTTGTAGATATACAGAAGTCGATACATCGACAGATACTTGTATCTAAAAAAGATATAGATCTTCAAAGAGTCGTATGGCGTGAATCTCTCAATGTTCCTAATGAAGAGGACAGATTACTTACAGTAACCTACGTTTGGTCTTGTGTTCCTTTCTTAGCCATCCGTACACTGCACCAACTTGCTGAAGATGAATGTGGTGAGTTTTCTAAAGAATTTGAAATTGTAAAGGAAGACTTCTACATGGACGATTTGTTAACAGGTACGTCAACAGAGGAAAATGCAATATTTCTTCAAAATCGGTTAACTGAATTATTAGCTCGAGGTGGCTTTCCTTTGCACAAATGGTCGTCTAATAGTAAACTAGTATTGAATCCAATTTCGAACGATAAAAGAGATTCTTTAAGTACAGTCACTATTAAGTAGAAAAAGCTATTAAAGCTTTAGGTATTAAATGGAAGTCACAAACTGACAACTTTGAACTAACACTAAGTTTACAATTTATATCTCACAATGTCACTAAACGAACTGTTTTTTCTGCGATAACTAAGTTCTTTGATCCTCTTGATTGTTTAGCACCTTCTATTATTGTTCTTAAAATATTCATGCAGAAATTATGGCTAGCTGCATTGGATTGGGATGAGGAGCTATCACTAGAAGTAAAAACTGAATGATTCACTTACCTAAATAAATTTTCTCACATGCAAATCATACAATACCCTTTCCAAGATGGCTCAGCATTTCAAATACTACTACTAGATTAGAATTACATGGCTTCAACGATGCATCTTGTGCTGCTTATGTTGCTGTTGTCTACATCAGAGTTTGGAATGCCAAAGATGTTAATGTTCATTTAGTTTTCGCGAAAACACGTGTAGCTTCAGTAAAACAAGTTACATTGCCACGACTTGTGGTGCTATTTATACTAGCCAAGATGTTGAGCAGCCTTAAAACTGTTTTGAGAATACAAAATAATTGTGTGTTCACTTGGACTGATTCTACTATAGTTTTAACGTGGTTACGTAAAACACCTGGTGCTTGGACAACATTTGTTGCTAATCGAACAGCAGAAATTTTAACTATCGCAAATAGTAGTCAATGTCGTTATATTGATACTTTTAATAATCCTGCAAATTTAAGCTTACGAGGTTTAAATCCGAATGATTTGAGACAGTCAAAACTATGGTAGAACGGCCCTGATTTTCTAAGTCAACCCGATGATATTATAAATAATGATATAGATATTCCTGAAACAGACTTAGAAGTTAAAACAAAAGTTAAAGTTCACATTTGTATCACTGAAAATAATGATATTACTGACTACATAAACAAATATTTAAACCATTTATTCAATGCTGTAAAAACAAAATTAATTCAATTAGAAGGGATTGTAATTGTTATTTAACTGCTTCTGAAATAAAAATTGTTTTGCTTGTATGTACTCGTTGGTCACAAGCTATTTTAAAGATGAGATTGAAACTTTAACTCACAACAAGCAAATTCACAAAAGAAGTAAGTTTTATATACACTTAATCCGTTTCTTGATGAACAAAAGATACTAAGAGTGGGTGGCAGACTAGTGAATGCAGAGGTTTCGAACTATCTATAGTCTCATATTATTTTAAGTAACAAATGTCATTTATGTAAACTAATTGTTTCTGATGCACATATTAAATCTTTGCATGGTTACTTGCAACTTACCTTTAAATTACGTCAGACAGAGGTATTGGATTATTCGTTTAAAGTCTTGTTACAAGTACTGTGAATAAATGTATATCTTGTTTTAAACAACAAACAGTAGCAAATATATCATACTCTCTAGTGTCCAGTACAAATGGTCTAAATATATTCTAATGTTAAGCTAACAATTTCTTTAAGACTTGTAGCTAAGTTGTGCCCTCTGCCACTGAATAACTAAAATTTGTTAATTTTTTCTAACAGTTATGTAGTAATTTGATTTCTATCATCTCACTTTGTGTTACATGTTAACATATTGTGAAGGACTATAGTAGTCCTTGGGTGGCGGAATGTTTAATTAATAATTGTTATATGAACTCTTTGCTGACCCTTTATACAAAAAAAGAAAAATAATGTTTTTATCTGACACTTTCGATTGTGACGTTCTTGTACAAAATTAATAAACACATTCAAGATCAAGATTCGACTTTATTTTTGTTCAACTATACATGAAAATATATCGTACTACAATTATTGTATTCGATTGTCATCTTGCAACCATATTGCGGCATATAAAAATTGAGATTAAACAACATGGGTTGATTGTAAAAGCGTGAAAATTTGAATTTGTATGTATTTTTCAATAAAAAAAAAATTCAAAAATTAAATTCAAAAATAAAAAAAAAAGGATGGGTCACCCCTATCATAGCGGGGTATAAAAAATAGATGTTGGCATATTCTTAGAACTACCCAATATGCACACAAAAAATCATAAAAATCGGTAAAGCCGTTTCGGAGGAGTTTGGTAATAAACACCGTGACACGAGAATTTTATATATTAGACTAGCTGACCCCGTAAACGTTGTTTTACCACTTATTACAAATTATAAAAATCGCGATTAAAATACAGGGGTTGATCGTAAAACGGTGAAAATTTAAAGTTGTATGTATTTTTCAATGCTAAATCATATTTAAATAAAAATAAAAAATTTTGTCAAAGAAATAAAAAAAAAAAATTTAGGGGTGGGTCACCCTTATCATTGAGGGGTATAAAAATAGATGTTGGCCGATTCTCAGACCTACCCGATATCCACACAAAATTCATAAAAATCGGTAAAGCCGTTTCGGAGGAGTTTGGTAACAAACACCGTGACACGAGAATTTTATATATAAGAAGATATTCTAGCGATCCGACCCAGTTTTTCACGGGTAAATAGAAATTTCGAAAAAACTTTATACCCTATGTCACTTGTAATGTGGCTTTGTGTAGGTAAATGAATTTTTAAAATCGGTCGTGTAGTTTTGGAGTTTATCCACTCTCGTGTGTAGTTTTGGAGTTTATCATCTTTTTTTTTATACAACTTAGAATGGCAAACAAGCTGACTGCCCACCTGATGGAAAGTGGTAATTGTCGCCTATAGACATGAGCAGTACCATGGACATAACAGAGTATACTGTTTCGCCCGTGATACTCCCCATGCGTTGCCATTCCTGAGGACTTAGGTGTTATTCCTCTATACCTTGTAAATTCACTGCCATATCTTACCCTTTTACAATTGTTCAACAGTATTTACCGCTACATACAAGCAGGTGTGTAAATGTTTTTTTTTTTAAACAAACAACATTATAAACAAACAAAATCGGGGGGAAAGGGATTGTTAGTAATGGAGACTAAAAATCCTATTGCTAGCAATATACCCAACCAGGTCGACCTCCTGGAACTCTCATGGTTAATTCCTGATGAATTCATCATGATGGGCTAACTGGCCTGTTTTCATTCTCATCGATCACCCTTCACTGGTGCTTCGCCAGCGTATCCCGTTAGCGCAGGCGGGCTACCATACTATTTTCACCCATCAAAAAAAAGCCCCATTGCTAGCAATTCCCTCTTTAATATAGCGTTACCACAGCCAGTATTGGCAACATTATTAGCATTAATATGCCTGCATTTAAATTACCCACATTTAGTAACCATTATTATGGTACAAGGTCGCGCACCGCTATGACTCTACGCGGTTTATAATTGTCATGAATCATACATGATATTTCCATTTCTCGTCCCATATTGATTCTACGAAATGTTTTTTATACTTACAAAAAGAGCATTTTTTTATATCTATCTATCCATTTAAGAGCTGCACACTTGTCGGTGTAGCTCTTGCCACTCACTACGATTTTCAGCGAGTCTCTTCACCTCTTGATACGACACGACACCAACTAATTTTTTTTATTCAACTTAAAATGGCAAACAAGCTGACGGTCCACCTGATGGAAAGTGGTAACAGTTGCCTACAGACATGAGCATATGGGCACAACAGAGTATACTGTTTCGCCCATGATTATTCCCATGCGTTGCCATTCCTGAGGACTCAGGTGTTATTCACAGGTGTTAGTAGAAACACGAATGAGGCAGAGGTGCCAAACAAACGACTTTTGTACAAAGTCTCTCTCTGACAAATAACGCTAATATAACATACTTTCTGTAATTCTGAAATTTTGTAATAATAAATAGATAGATAATTTATTTACATTACTTACAGCACACAAATTACAATACAAACATACACATAATACACAGTAAAAGAGATAAAAGAATGAAATAAATATAAAATAAATGTTATTTAGAATATTATGCATTTTGTTTGATTACTTTTTTTGTATTTACTGTGTCTGACTTGCGCCATCTAGCTTTCTCTCTGTACTTATCTGTATTTATGGTGTTTAATAAAGAAATAATAATAATAATAAAATAATTTCGAATCTCTTTCGTTGTGAAGTCGGATAATATCTTAAACAAATCTCTGGGCCCATAACGAAGCGTGTCTGACATGCTCTCGAACGGTTTACTACATTATTTTGCTGTCTGCTATAAAATTTAACAATGTAATATATTAATGTACAATGGAATTCATAAATATGTATAAGTCGTTTTGTTTGCCAAATGTATTATTTGACGATTCGTCACCCTTTCAACAAATCGATCTTCGATTTGATATTGTCGTTGTTTTGCTGCTTTTCGGTTTGCGAGCCGCCAAAGGAAAAAATGGAACTCTTATGGGATCACTTCGTTGTCCGCCCGTCCGTCTGTCAAGATCATTTTTCTTAGGAACGCGTGGAGATATCAAGTTGAAATTAATATCTTATACTCAGGGCTGCAATCTCTTAAAGCAGTGAAAAAATCAAGCTTCTAAGTCGACGCAATCAAAAGATACGGCCGTTTATGTTCCATTTATATCGTATACTTTGACAGCCGCAAAGGGAATCAAAACCTATAGGGTCCCGTTGACCTAGAATCATGAAATTTGACAAGAAGCAATGTCATGCAGCACAATTAAAAGGGAAAAATGCGAAAACCGTAAATTTGTAGTAACTTCACAAAAAAATTGATGATTTTGTACTAAACGTTGCGGGGAGTCCGACTCGCATTTGACCCGCTTTTTTACGGTTGACCATTCTATGTTTGTGATTGTTAATTTTAGTTTTTTAAATAACTAGTTACAATAAGATTACGTTTCACAAAAAAAACACTCTTCAAGTGTCGCAAAACCAGTTATTTTGATTTACAAACTTAACCATTGAACCTCACAATGGCTTGTTTGCATCTAGCTCTACCGTACTTTTACTTTAAGATTTTGTTCCACATTTTAATTTTATAAACTAAACAACTAAATTAGTATTCATAAAATTTCGATATGACCAATCTGTAAGTGTATCCCTTCACCCGTTCGTGTTTCTACCGCAGAACTACGCGTATTCGTGAAGCAGTTGTTTGCATGGCTATGTTTCGGTTTGAAGGGTGAGATATGACAGTGAATTTACAGGGTACAGAGGAATAACACCTGAGTCCTCAGGAATGACAACGCATGGGGGGTATCATGGGTGACTGTACAGTCTGTTATGTCCATGGTACTGCTTATGTCTATAGGCGACGGTTACCACTTTCCATCAGGTGGGCTGTCAGCTTGTTTGCCATTCTAAGTTGTATAAAAAAAGATAAAGAATAAATTCCAAATCGGTTTACAACTGATGGAGTTATGAGGCAATAAATATAAAAAGAATGGGGGGAAAGGGATTGCTAGCAATGGAGTTTGACAGCCTTATTGCTAGCAATATGCCTTATTAGGTCAACCTCCACGTGATTCCACCTGGAAACCATCGTGAACAATTCTTGTTGAATTCGTCACGATGGGCTAACTGACCTGCTTCATCCTCATCTATCATCCTTCACTGGTGCCCCGCTGGTGTATACCGGTAGCGCGGATGGGGTTACCATTCCATTATCGTCCATTAAAAAAATATATAAAAAGAATATAGAACTCTCTTCCACTGCATATTCGTGAAAGTCAATCGCTGAATATCTTCTTCTGTCTTCATGAACTTATGTTTCTGTATGTATATGTACGTATTTTATATATTATAAAGTATATAAGTTACTTTGTATATATGTAAACATATTTATTATTTTTTACTAAAAACGACTATACTGTTTCCTCTTTTTATTGTACGCACACTGCCCGGTAGTAATTAATGCTTCTTTCCACTCAGCGTTTGCTGGAAGAGAACTCTTACAGAGTTAAGCTCGCCTGTTGTACATCTTTATTTTATATAAATTATATACATGTATGTAAATTTTTATGTACAATAAAGTATAAATAAAAAGTGTAATTATGCATATGTGAAAACGATTCATGGCTTAACATAGATATAAATTTGATTATGTATTGACTGTAAATCAGCTGTACTTTTTCCAAAATAAATAAATAAATAAATACAATCCATTTGAGATCCTTCTTGTTTTTGAAGTCTTGATGTTTTCGCTGTTTAAATTGAGTTTCTTTCCGTTGATGCTAATTAAAATATTCTGGTTACGTGAATGCCTAAGAGACTTGAGATAAAACCATTAATTATTTAATTTGTCACGCGCAACCGCCTTAATTTACATAATCACAATGCAAATATTTCGCTAGACTTTGACATTGTTACTTGTATTTACTCAATTTGCGTAAATTTAATACGTCATATCCTTGCATCGTCGATAGTTGTTTCAATTTGCGTAAATTTAATACGTCATATCCTTGCATCGTCGATAATTGGAAGTACGACTCGCCATAGACAGGGAGTTCACCTTTATACCCTCCAGCCTAGATCAGCGGGTCTACCAAGAAATGAAATTCCGAAATTTCGGACTCAATTTCGTGTTTTTGTTTGTACCAAAATCGGACCAATAAATGGCGTTTAACATTTCATTCGTCATACATCCTATCATGAAAGTCCAAAGGAACAATATTTTAACATTTTTAATGTTTCCAAACGGCATGTATTATGTAATTTTAACATCAAATTTGTGTTTCGTTTGGCTCCGAAATTTCGGAAAACATTTCATGGTAGGCCCTCAGCCTTTCCCAAAGTAGGCGATAACGCCCCCTTGTGGGCGCTGCAGGCCTAAAGGGCAGCGGCAAGAGACCCAGAAAACAAATGGAGGCGTTGTGTAGAGGCTTGTTTAGAATTAATGTTTAATCTTCGCTAATATAGCTCACAATAATTGATTAATTTAATTTAAAGTAATAGAAAAAAGTGGGGGCGCTAAAAAATAATTTATTCTCAAAGTGGGCAATAAACAGCAACGTCCCTCTTAAAACATTTCCAAAGCCAACTGCCGTTGCCAACCCGCCTGCCAAGCGTGGCAACTACTGGGAAAACCCACTTAGGTAAAGGCTTATGTTGAGCAGTGAACAATTAATGAATGAAATAATAATAATAAAAAATTATATATTTTTTTTATATGTAACTTAGAATGACAAACTGACGGCCCACCTGATGGAAAGTGGTAACCGTCGCCTATAGACATGTAACACACTTGTGCTTTCAATGACATATTAGGATTTGGACATGTTACGTCTTATGAAATGTTTGAAGGCCGCCATCTTTGTCCAACATTAACCTTGCGTCTCCGTTTGGCGGCAATGTTTCCTCGCGCAATATTCATGTTGCCCTGTTTAAAGATCTAATTGTTTAGCGCCATTATTATTGCACGTCTCTATTTGCGGTTACGATAAAACAATCCACTGTTTGCGTTGTGATTTCATGATGGTATTTCATGTATTTCATGCTGGTATTTCATGTATTTCATGCTGGTATTTCATGTATTTCATGCTGGTATTTCATTATATCTGCTTATTTAAATGTCTGTTATAAATTGTTGAGTGGTCCTGTCATAGGATTTTTTTGTTAATGGGCGAAAATGGAATGGTAACCCCGCCTGCGCTATCGGTATACACTGGCGGTGCACCAATGAAGGATGAGAGGTGAGGATGGAGGCAGGTCACGAATGGGACAGAGGTTACTATCATCGTGTGGTCCCTTCATAGAATAGACCACTCCTTCCTTCGTCGGTGTCGTAATAGGCGACTAAAGGAACTTAATTGTCGAGTCGAGGTATGGGCAATAGCATCTCTTTTAAAACATCACCAAAATCTAACTGCGGTTGCCAACCTACCTACCAAGCTTGACAACTACAGGTGAAACCCCCCAAGGAGGAGACCTTTGTTCAGCAGTGGACGGTTAACCGTTGTGTCATCTTCATAATAACCAGATGGATACTACAAAAATAGTTTGCTTGGGCACCTCTGTCCCATTCGTGTTTCTACCGTGAATTTACAGGGTACAGAGAAATAATACCCGAGTCCTCAGTGTGGCAATATATAGATACGGCAATATATAGGTACGGCTAGATATAGATATAGGAATATATATATACGGCAATATATAGGTACGGCTAGATATAGTATGGCAATATATAGATGTGGCAATATATAGTTACGGCTATATATAGATATAGCAATATGTAGATACGGCAATATATAGGTACGGCTAGATATTGATATAGGAATATATATATACGGCAATATATAGGTACGGCTAGATATAGTATGGCAATATATAGATGTGGCAATATATAGTTACGGCTATATATAGATATAGCAATATGTAGATACGGCAATATATAGGTACGGCTAGATATTGATATAGGAATGTATATATACGGCAATATATAGGTATGGTTGGATATTGATATAGCAATATATAGATATGACAATATATAGTTACGGCTATATACAGATATAGCAATATATAGGTACGGCTATATACAGATATAGCAATATATAGGTACGGCTATATAGAGATATAGCAATATATTACTAATCTTCACTTTAAAATTCGCTTAAGAATGCAAGCAATTAAATTCGACGAGTCGTCGCGTAATCTTTACGCGTATCTTAATCCTGCATTAAACACGGAAATGTTTATTGCGTGGCTATTCAATTCAAACGAGGCCGTTACTTTGGAGTTATGTGGTTTGGGCGTCACGATTTGGAAAACTAATTAAATCTCTCTGTTTACATATAAGGTATACGGGTATTTGCATGCTAAGTTTTTTTTTATGAATGATAATGAAATGGTAATGGTATTCGCTAACGGTATACGCTGGCGGGGCACCAGTGAGGGATGATAAGTGAGGATGAAAAGACAGGCCAGTTAGCCCATCGTGATAAATACACTTAGAATTCAGCACGGTGGTTTCCAGGGGGGGACCACGTGGAGGTCGACCTGTAAGGGTATATTGCTAGCAATGGGACTGATAATCCGCATTACTAACAATCCCTTCCCCCCCTGCATGCTAAGAGTTGGAATTGTTAGATTAACTTTTTCCAGAAGTAGCAAAATTTATTTTGAAGGATTGCAAAAAAGGAGGTTTTCGGTTAGTTTCTGTTCTTTTTTTTTATTTGTAAGGATTTTCCTTTTTTATAATAGAGGTCGACCTGGTAACGTACATTGCTAGCAATGGCACTGATAGTCCACATACTAACAATCCCTTCCTTCCCTTTATTCCGGTATTTGTAATATCACAAAATACATAAAGAGTATAAGATCTTTTAATTAATTTATGACGCCCCATAAGAGAATGGAAATATAGGCAGAAAGCCTCACAATTCATATTTGATTGCTTGAGGGGAAACAAGTGGGCATAATCTAGATATTAATTAAAAATTATGTCTCACATAAAAACACCGGGATCATTTTTTTTTATACAACTTAGAATGGCAAACAAGCTGACGGCCCACCTGATGGATAGTGGTAACCGTCGCCTATAGACATGAGCAGTACTATGGACATAACAGAGTATACTGTTTCGCCCATGATACCCCCCATGCGTTGCCATTCCTGAGGACTCAGATGTTATTCCTCTGTACCCTGTAAATTCACGCCATATCCCACCCATCAAACCGAAACACAGCCATGCAAACACAACTGCTTCACGGTAGAAACACGAATGGGACAGAGGTGTTCCAAGCAAACGACTTTTGTACAAAGTCTCCCTCTGGTAATCAAGGGAACTTGATTACAATATTTTTGTGTGGTCGCGACATAGTAGTAGGCCACCCCTGCCTTTCCAGTGGGTGTCGTAAGAGGCGACTAAGGGAACTTAAAAGTCGAGGGATGGGCAGCAGCGTCCCATTTAAAAACATCTTTATAGGCTAATTGCGGTTGCCAAATCGCCTGCCAAGCGTGGCGACTACTGGCAAAGCCCTCTAAGAGGGCGGCTTATGTCCAGCAGTGGACAGTTAAACGCTGATATGACGATGATGATGATATATAAAAGAAAATAAAAATGTGTCAAATATAGGCACGAAAAGAAACTTCTTTCCTTTTTTTTTAATTAGTATATTTGAGAAAAGATTCTTGTAAGAAACAATTTACAGTTGTACCCTGTACTTTGGTTATGTTTTGTTAAGAGAGGGACTGGCTGAAAACCAGCGCTGTGCAGCTGTTCACATTGCGCTGGGACACTCACAGCATCTTTGCAACCACTCTTTGGAATCAACTTTCAGCAGCAGTATTTCCGAACCGATACGACAACATAACCTTCAAGAAAAGAGTATATTCCTTTTTAAAAGGCCGGCAGCACACCTGCAATGCCGCTGGTGTTGTGGGTGATCATGTGCGGCGGTAGTCACTTACCATCAAGTGAGCAGCATGCTCGTTTGCCCCCCTGTGTTGTAAAAAAAAAATCAACTGAGCCGGTTCCTTTTGCCTAGTATGGAACACTTTTTGTATATGTTATTTATATTTTATATTGTAATTGTATGGCAATAAATGTTTTTATTCCATTGTATTCTAAAATGTAATTATTTATTTTTTATCATTGGACACTTTCTACTATTATATTTTTACTTTTTTTTCTTATTTTGTACTTGTATATATAGACGCTGTCGAAACTCTATTTACCTTGGGGTGGAAAGGGATTGTTAGCAATGGAGTTTGACAGCCTCATTGCTAGCAATATGCCCTATTAGGTCGACCTCTACGTGGTTCCCCCTAGAAACCATCGTGAACAATTCTTGTTGAATTCGTCACGATGAGCCAACTGGCCTGCTTCATCCTCACCTATCATCCTTCACTGGTGCCCCGCTAGCGTATCCCGATAGCGCAGGCAGGGTTACCATTCCATTATCATCCATTAAAAAAAAACTCTATTTACTCTTGTATGTAGGACAATTGCGTAGGTACATAGGTGATTTTAAAAAGTGCTTTACGCACCGACAGTCGAAATAAACTCGTTGTAAATGGCTTCTCGCCAATGTCTGTTATATTTACTTGACGGTAAATATATGTAATGGTATTTTACATTTCATTACTAGTTGTTGTGCATGGATTTACCCACGTTGTTACCTATTGGGATTTTATCAAAATGTTTCAGTAATTTTTGTGTGCTCGGATAAACAGATAGACACAAAAGTGAAAATATATATATATATATATATATATATATATATATAAACAATTACATTTATCATCATTACCATATCAGCTGTTGACTGTTCACTGCTGAACATGAACCTCCCCCATGTCCTTGCCAGTGGTCGCCACGCTTTCACGGCAGGCGGATTGGCAATCGCAGTTAGGCTTTGAAGACTTTTTAAGAGGGACGTTGCTGCCATTCCCTTAGTTGGCTCTTACGAAGGGGCGGCTTAATTTGTACCGAGACCACACGGGACGGGTTAATCCTCATTGCTATTTTTCGTAATATACACCTTATCAGGTTGACCTCCACGTGTTCCCTCATGGAAACCATCTTTGATTCCTAGTGAAAACGTTGCAACAGGCCAACTGATCGGACTTCATCCTCACCTATCATCTCTCTCTCTGAGTACCAGTCTTAGCCAGCGTAGATCGATAGTACAGGCGGAGTTACCATTCCATTATCATCGCATTAGACACCTTAATATCCGACAGTGAGTTCACCCGCGTACCTTAGAGCCTGGATGATCGCGTACAGCGCGGTTTCAAAGATACTTGCTCCCACGAACGGTTAGGTTATGGAATGAGCTCCCTGTCGAAGTTTTTCCAAGACTATAGCATGGGGTTCTTCTAAAAAAGGGCAAATCTTTAGGGTAGGTAATTCGCGCGAAATACCCCTAGTATTGCAGGTGTTCAACGGTAAACGCCTGACAGGTGGGTTGTTTTGTTACCCACCTAAATGGTGTAAAAAATACATGTTGTAAATGAATAAGTTGTGAATATGTTGTTTCTCATACAAAATTATACAATCCGGTAATGAGCTAAGATAAATAACTGTATGATGACTAATTTGACATTAAAAAAATATCTAATTTGCACATTTATCAGCAACCAAATGACCGAATAATTTTATTTTGTATATAAAATTGTATATTATAAGAATCCCACGTCACGATGTACGTTTACGCTAATCTCCGAAACTGCTCAAATCTATTTTAATGGAATTGTGTCTTGTTTGTTCCAAGTTGAGAAGTAGTTTTCTTTTTTTTTTTTAATAAGAACTATATTTAAAAAAATAAATTTACAAATTGCCTGACTCGGTAAACTGTTTCACCTACAACGCTTTATAACTGTTTATTAAAAGTATATCGATATAACAGTTCTTATAAAAAATACCATATATATATATATATAAAATATTTGTAGTCTATTGTTATTTAATTCATTATCATTATCATTATAATTGTTACTTCATATACGCACTGTATAATTCTGTTAAAGTAAATGCTGTGAATACTACCTATAATAGGCGTGTGCATTAATATTGTATTGTATTTAATAACATAAAAACCTATATGTTATAATGCAATATGTTGTAGTATGTATATATATATATATATATATATATATATATATATATATATATATATATATATATATATATATATATATATATATATATATATATATACATATATACCCAACCAGGTCGACCTCCTCGCGGTCCTCCCTGGAAACTATCATGGTTGATTCCTGATGAATTCATCATGATGGGCTAACTGGCCTGTTTTCATTCTCATCGATCACCCTTCACTGGTGCTCCGCCAGCGTATCCCGTTAGCGCAGGCGGGGTTACCATACCATTTTCACCCATCAAAAAAAAAAAAAATATATATATAATATATATATATATATATATACATACACTTATTTTAATGATTATTAAAAAAAATGTATATGATATGATGTCATCACAGTTGTGTAAAAAACTCAGGGTTCCTTCCTTCCACTTAGAGAACTATAAGCAATGAAATGCGTAAGAACCTTAGTTCTAACTAGAATAAATATGCCGGCCTTGCGAATACCGTTTCGAATACTATAATTACACGACAAATACTCGGCAATGATGATCATATATCGTTCGTGAAGTGCGTAAGGTCATCGCAACTCGTGACGGAGTCATCAATTCGGTATCAAAGGCAATTAATATCATATCCTTGCTGCCGTATGCCTCGTGTGTATGCTCACGCGCACGTTCATATTTGTTATCAATGCTACAGTGACTGATGACGTTATCAATTTTGGGGGTTATTATAAAAAAAAAAACCGAAATACTGAACCGATTTTGATAAAGATTCTGTGGGAAATGGGACAATATTTTTTTATAGTAAGTTTGTTTAAGACGAAGGTCTTTAACCAGCGCGTGTTGCCAGTGATGACATATGGGACCGAAATATGGTCCTACACGATTGCCCGTATGTAAAAGCTACAAATTACTCAGCGCGCTATGGAGAGGGCTATGCTCGGAGTCTTTGCGTGATAGAATCCGAAACGAGGATATCCGCAAAAGAACCAAACTCATTGATATAGGCCGAAGGATAAGCAAGCTGAAGTGGCAATGGGCTGGTCACATAGCTCGAAGATTCGACAACCGACGGGGAATAAAGTTTCTTGAGTGACGACCGCGTACGGGCAAACGCAGTGTAGGAGGACCTCCCACTAGATGCAGTGACGACCTGAAATGCATTGCAGGAAGCCAGTGGATGCAGGTGGCTCAGGACCGTTCTTTATGGTAATCTATGGGGGAGGCTTATGTCCAGTAGTGGACGGATAATGGCTGAAATGATGATTTTTATGATCTATCGCCCGCCGCATCATTTAGTCAGTTCTTTTATTGTTTTTAAGCGGAAAGTACTCTAAATATCTTCAAGTAGTGGCAGAATGAAAATATAATGTATCACCACATCTTCACATGTCCAGGAAGTCGTAGGAGGCGGCTAGGAAAATAAGCTAGCCTAGACAAATAACTAACGAATCAATCGACAAAGTTGTTTCGGTTAGTACTCCTATGAGAAGGAACAGGACACCACATATTGTCATCTCACTCTATCTCATGGACTCATTAACGATATATAGTTTGATTGATTGATCCGTTTGCTCCTTATAAGTCTGGCATCTTCTATTGCATTCCATGGGGTAACCGGAGGTAATCCTCTCTCACGGTAAGAGATACGTGTTCAGCAATTTGACGTTAATAGTGATGAAGTCCATGCATATAGCTGACGACGTGCTCTCCAATTCCAGGTGTGTAACGTCGTAAGGTGAGGGCGCGATGGGCGCGGTGCGGCGCTCGCACGTCGCGGCGCTGGGCGCGGTGGGCGCGCTCGTGCTGCTGCTGCTGGCGCGCCTGCCGCCCCCGCGCGGCCCCGCCCGCCCCCGCGCCCGCCTCCACCGCCGCGCCCTCCACCACCACCAACCGCACCGCGCCGCCGCCGGCCCCGCTCGTGCACACGCCGCCGCCCTCCCCGAAGCCGGCCCCGGCGCCGGCCCCGCTCGGCCCTAAGCCGGCGCAGCCCGGCCCCGTCATCACCAACGACGTGTACGTGGCCGGCCACGAGAAGCCGCACCCCGAGCTGTGCCCCGCGCTGGGCGGCCGGCTGCGGCTGCTGATGCTGGTGACGTCGGCGCCGTCGCACGCGGCCGCGCGCGACGCCGTGCGGCTCACGTGGGGACACTACGCGGCGCGGGCCGACGTCGCGCTGGCCTTCGTGCTCGGCGTGCCGCCGGACAAGATGCGGCCCGCGGTCGACGCGGAGGACGCCCTCTACGGCGACATCATAATCGGCCGCTTCATGGACTCCTACTCGAATCTCACCCTCAAAACGCTGTCGATGCTCGAGTGGGTGGACACGTACTGCCCGCGCGTGCCGAAGATCCTCAAAACGGACGACGACATGTTCATAAACGTGCCGAAGCTGCTCGACTTCGCGTCGGCGCCGTCGCGCGTCAACGCGACGAAGACGATCTGGGGCAAGGTGGTCAAGAAGTCGCTGCCGAAGCGGACGACTCGGTCGAAGTACTACGTATCACCATTGCAGTTTCCGGGTAAGGTGTTTCCTGATTTCGCGACGGGGCCGGCTTATTTGATGACCGCTGACGCGATTAGGATGCTGCTGGCGGCTGCGCCGTCGGAGCGTTACCTGCGGCTCGAGGACGTGTTCGTGACCGGCGTGCTCGCCAACAAGCTGGGCATAAAGCGGCAGCACGCCCCCGAGTTCTACAACAAGAAGGTGGCCGCCCACCCGTGCGCGGTTCAGAGGGGAGTGGCCATACATATGGTGAGGTATCACGAGCAGTTCGACCTGTGGCGGAAGCTGTTAGACGGGAAGACCAAATGCGCCAGCTAGTGAACGGCGATGCGATAGTTTTGCTGAACAAATAATGTTAACGGAACAATACTACTTTTAATACTGACTTACATAGTCATAGTGTAGCCAGACAACTTCGCTCGCGGCGCTACTGCGTTATTGATATACAGGTATTGAAGAAAGAGGGGAAACTGTATTTTTGGATTAGACGCACTTTTCTCTTCATTACCACAAAAAACGTGTTTAAATACAAGACTCAACCTCAAAAGATGGTAACCGTGATCTCTAAACGCGTACAAGTCTTATTTGGTGAGGTCAAATTTACGTTTCGTAAGTATTAATCATGCCTCCTTACTTTCCTTACTTTCCAAGCGCCCAGCGCTGTCACTACGCAGTACTGCGTTCGAAGTTGTCAGGCTATAGCTTTGTTAGTCGCACTATATACGTATAAGTAATTAATACATTAAAATTGTGTAGTGCAGTTTATTAATGCAGTCGATGGCGTAGGCTTTAAAATAATTTATAAAATCTACAAATCTAAGCCGTTATCCGGTTATGCAATTCCTGAATGGACATTTTCCATTCCAAAACATGTAAGGCATGGCATTTGTTATATGCCATGCCTTACATGTTTTGGAGTTTTACTCAATTCGCTTTTGGCATAGACAAGAGTTCTACTGGATTTTTTTGCCCCACATGTGGGCCATTAAAAAGCTAATTACATATTTTATAATTATAAAGTAGAAGTTAGTGATTTTTATGGGTTTTTTATGTCATAAAATTGCAATAAACGTTTATCTATTTATATTACAGTTTATATATATATATATATATATGTTTGTGTGTATAATTTTTAAATTGTAAATAATATGATTATATAATATTTATCTAGACACGATCTGCGACAGAACAAATATACGTACTATTTACATAATAGTGATGTCATAAACTTCTTTGCGAGATTATAGCTGTATATAATTGTTTACTTTGGCTCGTCAATAAAAAATAAAAGTAGTATTGTTGCCAGTGTTCTGAATCTCGCTGGTTTAATTGTTTCCTTTGATAAAAAAAATAAATAAATAAATCTGATATTGTACATTGATATATGTTTTTATTTTTTATTTAAATCGAAATGTATTTTTTATAATCGATTATTGCTATTGCGTATAAGCTATGTGTGATGTGTGAAGGAACATAGTTACAAATGTTGCCATAAAGGTAAAATTGTATCAAAATATTATTATACCTATATGAAATTGTTAGAATATTGTAAAATAGTTATAAATGTTTCTATTTAAAGTACAAATGCGTGCATGTAGTGCATGCGGCTTGTATATTTTGTATGCGAGGCGACAGTGCTTTATAGTTACGTCAGAGTATATGCCATAATGTTACCCCGCCATTGTGGGTTCTAAAAGATTACGTGTGTAGATTTTAAGAGGGAGACTTTGTACAAAGTCGATTGCTTGGGTACCTCTGTCCTAATCGTGTTTCAACCGTGAAGCGGTTGTGTTTGCATGGCTGTGTTTCGGTTTGAATTTATATGGCGTGAATTTACTGGGTACAGACAAATAACACCTGAGTCCTCAGGAATGGCAACGCATGGCGGGTATCATGGGCGAAACAGTATGTGTGTGTACTGTTATGTGCACGGTACTGCTCATGCCTATAGGCGACGCTTACCACTTTCCATCAGGTGGACCGTTAGCTTGTTTGCCATTCTAAGTTGTATAAAAAATTACGACCTTAGAAAATGGTGTCTTTTACAATCGATTTAAAAAAGATAAAAGTTCTTAAATCGGTTGTATTTTTTTTTTTATTTAATGTCACCCCCATAACTCCGTCAGTTTTAAATTTATTTCGTCAGTTTGAAAGTGATTTGGCAATTTTTTTTATCTGATAGGAGATACTCACAGATTGATCCCATAGATATTTTATTAAATTTTTTTTTTATTTGTAATGGCAAATCGTGTGATGGTGCTGCCCTCTATAATGGTTGATTTGAAACACATAGTCCTATTAATGAAATTCTTTGTTTCAATCCGTATTCCTTTTGGAAGGACGTTCAGTATCTATGGTAGAACACTTCCTTAAAAATACTAATGATTTTGTATATGACGTCATCACAAATCCAATATGGCGGCTGATGTGAGACTTCGCCTATCGCCTTGCATACCTTTCTAAGAAACGAGAATGTTCCAATTTGCTACCAACAAGATGGAAACACGCTCGATTTGGCACCTTGTTCTTTTCGCGACAAATGTAAGCACTTCATTTTTTTTTATTATACTTTTTTTATATAAATAGTGATGTTGCTTTTATGAAAATGATCAGATTTTGATCACAAAATCGATTAGATAGGATACTTTTATTTTTAACAAGGTTAAAGGAGATGTTTTAAGCATTTTATTACTTGAATATCAATTAATTATTATAATTTTATTTTAAATATATGTACGTAATAATATCAAAGTTTTTTATACCATTAAAATTCTTGGAGATGACAATTGACTACTTTTTAGTTATTGTGACTATGTGATAAAATATCTAGAAATACTCTAGTAGAATAATTTGAAGCGAGTTGTAGAACAAACAATAAAGTATTAATGTCACTGACGTATTTACTCGATTGTGATAATGAGATCTGTGTAGCGTGCGGTCTTTGACACTTAATAAAAAAAAAAAAACAATATTTCGTATTGTATTGTGTAATGTATATTCGCCACTACTGCCCTCAAACGATTTCTGTTTTTACCTAACGGTTAGCTGGTAGAGAACGCCATACGGCATTAAGCTCGCCACTCGTACCAATTTTTATTGTACAATAAAGCATAATAAATCTATGCAACCAGTTTATTACATTTGAATATTTTACACTGTAAAGTGGCTATGTATAAGTAATTGTACAGCAATATGAATATTTATTTTACTGTGTTTATTTTATTTGTTGCATAGAATCTAATTCCAGTTTCGTCAGTATGTGGGCATATTTTTTTTTTAATACAATAAATAATGTCAGACCTAAGCCATAATGCCATGATACTCGTCAAAACGAATTTTTTTATTAATATTAAGGATTTTAGAGTGAATGTTAGCATGACTATGAGGCCGATTCTAAGACGCCAATTCTTAGCAAATTACAGTTCTATAGACTAAAATAATTTTAAAAGTCCATATTGGTCCTTACAATGACGATTTCATAGTGATTTTCATTGTTAGAAATTTCATAAGCACGTATTATATTTTAATGTAAAGGCTGCCGTGGCGTACGGTCAGGCTCGCGCTCGCATCACAGCCGCTCATGACTAAGGATCACGGATTGATTTCGAAACTAGTCGAGCTTTATCTAATTACACACATGTTAAACCGGTAGTTATTATATTTTCATCTTACAATTGGCTTCTCAGAAACGACTTCTTGTGTATTTATTTAATTTTTGTAATAATTTATGATAATAATTATTAAAAAATTGGATGGTTTGTTAGATTATAGGTTACATGTGAAGCAAGGAACTTGCTTATAAAAAAATATAAGTATTGTTACATTATTAGTTTCTACACCATTCTTAGTTTGTATGATTTTTTTTTTTAATTAACTTTTTCTATCCACTTAAAATATTGAATGTATTGTTGAACCTAACATCGATTTTTACTGCCTTATCCGGTACATAACGTGAGTGTGAAGGTGAAAAACATCAGATATGGCTGTACAGAGATAGTTCTTTTGCCTTAATTTAAGTTGGTTTTCTAACTAAAAGAGACAAGTAAAGAACAAAATTTATATTATAATTTGAGCTCATTAATATAATATAGATGATATTTTTTTTATTATTATTAATTAATACTTACTTTGTGGAGTGCTTACGTATTGTAGTCGCGCGCTGAATGACCGTGCTGCGCCTTCTAATGGCGGTTATTATACTTTAGTGCCGATATCAGTATGTCACGTTATTCTAAATTTAAATTTAAAAATCTCGATTCGAATTTCGCGCCAAAAAATGTTTACATTCTACGTTTATATGTATTATTGCCGTGAAAAAAAAATGTATTTTATTTGTCTATGATATTGTTACAATGTTGTGCAGTTACTGTAATCGGCTTTCTAAATATTTTAGTGTCATGTAACAATGTATGGAATATCCAATGTAATGGATCGATACTTTATGGGTTTGTCAATATTTTAGTAATGCACTGTTTTGTGCCGACTGCTTTCCCCTTAAATATTAAATAGAAATGGCGCTCTGCCACAGACCGACGACGGGTCGTCGTCTATGTACTTGTATACAGTGTCACAAGTATAAATAACCATTTTGTAAACGTGAAATAAATCTATTCAGTCAACAGTCTTGTTTTTTTTTTGTTTGTATTAGTGTGGGTGTTTCCTATGTAATTATGTAAGAGTCTATGTATATTATAATGTCTAGTACACATAAGTTTTGCCTAGTGTGACACAAGATGGCGCTGTTTGATATGTCCACCATAATTTAAATTTAGAATTTGCAAACTTCAAGATAACATGTTAGTTCCGAAAATGACCACCGCTTTATACTTGTGGCGCTGTAGTTTTGATTATATAAAATCTAGTGATGAATGTATAATTTTTTTTTTTGTGTCAAAATTACAAATATAAGATTCCTAGGCGCCGGCGAATGATTAGAATTAGTAATTGTCTGTACCATGTTGTATTCTAATGTATGTTGTGCCAGACATACATACATACATACATACATTGTGTAAATATAAGCATACACGTCCTTCCCTCTGTGTTTCATTTCGATTTTAAATAATTCCATTCCTAAGAATTTCGTATTCAGTATGTTTTATAAGTTATAAAAAGATATCATAAAACAATTTTACAGTAAATAAAACCAGACAGCAAGTAAACCAGAGGGAGACTTTGTACAAAAGTCGATTGCTTGTGCACCTCTGTCCCATTCGTGTTTCTACCGTGAAGCAGTTGTGTTTGCATGGCTGTGTTTCGGTTTGAAGGGTGGGATATGGCAGTGAAATTACACGGTACAGAGGAATAACACCTGAGTCCTCAGGAATGGCAACGCATAGGGGGTATCATGGGCGAAACAGTATACTCTGTTATGTCCATGGTACAACTCATGTCTATTGGCGACGGTTACCACTTACCATCAGGTGGGCCGTCAGCTTGTTCGCCATTCTAAGTTGTATAAAAAAAAAAACATTTTATAATAATTGGAGAGTATAACGGAATTCTCAATTTTATGGTAAATGATAAATAAATAATTGTCTTGTAATAGTAAATAGCTTCCGTATATTTAGATAGAAATTGTGCCAAGAAAAAACAAAATAAGAACAGTGACTGATAGAAAAAAAAAATAAGCTGTATATGTGTATATATGTATGTATATGTTTGAATGTATGTGTTTATTTATGTATGTGTATATGACTATGCTGTCACAGATATTATTTTTTACAAATTTTTTTTTTAACGCGCCACCTACCTATTCATGCTTTAATTCCTTCTACCCAAAGGTTGTCTGGAAGAGATTGCTTAGCAATAAGACCGCCTTTTGTACTACACTATACGTATTGAAAATTGTTTAACAAATCATGTTATGTTAGTGCAATAAATAAAGTGTTAAATAAATAAAATAAAAATAGATATATTATTTTTATCAAAGAAATTTTGCAATCTTCAACAATACTATTACTAAAGATTATCCTATACATATGTGGGTAGTTTTAAAAAAACATAACTACTATCCAAATTAAATAGTGTTTATTGATTCTCATTAACCGAGTATAACAAAAGTTGGTTTTCTTTAATCAAACTGTACTTTAATATTCAACAGGGTACAGTTCTTCCCACACTTTGAACCTGTCCTCGAACATGTTCTCCTCGACTGTGAACTGTCGGTCGAACTTGAGGTACTTGCGCGCCGTCGGAGTCATGGCCGGCCACTGCAGGGTCGACAGCTCCGGCAGCTCGTTGCCGCGGGGATTTGGGTCGCTGAAAACAAACAATAAAATCAGACCAACTTACTAGAGGAAAACTATAAAAAAATTGGTTTTTTTTTTGATGGGTAAAAATGATATGGTAACCCCGCCTGCGCTAACGGTATACGCTTGCGGAGCACCAGTGAAGGGTGATAGATGAGAATGAAAGCAGGCCAGTTAGCTCATCATGATGAATTCATTAGGAATTAACCATGATAGTTTCCAGGGAGAACCGCGAGGAGGTCGACCTGGTTGGGTATATTGCTAGCAATAGGATTCTCAGTCTCCATTACTAACAATCCCTTTCTCAAAAAAATGGTTTTGCACGGGTACCACTGTACACCAGTGTTTCCCTCATTGAAATAGCTGTGCATACATAGCTGTGTGTTGCGATTTGAAGACTGGCATTTGACAGTGAAGTTACAGGACACATAGGTATAATAAGACCATAGACTTATAACATATTTTTATATAAGTGTAACGTATGTCCAGAGATATCGAAATAAAAATGCAAGATTACTGTTACATTACAGCATGGGGTTCTTCAAAAGGGGGGTAAAGAGGTTTCTTTAGGGTCGGCAACGCGCGCGTAATGCCTCTGGTATTGCAAGCGTTCATAGGCTACGGTAACCGCTTACCATCAGGTGGGCCGTATGCTTGTTTGCCACCTCAGTGGTATAAGAAAAAACTTGTTTACTGGTCGGTTACAGACTGGATGACATTTTATTTCTTAGTTACCTTCAATAGTGTAACTTGATACCCTCAAATACTACAATAAGATTTCTTGTAACAAAGGGGGCAAACGACCATGCTGCTCACCTGATAGTAAGTGACTACCGCCGCCCATGATCACCCACAACACCAATGGTATTGCAGGTGTGCTGCCGGCCTTTTAAAAAGGAATATGCTCTTTCCTTGAAGGTTACGTTGTTGTATCGGTTCGGAAATACTGCTGCTGGAAGTTGATTTCAAAGAGTAGTTGCGCGTGTAAGTGAGTCTTCAAGAATAGCAATGCATGAGGGAATCACTGTGCATTCTGCCTATAGTACTTATGTCTAAAAATGACGGTTACCACTTTCTATCAGGCGGGCCGTCAGCTTGTTTGCTGTTTTAAATATCATAAAAAGGTCCAAGGACAAACCAAAAATAGGGATAAAATATTGGGATACTATGTATATGTTGATTTACAACTACATGTTCAACTGTAAACAATCTGAATTAAGAAACATGATTTCTGAAATACTTACCCGTGCTTTAGCAAAGGTGTACCATACTGCCGTCATCCGGTCGACCACTACGGGGAGTCC
>NW_026442037.1:4435000-4896690 GCF_026898425.1 Galleria mellonella | reverse complement strand
GAACCTAACCTAACCTAACCTAACCTAACCTAACCTAACCTAACCTAACCTAACCTAACCTAACCTAACCTAACCTAACCTAACCTAACCTAACCTAACCTAACCTAACCTAACCTAACCTAACCTAACCTAACCTAACCTTTTTTTTTTTTTTTTTTTTTTTTTTTTTTTTTTTTTTTTTTTTTTTTTTTTTTTGTGGAAAATGCGTCATGCAGAAACACACCCCCGGGGGAGGGTGTGAATACTGCCGGACTCCTACCGGCTAAAAACCACATGGCATTCCCTCGCCGCGCCTTAGTGTTGGGGACCCGGGTTCCCTTGCGTAGTCCACCGGGATCCCAACGGCGTTGGCCCGCACCGGCTCGCGGGCCCCGACTCAGTTTGGGGTGGGTACGAGATGTTGAATACCCACCCCCATCTAGGGGAAGCGCGCGGGGATGCGCGCGCGACTTCCCAGGGCCATGTTGGTATGGGGTGGGACTGCCCCCGCAGTCGTCACCCCGGCCCTGTGGCGATACAGAAATCGCCGGGGAGGAGCGGGCCTAAGAAGCCCGATTCCACCTCCTCCCGCTGCTCTCTCTCCCGACCTGCCTAATTGTTGCGTTGGCCGGGCGGAGGAGATGGGACACTATTGGAGTCCCTCCTTCTTCTTCCTCTCAATCTTCTGCGACGAATCAAGGCCGCGGAGGGGTCCAGTTCACGGTCCCTTTCTGCCGCCTCTTTCTTGCTCATCACGGCCTCGCAGAACCGTACAACCGCCGTCCAGCACTCCCGACTGGTGACCATCTGCCTGGCTATCGCCGATAGCGAGAGGTCATTTCCGATATCCGCGACCAGGTCGCGGCGCTCCTCAGCAAAAGCTGGACATTCCTCGATGACGTGCTGCGCCGTGTCCTGGTCGCAGACGTCGCACTCGTGACATTTAGGCGAGACTTCTCTTCCGGCAATTTGGAACAGGTACTTACCGAAACAACCATGTCCGGTAAGCACCTGTGTCAGACGGAATGTCACGGGACCCCTACGCCTTTTGTTCAGCCATTCCGACAGGACGGGCAGAATGGCCTCCACTGTCCACCGACCGGTTCGGGAATCCTCCAACCTTGCCTTCCATTCTCTCCTCAGGGCCCGCTTCAGTTGAGATTTCCTGGCGTTGACATCGCCAGGAAGCGGCTCTTCGCCCCGGCTTCTGAGAGCTGCGCGCCAATTGTACATTGATGCGCGAGCCCTCGCCTCCAGGTCCCAGGGAGGGGATCCCGCCAGCAGACAGGCCGCGTCCCCCGAAACGGAGCGATACCCTCGTATGGCCCGTATCGCCATAGCCCTTTGAGGGCGACGCAAAGCGGCCACGTTCTCCCTATCGAGAGCCCCTACCCAAATGGGGGCACCGTAAAGGGCCATCGACTGAACCACCCCCAGGTATAAACGGCGACAACAGTCGCTCGGCCCTCCCAGGTTGGGCAGGAGCCTGCTGAGCCCGTTCGCAGCCGCCATGAGGCGGGGGGCCAAGTTTTGAAAGTGGGCCCTGAAATTCCATCGCCCGTCCAGAGTCAACCCCAGGTAACGGAGCTGCGGCTTGACCGGAATACTCGTCCCGCTGACCATGATGGACGACCCCTGTGGCGGGGCACGACGTGGGCCGTGGAAGCAAATGGCCTCCGATTTCTCTAGGGCCACCTGAAGACCCAGCCGACGGATACGGCCGACTACTAGAGCTGTGGTTGCCGTGACCAGCCTTGACGCCTCTCGGTAATCGCGACCTCGAGCCGTGGCCAACGTGTCGTCCGCGTAACACGTGAGGCCCGCACCCGGCAGCAAGGCACCCCGCAGAACAAAGTCGTACCCGACATTCCACAGGACCGGGCCTAGAACCGAGCCCTGCGGAACTCCACGCTCCACCTCTTTCCTTATTAGTCGGCCATTGCGCCCCACACAGATCACCGTCCTGCTTTCCAAGTAGGCGCCGATAACATTGCGCAAGTACCGAGGCACGCCGTGACATTTGAGGGCCTCCTCGATGCAGCAGAAGGGCAGGGTGTTGAACGCGTTGGAAATATCCAACGACACCGCAATAAGCACCCCGCCCCGGGACACCACCTCATCAGACATATCCCTGACCCGCGCAATAGCGTCAATCGTGGACCGACAACGACGGAAGCCAAACTGAAACGGAGACAAGTTAGGACCCTCTCGTTCCAAGTGTTTCACGAGGCGACCGGCAAGGATGCGCTCGAAAAGCTTACCGACCTCATCGAGCAGAACGATGGGACGGTAAGCCGACGGCGAGTCCAAAGGGCGTCCACCCTTCAGCAGTAGGATGAGCCTGCCCACCTTCCACCTATTAGGGAACCGTCCCGTTTGCAGACAGACGTCGTAGACTCGCCGAAGATAGTCCCCGAGCTCGTTTAACGCAAGCGCCAGCGCCCGATCGGGAACCCCGTCTGGGCCCGGGGCGGTCGATTTGGCCCGCATTTTGTCCACGGCCAACTCGAATTCAGCCGAGGAGATACACGGCGCTTCTCCCTCACTGTCGTTTCCTCGTGCCGGTCGCCCCATGGGCGGAGGAGCAAATTCGGGCTGCGAAGGGAAGAGTGCGGTCAATATCCGCTCCAGTCGCTCGGGTTCCAGCGTCTCCGTGAGGGGTGGTGCCCAAGGGCGAAGTTTTCCCCTGACACAACGATAAGGCCGGCCCCACGGGTCCCGGTCTAGAGTCCCTAGGAGTTCCTCCTTGGCTTTAGCCTTGGCTTCGCTGATCAGGTGCTGAAGGGCCTTCTTGGCCGTGCGATAAGAGTCGTATAGCTCGGCTTCGACATCTCCGCTGCGATTGAGTCGTCTGCGACGGTACCTGGTGTATCGCCTCCTGGCGGCCGCGCAGTCTCTCCGCTGGATTGCAATTTCTTCCGACCACCAGTGTACCTGCCGCCTGGGAGGTGGCGGTTTAGCTCGTGGCATCGCAGCGTCGCAGATACGCGTCATGGCCGCGCCGAACTTAGCCGCTCCCGCTTCCACCTCGACTTGTTCCTCCGAGTTTAGAAGCCAAGCTTCGACGATGGCAGCCTCCAAGAGAGCATCCTGATCAAGGCGTTTCAAGGCCCACCTAGGGAACCGAGACGCGTTACCCGCCTGCGAGGATGAAGTGCGGACCTCCTGCTGGACATCAAATCTGATGTACGCGTGGTCAGAGAGAGTCTCCACATCGGCCACCACCCGCCAGCCACGGACACGGCTCGCGACGGATGGACTGGCGAAAGCAACGTCCACTATCGACTCTCCCTGCCAGCGCACGCAGGTGGGAGTATGGCCCACATTCAAAACAGATAGGCCCGCGGCCAACGCCCAATCCTCCAGGACGCCGCCTCTCGTGTCAGTTGCTGGGGAACCCCAAGCCGTAGATTTGGCATTAAAGTCCCCCATCACCAGTACTGGCCGAGTGTGGTACCGGCCTAACAGAGCATCCAGCTCGGCAAGAAAACGCTGGAACTGGGCGACAGTCCTGTTGGGGGAGAAATATACTCCGACCACCACTATTCCCTCCCATTCTACCAACACGGTGCCTGCTCCTTTGGACAAGAGGGTAGTGGGAGCTGAGGGAATGTTACGTCCGGCAGCAACCACGGCCACAGTACCATCTAGGTCGCCGAAACAGTTCGCCCCGTCGGGCAAGAAGTACGGTTCCGCGACCACCATCAAATCGATCGACCACTGCGCCGCGCTCTGCATAAGCAGGTCCTGAGCACGGACGCAGTGGTTGATGTTCGCCTGCAGTAGACGATGAGCCATTTAAGCGGCGGTGTCCATTGCCTCCCCCGCACCCCGGCCACTGGGCTGGGCGGCCGCCTTCGCGGCTCCTTTCTTTTGTTTTCGGCCGGTCGGTGCGCAGTTTTTGGCACCCACGAAGTGCTCCGCCGGACGTCCTAGAGAGGCACAAACCACACACTTGGGTTTGGCAGAACATGTCGCCGCTCTGTGCCCCTCTTTACCGCACCTATAGCAAAGGCCGCTGCGGTCCTCTTCCTGCGGACACTGTGCCCTCACATGTCCACCTTGCAGACACTTATAGCACCTCAGCGGTCTTTGCTGCAGCAACTCGCATCGCGCCGAGACCCATCCCACGAGGATTCTACCCGCCGAAGTTATCTTCTTGATGGCCATGACCGGGCCGCGGACCCAACAAGTGCCCAGGCCGGAAGCGTTGCGACGGATTTCGCCGACTTTAATGCCCTCCTCTCGGCATTCACCGGCCCGAGCGACAGCAGCGGTGAGCTCCTCCCGGGTCACCGAGTCGTCCAGGCCCGAAATGCGCATCTCGGCCGTCTTTTCGGGTCGGGACACCTGGACCGCACTCTCGGGGAGCACCTCCCGGAGTTTTGAGGCAAGAGCGTCAGCCTTATCCCCGCTCGTGGCACCAGAGATTTCGATGACTCTGGCGCCGGTTGCAGCGGTTCTGCATCTAATAGACTCAATGCCCAGGGAGGGAAGACTTATTTGGGACTTTGCTTCCCTCAAAACCTGGGCGTAGTTAACGCCATTTCTCTGTGCCTCTTCGTTTATGGCGACAACCACCGCCGCCGAACGAGGAGGACGCAGTTTGGACGGCGCCGGCTTCTTCACGCTCTGCGTCGCCTTTTTTGGCGCGCCCGCCTGTGTTTGCCGTTTCTTGGCTCCCCGTTTGACGACGGTGGTCCACCCCTCTTCGTTAGTGTTCGCCACCACCGGCTGGGGCTGCGCTCGCGGAGCGGCGTCTGGCGCCTGGGACCCTAAGTCCTCGACCTCACTTGCCCTTCCCTTCCTCGCCTTTTTCTTCTTAGTCTTTGAGGCATCCGCCACGGTTGGAGGCTGAGGGACCGACCCACCAATTGGCTGCGTTGCCGCTGATGCTCCCGCTTCTGCCGCCCTCAGGTCCGCGGCAAGCGGGATACGCCGCTTTTCCGGTAGCAGCCGGTCCCTGATGCCATCGATTTTTTCATCGATGGCATTCCTAATCATCAGCATCAGCTGGTCTAGGACGTCCTGGTTCCCCAGTAATTGAGGGGAGTTGACGGGCAGCGCAGCCGGCCTCTCACTTATAGAACGCACTTCGGCGCGTACTTCTTGGAGCTCCTTGCGGACGTCATTCAGCTCCGCACGCAGCCGCGCATTCTCCTCGATCAGCTTTATGTTGTCCTCAGAAGAGGTACACTTGGCTATGTTCACAGTCGCCGACCTGACTGTTGCGACCACGTTCTTCAGGTCGCGAACATAGCCACCCTTCAGGTTTTTAGACCTGGCAGCAATTTGGGCGACCACTTCCATGGCGTCATCAATCACTTTGGACAGCTCATGGGTTGTTTTCGCCTCTTCCGCAGCGGGCAACGCTGCCTGCGCGCCTCTGCGCGGAAGAACCCGGCGTGCCAGGTCCGAAACTTCTTCCATAGCCCGCAGCTCAAGCTCTTCCCTCTTGACCTTGTTCAGGTATTCCTGAGCTTTGGCGAGCCCGACATATTGGCCGGTTGTTGGCGGCCGACCACGTCCTCTGCGCGCTCCTTTCGCCATGGAGGAAGGCGATGACCCCTGCATTACTTCCGAGCCAGAGTCGGAATCCGGCTCGTCCGCAAACATCTTCTTTTTGACCCCGCCCGGAGTCGGCCCCTGAAAAATTTGGAGCTCAACT
This sequence comes from Galleria mellonella, assembly GCF_026898425.1. Lineage (NCBI taxonomy): Eukaryota > Metazoa > Arthropoda > Insecta > Lepidoptera > Pyralidae > Galleria > Galleria mellonella. Next base: position 4,891,043 of record NW_026442037.1, on the reverse strand, counting down.
CCCCCTCAGTGGACTTGGTCTCCTCCATGGGTAGCGACGCAACAGTCATCAAGCTACCCGTATCCGATGAATCCAGAACATCCATCCTTTCCTCGCTTGCGGTTCTGTTGAGTGCAACACTCGGGCTTCGAGTCAACACCACCGCGCACTCCTTCAATCTCACCATCTCTTTCTCTCCGCCCTTCCCGGGCTCCGTCACCACACCGCCCTTCCCGGGCTCCAACGTCGCTCCGCCCTTCACGGGCTCCAACATCACGCCGTCCTTCTCGGACTCCAAAACGTCAAAAGAGTTTTTTATATTTAGCGATTCCATTTGATTCCCACGAGTATGGGGGATGAAGTCACACATGGGGTCGCCCCCTGCTTCCATGTGCGGCCTAATACACACTGGGTGCGGCAGGTGCCCAGCGGTTGGTGCCCTAACGGCCGATATGACGTTACCGACCACCCATTCCACGAAGCACGACGTCGAACACAGGAATTTGCGCCCCACGGCGCGATCCGCAGAATGAGCTGCCCCTCGCCGGGCACCGGAACTTGGTACAAACGGATTTTTATAGAGGTTTACTCCTCGCGGCCCGGGCGGTTAAGCCAAGGCCCCCGTCCCCTCACTCAGGTGTAAGACATGACCACGCCTTCGTGAGGGATTACGGTTTTTCAGCGGTGGCACAGAAGCCAGCCCGGCTGCGCAGCAAAGCACCCGCCGGGCCCGCCGACCACTCCTACTACGAGGAGCCACGGGACAGAACCCGCCCCCGCAATGAAAACACAACGAACCCAAACTTGGGCTCGCCGCACACCACCTCTGTCGGAATATTAGCCGTCGGTAAGTGAGATCTCTAAATAGCGAGAAGTCACTTACCGCCGTTGCCCAGGATGCACCAGGCCCCAGCCATTGTCAGCCACCGTTCCCGCCGGACGTATCCGCACCAGGACAAGTGACCGTACAATGAGCCAGGGCACTCTTGGAGGTTTTCCGACCCAGCACCCCAACCTAACCTAACCTAACCTAACCTAACCTAACCTAACCTAACCTAACCTAACCTAACCTAACCTAACCTAACCTAACCTTTTTTTTTTTTTTTTTTTTTTTTTTTTTTTTTTTTACATGTGGAAAATGCGTCATGCAGAGACACACCCCCGGGGGAGGGTGTGAATACTGCCGGACTCCTACCGGCTAAAAACCACATGGCATTCCCTCGCCGCGCCTTTGTGTTGGGGACCCGGGTTCCCTTGCGTAGTCCACCGGGATCCCCAACGGCGTTGGCCCGCACCGGCTCGCGGGCCCCGACTCAGTTTGGGGCGGGTACGAGATGTTGAATACCCACCCCCGTCTAGGGGAAGCGCGCGGGGATGCGCGCGCGACTTCCCAGGGCCATGTTGGTATGGGGTGGGACTGCCCCCGCAGTCGTCACCCCGGCCCTGGGGCGATGTAATTATCGCCGGAGAGGAGGGCGGGACTACCTGCCCGTTTCCATCTCCTCTCCCTCCACACTCACCCGGCCTGCTGGGTTCGGCAATTTCACCGGTTGCTTCTTACGCTTCTTAGGAGGAGTGCAGGCCTTGGACCCCACCCAATGGTCCGACGGCCGGCCCTGCGCTGAACACACAGCGCACTTTGGGTCGGCCGCGCACATCGCCGCCTTATGGCCTTCGTTTCCGCAGCGGTAACATAGACCGCTGCGGTCCTGCTCATGACTGCAGGATGCCCGCACATGTCCTTCCTCCAAGCAGCGGAAGCACCGAAGCGGCCTCTGCCGCAGGAGCTCTGCTTTCGCCGAAACCCAGCCTATACGAACTCGGCCGGCGACCGTCATCTTCTTAACTGCTTGCAATGGAGCTTTAACCCAGCAAGTGCCCACCCCAGATCTAGTACGTCGAACCTCTCCGACTCGCACTTGGTCCACCTGACAGCCGCCCTCCCGGGCAACCGCAGCGACCACTTCCTCCGACGTAACACTGTCGTCCAGGCCCGATATCCGCATCTCCGCGGACTTTACGGGCCTGGAGATTTTGGCCATATTCTCCGGGATGAACTCCCGGAGCTTCGACGCCAGAACGTCGGCCTTCTCCGCGCCATCAGCACCTGGAACCTCAAGAACCTTACCGCCGGTGATCGCGGTGCGAAACCGCATATCTTCGATCCCCAATGCGCGGAGATCGATCCTTCTCTTGGCCTCCGCAAGGACATTCGCATACGCGACACCCTCCCTTTCCGCCTCCGGGTCCAACGTAATAATAACCGCCGCGGAGCGAGGCGGTTTCAGTTTAGAAGGCGAGGGTGCGCTCGTCTTCTTTGCCTTCTTCGAGGGGGCCGAACCGGCTTTCGTCACCGGAGGGTTGACAGCCACAGGCTGCCCTTCGGGAACACTGACGGTCTTGCCCCGTTTTCCTTTTACGACCGTCGCCCAGGAGGACGCGGTCACCTAACCTAACCTAACCTAACCTAACCAAACCTAACCAAACCTAACCTAACCTAACATCTAACCTAACCTAACCTAACCTAACCTAACCTAACCTAAGCCCGACCCGTTTCTGACTGGGGAAGAGAACCCCGGTCGCCGACTCTAGGGGTGTCGGGCACATCTGACGCCATTGTTCCAGCCTCTGGCAAGGTTTGCGTGGAGACCGCAGACGCAGACGACACCTTCTCAGTGGAGGGGAGAGCAGAGATCATCTCTTTCACCTCCTTCATAAGCGTCCCTACCATTTGGCGGACGATTCCGCCGACGTACCTCATTCTTTGAACGCGGAACGCGCTCGCCTCTCTACGACAGGGACAACATCCGCCGAGATACCGGCATTGGCCGCTGGCTTGGCAGCTGGCTTGGCAGCACGAGCCTCGGCCAACTGCCGACGCAGGTACTCGACTTCCTGCTCAAGTCTCAGGTTCTTTGAGACCAGTGGAGAGACCGACGTCGGAAATAGATCCCCCTCCAAGGTGTCCACAACCTGTGTGATCCCGGCCAAACCCTCTTTCAGGGTCCTTAACCTCCCTTTGAGGTTCCCTGCCTTCTTAACAACATCGGTGAGAGCATCCGCTTGCCGGTGGACGAACACTTCGCCCTGCGGATACCTCCTCGGCCACTTTAACCTCTTATTCTCGGCGGCGGCAGTAACAGTGGCGCCAGACCTAACGTCGGCCTAACCCGACTCCGACAGTATATCCGACGCTTCATCCCCTCCGGAAAACCTAACACTCTCATGATAATCCAAGGCCGTCGCTGGAGGGCAACCAGACCTTTAACCTAACCCAGCGGAACCGCTAACCTAATCTTCCTCAAAGAATCGGTATATGAACTGCCGCCGACAACCTCCTTCTTAACCTAACCTGCGAGAACTTAACTCTCGACCCCACTCTAACCTAACCGGACCTTTTGCGGACGGAACTTGGACATCGCCCTCATCCTCAACCGTAAGTCCTGTATCAGACTCAGCAATGTACGCCTTTTGCGCCAGGAGCGTAGTCCAGACCTAACGGCAACGGTTCCATTTCCATCTCCTCATCAATTGGGGATGTGCACACGAGCTCGACCGCGGAGACCCGCAGTCGATCTCGCCCGCAACCGCTCCTCAACAACTGTGACGAGTGCGACGACGACCTAACCCACAACATCCTCGCCCAGTACTACCTAACACTCTTTCAGAACCTAACCTAACCGACTTCTTACTAACACCGCCCTTCTCGGGCACCGACTTCTCTCCGCCCTTCTCGGGCACTAACTTCTCACCGTCCTTCTCGGACACGACATCAATTTTGGGTTTTGTTTTTGACATATCCATACTTGTTCCCACGAGTATGGGGGAACCTTCACACGCAGGGGAGCCTAACTGCTTCTGCTGCTAACCTACATACAACGGGGTGCGGCAGATACCCCGAGGTTGGTGCCCTTGCGGCCGATGATACTCCACCGACCCGCCCGCAGCACAGAACACGCTAACCGAACTTATGATGTCCGGTAGCGTGCACCGCACAACGAACTATGCATCGCCGGGCACCGAAGCTTACACAAGAGGATTTTTATAACCTAGGTTTACCCTCGCGGCCCAGGCTAACCTAACCTAACCCCCGTCCCCTCACTCGGGTGCGAAACATAACCTACCTACCTCCGCGAACCTAACCTACGGTTTTTCGGCGGTGGCACTGAAACCAGCCCGGCTGCGCAACGAAGCACTCACCGGGCCCGCCGACCACTCCCACTACGAGAAGTCGCGGAACAAAACCCGCCCCCAACAAAACACGACAAACCCCATTACTTGGGGTCGCCGCTCACCACCTCTGTCGGAACATTAGCCGTCGGTAAGTGAGATCTCTAAATAGCGAGAAGTCACTTACCGCCGTTGCCTAGGATGCACCAGGCCCCAGCCATTGTCAGCCACCGTTCCCGCCGGACGTATCCGCACCAGGACAAGTGACCGTACAATGAGCCAGGGCACTCTTGGATGTTCCGACCCAGCACCCCAACCTAACCTAACCTAACCTAACCTAACCTAACCTAACCTAACCTAACCTAACCTAACCTAACCTAACCTAACCTAACCTAACCTAACCTAACCTAACCTAACCTAACCTAACCTAACCTAACCTAACCTAACCTAACCTAACCTAACCTAACCTAACCTAACCTAACCTAACCTAACCTAACCTAACCTAACCTAACCTAACCTAACCTAACCTAACCTAACCTAACCTAACCTAACCTAACCTAACCTAACCTAACCTAACCTAACCATATCATAGTTGAAAAATTTTTTCTGGAATTTCGCTGTTTTCTCGCTGTCCCTCGTTGTCAAAGTTGTTGTCTAGTCGCTCCCTACAGTTTAATATAGTTTTTGCACCCCTCACCCCTTTCTACCCCCCGTTGCAAGTAGTTTTTTGTTATTTAGAAATCTCAAAAATTCTCTCGTAAATTGTCTTTTTTCGTCGTTTTTTCTCCTTGAATAAGTTAGTTTTCGTTCCCTCTTGTCGTTCGTCTACCTATCACCCCCCTACCCCCGTCAACCCCCTGAATTTTGACTATATACCTACACGAAATCGTACTATTTCTCCCCAATTTTCTCCCCCCCTGTCGCTTTTAGAATTTTTCTAGTATTTTTCCCGTGCTGTGCGCTCCGTCCCGAGTGCATAGACACCACACTTGTCCCCATCGGAGCACTTTTGCGAAATAGCATCGAACCGAGCCTACCTAAGCGCTCCAAGATTCAATAATAACATATCATAGTTGAAAAATTTTTTCTGGAATTTCGCTGTTTTCTCGCTGTCCCTCGTTGTCAAAGTTGTTGTCTAGTCGCTCCCTACAGTTTAAAATAGTTTTTGCACCCCTCACCCCTTTCTACCCCCTGTTGCAAGTAGTTTTTTGTTTTTTAGAAATCTAAAAAAATCACTCGTAAATTGTCTTTTTTCGTCGTTTTTTCTCCTTGAATCAGTTAGTTTTCGTCCCCTCTAGTCGTTCGTCTACCTGTCACCCCCCTACCCCCGTCAACCCCCTGAATTTTGACTATTTACCTACTCGTAATCGTACTATTTCTCCCCAATTTTCTCCCCCCCTGTCGCTTTTAGAATTTTTCTAGTATTTTTCCCGTGCTGTGCGCTCCGTCCCGAGTGCATAGACACCACACTTGTCCCCATCGGAGCACTTTTGCGAAAAATTTGCCCGCCCACCCGCCCATTTTTCTCACTGTATAAGGTGGAAATTTTCGAGACAAAAAATTTTTATTTTCTTTTTCGTTCTTTTTCGTTCTGGAATTGATAGTGCTGCCTCTCAGCAGCCCCCCCGTCAACTTCTTACTCACCTTTGCTCCCCCAGTTAGCGTAAAACTTGAAAATGATCCTAGCACGGTCACCGGTCAGGCGACCCGTCAACTTGCCGTCGGAGTCAGCCGAGGCTCGCAAGGCTGATTCTGCGGCCCCTCAGGCTTCCCCCTTCTTCAGGTACCTCTCATCCACTGATTTTCTCCCAACGTGGAGACCAATAACAGACTCAAACTCCGCCAGCCTCAGCCGCCACGACAGTGTTTTTGATGATAGTTCAGCAGCTATCTCGTTACCTCTCTCACAAAGTACTCAGTCGAATGTTGTAGTAGAAGGAACTGACTGCTCGGAACGCGTGCAAACTCTGGCATTGGGCATTGTCAGAATCCTAAGACAGGCCAAGTCTGTCACTGCGGATATGAGAAACAGAGCCATCGACTCGGCAAATCAAATTGCTTGGATAGCCGGTAACTCCATGGCCCGCCGCATAAAGGAGATCGAGACAGAGTCCGCTGCACATAAACAGGAGCTCACGTCTGTACGCAGCGAGCTCAGTGAAATTAAGGCCCTCATTGAGAGAAACAAATCGGATAAAATCTATAGTGACGGACAGACAGATCTAAACTCACTCACAGCTACAGCTCTAGACCCAATAATGCAGGAGATTCGCAATCTAAGGGCGGAGCTGACTAAGCGGGAAGAAGTCTGTTCCGCAATGCACGTCACTAAAGAGCAATTGGATAGGATTCTCGATGATAAGATAGAAGCCATAAAAGCCGATATCTCCACAGCAAAAACTGCCATCCTAGATATGAAAGAGGCTAGACATGAAGAAGTCATGGCATTAATGCATGAACAAGGCACTGCTCTTGACACCGAAGTTGCTCTCAATGAAATCAAGGAGCAAATTAAAGAAGTCCAGACTAAAATACAAGAAAACGCTAAGGCGACCAGTGTAGTTGTGAACGGACCAAATGCGAAGAAGCAGGATGATCCGTCAACTGCAACTGTAGCACCTATCATAGAACCCAAATCAGGCAATCAGATCAACAAAAATAAACCGCGTCGTCCCAGCAGTTATGCTGAAGCCTTAAGAAAACCAAATTACGCGGTCTTAATTGAATCGGCCGATCCCAGGAAAACGTCTGATGACGTTATAAATCAAGTAAAACAGAACGTTAACGTCATCGATTTAGGCATTGGCGTAAGCAGAGTAACCAAGATCAAGAACCAAAAGGTTGTTATGGCATGCGGGTCCCAAGAAGAACGCAGAGCCCTTCAGGAGGCGATACGCCAAAAATGCACACAGATTTCGGCTAGAAGCACAAGGGATAGACTCCCACAAATTAGGCTTGTCGGAGTTGTAAATAGCCTCACAGACGAACAGATAGAGAAAGCGGTCACCAGCCAAAATCGACATCTGCTTGGCTCCCTCCCTCCCAATTCGCAGGTCAGGACACTACGTAGGACCAAAGGTAGAACACAGGAAATCAAGAACGTGATTCTGGAAGTATCGCCTCCGATATGGAAAGCAGTTCAAGGACAAAAGCTTCACATCGGCCTGCAACTGGTGCCTGCAGTCGATCAGTCGCCTCTTACCCAGTGCTACAAATGCATGGGATATAATCACAGGGCGGCTGAATGCAATGAAACAGATCAGATGTGGGCATTGTGCCCAAGAGCATGATACCAGAGTGTGTCCAAATAGGAACTTGACCCCTCAGTGCTGTAACTGCAAAAAGGCAAAGAGAGACCTTGAGCCTCATCCAGCATACAGCCAAGACTGCCCCGACTGGCAGAAATGGGATGGAATAGCAAGGGCCGCTGTCCTATACTGCTAAGGGCGTCGATACAGTCAGGGCAACAAACGCCCAAAATGCACAGGAGCAAATCAAGATAGCACAAATTAACCTTGGGAGGGGACATTCCGCCACACAAGAATGCCTGAGAGAAGCCAGTCAGAAAGGTTACTCAGTCTTGCTGCTTCAAGAGCCTTACGTTGGCTCCAAAGGGTACTTAAGCGTTGGTAGTAACAGTCGAGTCATACAAAAGCTACATAACAGAAGCCACCCGGTAAGGGCAGCCATAGTCATACTAAATCCAAGTATACGCATAATAGAAAGTCAAGACTGGACCACAGAGGACATGGTTGGATTAAAAATCATCGTTGGTAACGTGACGTATACTTTTGTTAATGTTTACCTAGACAAGACGCACAACATTGAACAAACAATGAACACTCTTCGTAAAATTGTTGACTCGACTGGTACTGCCAACCTCCTCATTGCGGGTGACGCCAACGCCAAAAGTCCGTGGTGGGGATGTGATACCGAGGACGAACGAGGCAGCAAAATAATGGACACGTTTGCAGAGCTTGGGATGGAAGTCCTCAATCAAGGGTCGCAACCGACATTTCTGGTGTATCGACAAGGACAACCATGCCAAAGCATCATTGATATTACGGCCTGCTCGTCACAGATCCTCAACACAATTACAGACTGGCGAATAAACCCAAGCCTCTGCTCGTTGTCGGATCACATCCCGATTACCTTTAATCTTAAAGCCACTACAAATCTTGATACACACTCTGGTTCGTCTACACGGGTATTCTTTACTGCAAAAGCCGACTGGAGCAAATTTGAAGAAGCACTTACTAATAACCTCCAACAACAGAACATCACCACTGAAACAATATCGAACACAAATAACACTACTGATCTTGAAAACTTAATACGGAAATTTCATGACGCTCTAACCGGTGCTTGCAACGACTCGATTCCCAAGCTACATAGTAAAAAATCTATAAATACTGCAAAGTGGTGGACTTCAGACCTCTCTAACCTAAAAGCAGAACTTAAGAGAAGCAGAAATAGAATAAAGAAGGCAAACGCCAATGCTAGAAGCTTTGTAGTACAAGAATACCTAAGGAAAAAAGAAGAATATAAGAAGGAGATACAGCAAGCGATTACAAAAAGTTGGAAAGAATTCTGTACGGGTGAAGAAAGAGAAACGGTCTGGCAAAGATCCTACAGAATCATAAAACACTCCAGCAAAGATGTTCGCGAAAAACTGCTAACGGACAATAACGGTACCACACTCTCGGCGGATGAGTCTGCAGCCCTCCTAGCCAACACCTTTTTTCCAGAAGATGATCCCACAAAAGACAATCACGAACATACTCAAATCAGGCAAAAATCAATAGAAATCTCTTCAAAGAATCTACCCATCGACAGGCAAATTGATCTTTTTACTGAACAGGAGTTACGCTCAGCATTACAGCATGCGAACTCTAAAAAAGCCCCAGGTTCGGACGCATTCACTGCAGACATCTGCCAAAAAGCCTTTAAGACATGTCCTGAAGTATTGCTAGCGATCTATAACCGGTGCCTTCTCCTGAGTTACTTCCCTGAAGTATGGAAGGAGGCCCATATAAAGGTTATACCTAAACCTGGCAAGGAAGACTACAGTATTCCCAAGTCATATCGACCCATAGGCCTTCTTTCACTATTAGGGAAGACCCTAGAGAAAATGATGGTGAAGAGAATACAGTGGGACCTTACTGGTCGGGGCTCTCTACACCCCAACCAGTACGGCTTCCTTCCACAAAGAAGTACAGAGGATGCACTTTACGACGCACTGAGCATAGTTAAAAATGCCATAAAAACTAAACAACTGGCAGTCATTGTCTCCCTCGACATCCAAGGAGCCTTTGACAGTGCTTGGTGGCCCACTATTATTACACAGCTGGATACCATGGGAATCGACAAGGACTTACTACAACTGATAACCTCTTATCTGTCGGGAAGGAAAATAACTATTAATTACTCTGGTGCAACAGTTAACAGGAAAACTAATAGGGGCTGTATCCAAGGATCGGTCTGTGGACCGATTCTGTGGAACGTTCAATTGAATCAGGCACTTGAACCCTCCCAATATGACGGAGTACACATACAAGCCTTTGCAGATGACATACTCCTCATAGCCCAGGGTAGCACTGGAGAGGAGGTGGAGAGAAACTTGAACCAAGCGCTTTCAAAGATACTTCAATGGGGCAACAAGCTCAAGCTCAAATTTGCCCCACACAAAACGCAAGCAGTTCTCTTCACCAAGAAACTCAAGTATCATACTCCTAGGCTCGTGATGGACGGAACATCTATTGAACTGCGGGATGAAGTTAAGGTTCTCGGTTTAACCATAGACCGGAACCTTAACTTCAATTCTCACATTCGCGCTGTCTCTGCAAAGGCTTTAAACATATATAAATCAGTGTCTAAGATGGCCAGGGCTCAATGGGGCCTGAATCCCGGTGTCCTCAAGTTAATTTACCAATCAGTTGTAGAACCGACCATCCTCTATGCCGCCAGTTGCTGGGCCCATACCACCTCGAATCACAATGTTGGGAAAATTCTTGACAGAGTCACCAGGCTCTTTGCAATCAAAATATGTAAAGGACATAGAACTACCTCGTTCTCTGCCAGCGTGGTGCTTGCGGGGATTCTTCCCCTTAAAATCAAAGCGATCGAGCAGGCTGAGCTGTACTTAATTAAGAGGGGAGAACCTTTGGGAGCGCTGCCTGGCAGAGAATTTGAAAGTCGCACACCGGTCTCCTTACTACCACATCCAACCAATAGAAATACAGTTCCTTTTAAAATCATAAGCAGTCAAACCGAACTAGATGAGGTTATAGATAATAACTGGCCGAGGTTCTATACTGATGGCAGCAAGATAGAGGGTAAAGTCGGCGGTTCTGTCACATGTTGGATCGATGGTAAAGAAGTCTACTCAACCAGCTTCCGCCTGGAAGATTTTTGCTCCGTCTTCCAGGCGGAACTAGCAGCCATACTGAAAGCCATCGAGACAATGTGCAATAAGTCGAGATTCCATACTGCAAACATCTTGAGTGACTCGAGATCAGCTTTAGAGAGTATTGCAGATCCATGTCCACTCCACCCCCTCACCATGAAGATCCGGCAAAAAATTCAGAATCTCCAACAATGCGGTGGAAAAGTATGCTTCTATTGGGTGAAAGCTCATACAGGAATAATTGGCAATGAGCGCGCGGACGACCTCGCCAAGACAGCGGCTCTGAAAAAGAAGACAAGGCCCATATATGATCGGTTTCCTCTAACGTACGCCAAAAAGGTATTAAGGGAAAAATCACTAGATAAGTGCCAAAAATTATATATAGAATCCAACACAGCAGCCGTAACAAAAATATTCTTACCAGATATTCGAAAAGCATATAAGATAGTAAAGGAAATAGAAATAGATAATACAATAACTCACCTTCTCACCGGACATGGAGGAAACCGATCATATCTTCACAGGTTTAAACTGATAGATAGCCCCAGCTGCCAATGTGACAGTGAAACCCCGCAAACCATACAGCATATACTTTTCGACTGCCAAAGATTCGCTAAAAAACGGTTTGAGTGCGAGTTCAAACTGGATGCAATACTGTCAGAAAGCAATATGGAATATATATTTGAGAATAAGGAAACCAGGAATATATTCCTTAACTTCGCAAAGTCTCTGCTAAGGGTCGTGGCAAGAGAGAATGGAGCAAGAATAGTTGATTAAGACGATAAAGGTTTATACACAGCTATATACATGGTTAACAATTCATATTTACATAGTTTTACAATTTTATATACACTAAATTTATACATGGAAAAAAAAAAAAAAAAAAAAAAAAAAAAAAAAAAAAAAAAAAAAAAATCCTCAGTACTATACACAGTTATAACATATACAGATAAGAAGGTTGTCGCAAGAACAATAGCGACAGAAAACACAGTTGAATAAAAAAAAAAAAAAAAAAAAAAAAAAAACCTAACCTAACCTAACCTAACCTAACCTAACCTAACCTAACCTAACCTAACCTAACCTAACCTAACCTAACCTAACCTAACCTAACCTAACCTAACCTAACCTAACCTAACCTAACCTAACCTAACCTAACCTAACCTAACCTAACCTAACCTAACCTAACCTAACCTAACCTAACCTAACCTAACCTAACCTAACCTAAACCGTAGGTTTAATTATTCTCGTATCGAATATCTTGAATGAGTTAGAAGAAATTATAGCGAGTTTTATATTATCAGTCACGACATCTTGTGTTCTTTGGTGGCACTATTACTTTATATGCGACATCTTGTTGCCAATAGTGGTACTATTACTATTACTGTCGACATCTTTGGCCAGCGGTAGCACTAATTAATTTTAGGTCGCAGGACGGTGTCCAGCTTAGAATATTGTTTATATTGTATTATATTCTATATTTTGAATACGACCATACGTACGGTACGGTACGGTACGGTACGGTACGGTACGGTACGGTACGGTACGGTACGGTACGGTACGGTACGGTACGGTACGGTACGGTACGGTACGGTACGGTACGGTACGGTACGGTACGGTACGGTACGGTACGGTACGGTACGGTACGGTACCGTACGGTACGGTAAGTACGGTACGGTACGGTACGGGTACGGTTATTCTCGTATCGAATACTTGAATGTACGGAAATTACGGTTTTATATTATCAGTCACGACACGTGTACTTTGGTACTACGGTATCGGTACGGTACGGTACGGTACGGTACGGTACGGTACGGTACGGTACGGTACGGTACGGTACGGTACGGTACGGTACGGTACGGTACGGTACGGTACGGTACGGTACGGTACGGTACGGTCCTATGCGATTCGACAATATGCGTTCTAAAAGTAAGCTCTTCACACATCAAAACCGCCAGTTCTCTCAACGAACTTACCCTACTTATCAATAAGCTACCCAATTGATAATTATAAGTAATCTTGTTTACATTTCGACTAAACGTGTTGGAGCATTTGTTGTTATTGAATATTAAGTGATTTTTTTTCACTCCAAAAAAAAAAAAAAAAAAAAAAAAAAAAAAAAAAAAAAAAAAAAAAAAAAAAAAAAAAAAAAAAAAAAAAAAAAAAATAGTAATAATAATTTGGGAGAAAATCCAACAGCTGAATGTTTCTGGAGAAGTACGTCATTATCTACACTATCGAATGCCTTTTTAATATCAAAGTAAGCTGCATCCACCTGACAGACTGGGTCCACAGCCTCTGTTACATATGTCCAAAATGACAACAAATTAGTAGCCGTCGAACGACCTGGCCGAAAACCATGCTGAGGTTCATTAACATCCGCCCGTCAAGCTGCCTACTAATTCTATAGTGTAGAACCGATTCGAATAACTTTCCGAAGGCAGACAACACAGCTACCGGTCTATAGTCGCATACCTCTGATTTGCAGTTACCCTTAGGGATAGGAAATACACGTGAGATTTTCCACATTTCAGGATAGACACACTCCTTAAGACACAAATTAATGAAATAGTTAATAGTTGATTCACCTCCTCTTCTTTCAGCCATACGCCTTAATACAAGATTTAAGTTACGAAATGCTAGTCATAAATTATTTGCTCTTCAAAATTACAAAACCAATGCTACTTACTATATACTTCGTACTATAATCCACTCGTTAGAATGTGCCGATAATATAATGACCTTATGCCCGACCACAAATTCTTTGATTCAGACATGTAACTGTCATCACTCAGGGGGTGCGTGAGCCGTTTGGCATGAACTTTTATTAGTATATGGTGATGTAGTTCATGTTTAAATTAATAACTAATTATAAGATAAGTATTGATATTATGTAATTTAAAAAAAAAAAAAAAAAAAAAAAAAAAAAGAAAAAGAGTTTGTAGATCCATGTGTGTGGAAATTTAGTATTCACGGTCTTTGATATCAGATTCTTTTATATCCCAACGATGGCAAACAAGTAAACGATCTCAATTGTAAGTAAACAGTCACTAATTGGCCTTTGAAGATTGCAACACCAAAGACTGCCACATCCATAAACCTCCAGGGACGACGACGACGACCAGGGAATTAGTGGATGCAGGTGGCTCAAGATCGTTCTTTATTGCAGTCTATGAGGAAGGCCTGTTCAACAGTGGACGGACAATGGCTGAGATCAGATGATATATTTTATTTATAATCAGTACTGAAAATAAAACACCAGCTCTATGAACTTTCCAATGACAGTATCTTTATTTTTATCATCTACATTTAAACAATTCTAAATGGCCCGGTCAAAACCTAACACAGCCATCGCTTCATCATTGGTTTTACATTGGAAGTTTATTGTTAGTTGGCCCCTTACACGTTGAATATTCAAAATTCCTTTCTTATTGTTCACCAACGCTATGTAAATAAAGAAACTATCTGTAAAATTTAATGATCTTAGATGTAGCAGTTTCGGCTGTGATTGTGATGTTGATATATGGGTCAGTCACTCGGCATATATATATATATATATATATATATATATATATATATATATATATATATATATATATATATATCTGACTCGGCAAATGTTGTTTTACCATATACATTATTTTCTTTTTTTTTGGGGAGGGTCACCCTTATATGCACACAAAATTTCATTAAAATCGGTAAAGCCATTTCGGAGGAGTTTGGTAACAAACACCGTGACACGACAATTTTATATATTAGATATATATCTTTTATATGTAGATATATATCTTATTGGGTAGGTCTGAGAATCGGCCAATATCTATTTTTCATACCCCTCAATGATAAGGGTGCCCCCTAAAAAAAAAAAATATTTTTTTATTTTTTTGACAAAATTTTTTATTTTTATTTAAATATGATTTAGCATTGAAAAATACATACAACTTCAAATTTTCACCCTTTTACGATCAACCTCTGTTTTTTAAGCGCGATTTTTATATTCCGCAATAGGGTTTCAAGATGGCAATCGAATATAATTTTCATGTATAGTTTATAATTACAATATGCTTTAATTATATCTTTTTTATCAACTCTCACCGGTCGATAATTGATCAACTAACAATCGATCATTTACATTACGGAGTAGGGATGAGGGCGAAGCCGGCCTCCTTTCTCTCACTCTCTTTACAGTTTTCGTCCATTTTTTTTTTGTTTTTAACTTGTCTAGATCGTAGCGGTGATTGTTATACGTCATTATATCACTTTAACTTTTCAGTGCAACTCTCATGTTAATTTTATTCTCATAGTGAATTTGTTATTTTTATGTTGCTATTAAGTGGTCATTTGTATTTTGGACAAGGCATGACCATAATGTATATGGCAAAACAACGTTTGCGGGGTCAGCTAGTATATATATAAATGATATTTCTTAAGTTTATTTATTATAATTAAAGAAGTGCTATAGAATAAACTTTAAATGTCGTTTCTTTGTTTACAGGTAAGATATAACTGTAATTCATTGTTTTAATATGATTAGTGTTATGTTATAATAAAGTTTTAATATATTAATAAATTTATTTTATTAATAATAAAATAAATTTATTTATTAATAAATAAAGTTTTTTTTTTTAATTTATAAAAAAAAAAAAACTTTATTTGTTTACAGAGAAACAATTTCTAGTTTATTTTGAAAACCCTTTAATAAATTGTTAATAATCTTATATTCATTTATTTCAACAGAACTTAATGAAATGTAACCAAGATTTAAAGAATATAAGAAATATATGTATATTAATTAATGATAATTCAGTATGACAATCTAAGCATACGAAGTTTTTCCCGTTTACATTTTCGTAAAGTTCTGTTGGGGCACGTTGTAAATCACCTTGCATTGCAGCGGCGAGGACTTGCGCTCACGGTTAATAAATAAAACGAAACAACTTTACATGAACAGATTTATTCGTTGACTCTCCGGCAAACTTAATTGGTCCACCTTTTATTGCTTCTAACTAGAAAGTGCATTAAGAAGGAAACGGGGACAGGGTGTGGGCGGCGGCGGCGACGGGGGAGGGTGGCGGGGGCGACGCGAGCCACTGGCACAGCACGGGCTCGACGGCATGCGAGTGGCCCCGGGTGAGTGCCGCCGCGTCCTCGCCGCGCCGGAACCGCGGCCGGGCGCTGGCGGCGTCCGGACGGGCCGCGCTCGGCCACTCGGGGGACATAGCGCGCGGAGGCGGACGCAGCCGGTGGACCAGCGAAGTTGCCGCGGCGGCTGACCGCGCGCGCACCTACTCTTACTTAACCTAACTATATACAAAATTAGTACCCGTTTAGTTAAAGTATGTAGAGACTATATACAGAATAGAAAATACTCTCTGCGAGGACGCTCTGTGGGAGTGTCCGTCGAGGGGAACCGACGGACCTCTGGGGTTAGAATCGTCTAAGTCGGAACTCGCGGCTCGCGACTCGCGCTAAGTACGAGGTGGCCTTCGCGAGCGCAGCCAGCGTCACTGCGGCGGCGCGGACGGCGCGGAGGGCGCGGAGGACGCGGCGGGCGCGGACGGCGCGGACGACGCGGCGGCCGCCGGCGACGCGGGCTCGGCGCTGGACAGGCGCGCGAGCGTCTTGTAGAGCGGCGAGTTGACGAACCGCGGGTAGGAGTCGCGGTGCATCAGCGTGTAGATCTGCAGCTGCGCCTCGTCGAACGTGTGCGGCGTCGGCTCCACCATGTTGCGGTTTACCACCTCGCGCACGCGCGAGTCCAGCGACACCTGCCCACCAATGTTACAACACCGTTACCACTCTGCTTGCTTACCTATTCTGTTAATAAATGTATATATAATAAAGGAAACTAGTGAGTGATTCAGCTTGCCCTGTAACAAGCGTAGGTATAAGGGCATACTCGTCTATTTCTCACAATAAATAAATATGGTTGTGCTACAACTTCCTTCAATTTATCCTAACATTCGTTATAAATGCCAAAGTGAATTTGTTTACTAAAGACCTAAATTTCTGAATAGATTATGATGAATTATAGTATAGAGATAGATACGACCCTGAAGACGGTTATAAACTACTGTTCTGACAAAATATATATATAAAATATAAGAATTATTTTGGTGAGCTCGATTGCAATAGGTTCATAAGATTTGTAAATATGAAGTATAAATACAGGTAGCAGTGTACCTCTTTAGGCGACAGAATGGAGATGTAGTCCTCGTAGATGAAGCGCGCCTTCTCCTCGACGGCGTCAGGGTCGGTCTCGCGCTTGAGCTCCTCGCACGCCAGCCAGAACATTATATTCTCCTCGGAGTACTCGCCGCGCAGGAAGTCACGGAACACCTTGCGGCCAGCTGCCGGAACGACAACTACGTCAGTACCCACTACCAACTGGCATAGGGGGGAAAAGATTGTCAGTAATATGGACTACCAATTCCATTGCTAGAAATATAACCTGTCAGCTTGATCTCCCCACTAGGACCGCGGACACGATTCATCACGATGGGCTAACTGACCTACATTTTCATTTTCACCTATCATCCTTCATTAGAGTCCCGCCAGACGGGGGGGGGGGGGGGGGGGGGCGTTACCATTCCATTATTCTACATAAAAAAAAAAAAAAAAAAAAAAAAAAAAAAAAAACCTCAAATTATACGAGTTAAAAGTTAAAATTAAAACGTTAAAAGTGATACTAATTAGTAAATAAAAAATAAATAAATGTTTAATTATTGTTAATGTAATGAGGATTATGCAAATATTTATATTATTTATCGAAATATGAAATATATATTATAATTGTAAATATAATTACAATTTTCGCCCATTTTTGTTTAATGGAAAACATAGCAGTAGTTAGTTATTATAAAGTAATTACTTCCAAAATATATTCACATATATTTGTGATTCGTACTTAATAAAAATAATAATGCTTATTTTTTGCGACCATGCAAACATACAATATTTTTGTAAATAAATGTCATTTCATCCATTCTTTTGTGTTTATTTCTCTATCTTCCGCCTTCATGATAAATTTATTTAGAAGTTATCTCTCTACGGAAATATTGTACATTAAGAACTATACAGCACCTTCGAATCTTTCGTCTTAGTCACGGTCGCTTTATTATATAACTAATATCAAAATTCATAATTTTTACATTTAAAAAAAAAAAAAAAAAAAAAAAAAAAAAAAAAAAAAAAAAAAAAAGAAATAAAAAACGCCTGTACATTTTTATTATAAATTTAGTATAACGTAATTGCGTACTAATAATCTAAGATTTTAAATAATCTTTTATAAAGATAAAAGATTTATCATCTTTTTTCGTTCCCGAACATAGTCTATGGTCGCCAACCGAAATAAATAAATACGGAGCAACTTCATGGTCGCTTTACATTACTTATTTCGGTCGTGTTTTGCTTAGAATACGAATTCAAACTGAATGTTCCACGGTAGCCACTCTGCACTACAGAAAATTATATTGTGTGTGACCGACCTGCACTCCGCATGAGCCTGTCGAACGACTGCCCCCAGCTCTGGATTTCCTCTAGACTCGGCCTGGAATACACCAACTTGTGAACATTATAATTTAGCGGGCCCTGCCGCCTCTACGGAGGACTACTTAATAAATCATAAAATAGCTGGTGAGGCTCGAGACAAGCAATAGAATACAAATTGGCTAGAATATTTTTAAAAAAAAAAAAAAAAAAAAAATTAATTCCCCAGTTGGACGACGCACATGTGTCCTCGTGAGTTACCGTACATGAAGACTGAGGGAGGCATTATACCTCTATACCCTGTAATGTCACTGTCATATTCCATCCTACAACCAGCCACCTGTATGCTATCGATTTAGAATTTTGAATACTTTTAAACTGTGAAAATTAAATGTCGTATAAGAGAATATCTTAGTATACGAATGGCTGTGCCGTGTTAGTGTTAATGGCGAAGCGGTGAGTAGTGTACTAACGGCGCATCTCCGTCGGGCAGCAGCGGGTCGTGCGGGCCGGGCTCGCGCGGCTTCTTGCCCGGCCCGCCCTCCGAGCCGCGCGCCGCCAGGCTGCAACCACACACACCTGCTATTATTATCACTGCATCGCTCTCCATTCCAGTGCTCCTATTGTCTAAACGCGACCGACATTACTTATCATTCTTATATTTAAAGATAATGGTGGATTTTCTTCAGAACGAGACTGTAGGAGTCTCTACTGTGGACTGGTAAGTAACGGTAAAGGTTAAAATAACAAAAATACATAGCACATCGGTAGATATAAAGTGGTGTGTTGTGAAAGGTTTAGAACATCCAATAGGTTGAGCTTTTATATTTGTCATACGGCGGACCTATCCACAGAGACAGATTATAAAGTTTTGTCGTAAATGATTAATGGTATTGCAGTGTAAATCGAAGGGTTTGGAGGAGTTTGGCAAACCGTACAATTGTCTAATACGCTACGGCTCTAGTAGCCAGTAACTAGGCGATTAATTTGCATTTTTAACAACTAAGATCTCGAGAAAAGCATTCAAGAAGATGACCTACTACCTACTGCTATATTTTGTTCAAAATATTAGCACTAAATAAAAATAAAATTACTATATGAAATGATAAATCACGAAAAGATGCAGTTTAATTAGAAAAAAAAATATGATACTGATCCGTGAATGCAGTAGTGTGGCGAGGTAGCGACGCGGAGCGGGGGCCGCTCGTGCTGCGGCGGTGCGGCGGGCGGCGCGGCGCCGGCCGCCAGGGAGCCCGGGGCCGCGGGGACCACGCAACTTACCATTTAGCCCTGCGTTCAAATAAGCTATAACGTAGTAACGTAGTTAGCGGATAATCCTAATGGACAAAACGGACGAATGAAAGGCGACAGACTATGGTGTTGCACTCACTGTCTCGTAATAACTATCTTTTATATGTGTGTATCTGCCTGTATGTATGTATGTATGTGCTTGAGAGAGAGCAAAGATAGGAGCCTCAACATGATCCTCAACCTATCATTGTCCATAAAACCCATAAGACAATGTTCATCAAATTAAAACTCTATAGTTAAAAGGACATTACTTTGAATGCCGTTTTGAATTTCTGACTTTTCAATTATAGCAGGCAATGTCGCTGTATTAGAAAATTATGCTGGCCATTATAGTCAAATATATTGGATTCAAATGGTGTGGGAGCAACGAGGATAAGTGAAGTGTTACATTGACCATGTCCGCGAGTCTACTGGTGGCTGCGTCATTAAACAAAGTAGCCCGCAACGCTTGCAGCTCTGTGTTCCGCTTTAAGTAGTGAGACAACCGCGAGTTGTGGTCTATACGCGACAATGTGAGGCAAGTGACGAGCGGCCGGGGCGTGCGGCCGGCTGTGTACTGACCAGGAGCAGGAGCAGCAGCAGCACCAGCACAGGCAGCACGGCTTGGCGGCGGGAGCGGGCGCGGGCCGGCAGCCGCGCGCCAGCGCTGACAGGCTGCACATCTGCAACACGACAGTGCAACACATGACACGAGTGTCACCCGCCTCCACCACCCCGCCCCTCGCTCACCGCTCACCGCTCACCGCGCCGCCTGCGTATGTACCTAGCCACGGCTTTATTCGATTATAGTAGTATAACTACATAATAATGTAGTCTTTCCATCCTATTTTACTATTACCATTAAATTACATGCTAATCAATGCTTGTTTTATTATATATAAAAAAAAAAAAAATTACCTCTAAAAATGATGAATAGAAAATAATGAATAACAAACAAACTCAATTGATGTAGTGGTAACGAGCTGCGAATAAATAATGCCCTAGTTGTATTATAATAGGAAAACACTGATTTCCAAAGTTCTCAAATTAATATTTTTATACATCTGGACGACACAGTATACTCTGTCATATCCATGGTACCGTCACCTATATAAACAAGCGATAGTTTCGCTTTACATCAGGTAAGCCGACAGCTTGTTTGGCATTCTAAGCTGCATAAAAAAATCTAAATTGTTTCTACATTGGGCTTCTGTTCAGCTCAAAGAATTAGGTGAAAGGCCCGCAACAGAAATGAAATATTGAGTGAAACATGGCCACGAACAATATCCCCTTGAGGAGAGTCTGTTATTTTAATAAGATCTCTCTCCCGTGATACACTGGCACACATTGTCCCACACACGGTTGAAATAGGTCGCGCGCCTCGCGCAGCCCGGCCGCCCCAGTCGCCCCAGTCGCCCCAGTCGCCCCAGTCGCCCCAGTCGCCCCAGTCGCCCCAGTCGCCCCAGTCGCCCCAGTCGCCCCAGTCGCCCCAGTCGCCCCAGTCGCCCCAGTCGCCCCAGTCGCCCCAGTCGCTCCAGTCGCTCCAGTCGCTCCAGTCGCTCCAGTCGCCTGCCGCACGCAACCATTGCACAGGAACACATTCTTAAACACATGCCTACAATTGTGAATAATTAAATAAATAGTCAATAATACTAACAGACTGTAAGCGTTCCACGAAGCATATTGCCTACTTCTTCACGTTCAGTGATTTACATCCCATTCATTAGAAAAAAAAAAAAAAAAAAAAAACAATAAACGATCGTACAATGTTCCTATTCTGGAGGCGACTATATAAAGGGCCCAAACACAAATATATTTTTACCTATCGAAACATTAAAAATTGTGTCCCACAAAAAAAAAAAAAATCCGAATTCAAATGTGACTAAACCAGTTATTTTCCGACCAACTTTTCTTTTTTAACCGAATTTCTATGAAACTAATCTGTATTAATATCCTTTCAAAAAAAAATCCTAACAAACAGTCGAATTGAGAACCTGCTTCTTTTTAAAGTCGATTGAAAATAGGAATTGTACGTTTCGTTATATAATATTTATCGTAAATTACAATACTGGGGGTACACCGAACAGCCAGCACTACAGAACTAGCCGAGATTGAAGACATTTGGTTAGGTATTCGAGTGTAGCTAGGTACTGGAACGAAATATTAATACATATTATAATTGTGAAAGTGAGTTTGTTTGTTTGTTACTTTATAGCACCTTAACAGCTTAAGCAATCTCTAAGCAATTTTGTATCCACATACTGTACAGGATAGAGGTTATAGGCTACTATATATGCTGGTCAGTAGACACGTCGCGGGCAAAAGTTAATATTATTACAAATACGAAATTTTATGATAACTAATGGGTGTTTGTTAGTCTCTTAAATAATAACTACTAAATGAAATTGAAAGAAAATTTTATAATATATATTTACGCGTCATACAATGCCAGCTATTACTCTCAAACAAAACAGAGCACGTTATTACTGACTCTGGGACACGACGCACATAGGTACGAATATGTATATTGAAATATATTGTATATATTGTAATGTATATTGAAAAATAAATAAATAAATACATGTTTATTAAAAAATATACAACAAGTAGCCCTGACTTTACTTAGGGATAGGGCCACCCTGTTCACCTAGCAGTATAAAATATACTTTACGACCTATTCTCTACCTACCAAATATACATAAAATAAAATTATACATTTCAGAGGATTGCAACCATAAACACCGTGACATGAGATTTTTATATACAGAAATTTTATTATTTCAGTATTGCATTGTAGAACACTGTACTAGGTACAGTGTGTGTACAATACACGAATACAAATGTTATATTTATGCAGAAACAGTAAATATAATGTTAAATCCCATTATTATTAGACATTAAAAAAAAAAATATTCACTACTGAGATAATAATAACATTGCTGTAATCTAAGCAATAACATAGTAGGATTGATAATAATGGGGATTAGTAGCCCCATTGCTAGCACACCTTGACATGTCAACCTCCTCGCAGTTCCCCCTGGAAACCATCGTGTTCTAATTCCCATCGCGATGAACTAACTGACCTGCCTTTTCATCTATCATCCCTCACTGATGGCCCGCTAGCGTATATTGTTAGCACAGGCGGAGTAAACATTCCATTATAATCCATTAAAAATAATAATAACATTGATCTGATGGTGTTGAGAGACCAGCAGATAACAAGATTCCCGAGAATGCACAACAGATGGTTGGTAGGTCGCGATAACAATACGCTGGTACATGGCCACCACTAAACTCTTACGAGGAACAAAACAGAGCACAAAAGAAAACTGAAAATTATGCGATAAACGCAGCTAATTGTAATCTCTTGATAATTATAGTTGGTAAAACAAAGGTAATCAATAATTATATAAAAATTAGACGTGCAAAGCGGATGACCAGAATGTGATGAGAGAGATAACATACAAAATGTGTGGTCTATAAGTTGGAAACCTTTGGCCATATATATCTTAATCTGTCTGTGGCGTCATAGCTTTCAAACGGATGAACAGGTGCAAGTACACTGAATGTTCTATTAAAGAAAACATTCAATTTGATAACTGTGCCGTAGTTTTCTCTCAACTCCTCCCCAATTTATTGCCAATGTCCATAACATGTTATTGGCCCGAGTGTTCAGGTGCTCCAACAGCTGCATATAAAGCTGGATTTGCAACCCGTACACCAATAGTATTACTCTGAGTATTACTCCATCGTACCCATCTACCACACCAAGTGTTTGGATGCCAATATAACCTTATCCTCGAGTTCATTACAGAATTATACGTCTCTAGCGGTACCAGCGGGAAGACAAGATTGGAATGCTCTTGCATATGGGCAGAGATGCGTACTGACTGATAAAAAGTGCCTATATTCTTTAATTCATTGGTATTTGTGATACAATCTACTTTTAAATACAGTACATGTGCATACACAACACAGTGGGTGGTTCGTCGGCCTACTTCAACGCTGCGTTACAGTGAAACAGTGATGTGAGGCGGTGCACGCGTACGCGTAGCGGCGCGGAAATGGCACATGCGAGACGTGAAGTAACGCGAAAATAAACAAGAGTTTGTTTGGAGGGTAGTAGGTGAGGGTCGCAGCGAGCGGCCGCGGGAGGAGAGCGGACAGCGGAAAGCGGAGCGCCGCATGTATTTATAGTCCGGGCGCTCTCATTGAGACGCCTGGCCGCGAGCCGTGGGCCGCTGGCGGCGGCCGCACGGTGTTTACTGCGCGCGGCCGGCCGCTGGCCGACGCTATATCGGTGCGGCGCCGCCGCAGCTGCAGCCGCCTCTCGATTGTAAACAACACGGCAACGCAACGCGCGCTCTATTCACGTTATGGATTCGGCGCGCTCCTCGTGTCCACACTGCCCTGCCCTCCTTCTGCATCTCGAGATAAATAGTAGCGACCTGCCCAGTGATGCGTTTTGCATTGAGTACTAGTTGTTTATATTGTTCGATGCGAAATTATCTTTCTGAGCAGCTGAACAAGGGCTGAACAACACTTTCAGCCCTCGTTACAAAAACTAGATACTCCAGGTATTACGAAATAATCATGATGTACATTCTATAACTGAGACGACTGTACCGTTATCATGCTGCTGGGTTTCATCGGTACCACAATGTCCTATCAGGTCGAATTACTAACATTAGCATCACTGTTTTGTTTATAAAGCATAGTGAACATCAGTACACAGAGTCACTCATAACTATTTAGGCAGAATATTTGCCAACTTGGCTGCACTTGACTGCTGTCCATTCAAAAGAATACATTCACGGGCCGTCTCCAATACTATAACTTTTTTCGTATAGAAAAAATTTTCAGATTTTCAGTTCTTCATCAGCGAAGCTCAAACACAAACCTGGTCGATATGACCAGAGCACACACTAGTGCTGGGGGAGGCAGAAGAAGGGCTCGACACGATCGACAGAGCGCGCGCAGCACGTGTGCGCGAGGCGCGACACATGCGCGCGGCGGGCGGCGGGCGGCGGGCGGCCGATCGATGCCGCAGCACGACCAGGGCGGCGGCGGCGCAGCTCACCTGCCGGCGACGGGCGGACGGGCGGAGCGGCGGCGGGCGGCTCGCCGGCCACGCCGGCGCTAGCGGCGGCGCGGGCGCGGGCGCGGCATGCGGCGAGCGCGCGGCCGGCGGCGGCTGCAGGCGCGGCGGCGGCGGCGGCGGCGAGGGCTGCACGGGGACGGGCCGCGGTCGGGGCGCGACTGAGCATCGACCGAACCGCCGACCCGCTCTCCGCCCGCCGCCGCCGCCGCCGCCTCCGCCGCCGCCGCCGTCGCGCAGCCGCACGGCCTCGCGCCTGCGCGCTGCACACGTCCGCCGCCGCCGCCGCCGCCGCCGCCGCCGTCGCACCGCACCGCACCGCACCGCACCGACCGCACCCGCCCCACTGAGCGCTCTTCGAGCCGCGGCCGAGCATTGTCTTCGTGGTCTCATCGACTCTTACCTGACAGAAGTACAAGATACGCTTCAACGAATATTAACTTTCAATTATCGATATAATAATAACAGTAACAGTGGGTTTAGACTTTTGTATTTGGCGCTTGGATATCAAGCAATCAAGATCTTTTAGACGGGTCTCCTCAAACTCATAAATGTCCTTTGCGATCTTATGACGCCATTGTGGTCAATGCATAGCAGGTTCTTCTCAAAGTTCGCCGATATGCTATTAGAGAGCAAATGACGTTTAAGTACGTCTCGATATTAAAGATGCTACCCCCGGAATTACGTTTTTCCTTCGAGAATTCCGTATTGAATACATTTTTAAGAAGCCAGCAGTCATTCATACGGCACATTTCAGCTGAACGTGACCAGGCCACCTACGCCAATTTTTATTAAAATGATTTCAATCCTAAGTACTGATGTCTGACTCTACATATACGGATCTCAACAACTCAGTCTACTTGCCCCGCCAGAGTATACCGATAGTGCAGGCGAGGTTACGAGTACCATTTCATCTTCACCTATTAAAAAAAAATCTTCCCCTTATGGAGCTTATATTCAGCAGCGGACAGTAAGAACTGAAATAATAATAAAAATAATATTAAAAAAAAAAAAACCAGTGCAGTGCACCTTGCACCGCGAGCAGCTGGACTTCAGATGAATTATTATTGACGAGTATCTATAATCGGGACAATACAGTGAACAGGCCATACTACAAAACACCCGACTACGTCGGCGGGAAAGGGATCATCAGTAGTGGGCTCTTATAGCCCTAGTGCTAGACATATACCCTATCAGATCGAGCTACATACGAATTTTTGTAAAATTCGTCACGTTGGGCTAACTGACCTTTTTTAGGTATCATCGCTGACTGGTGCCCCGCCAGCGTATGCCAATAGCCCTACCACAGCGGGGTTACTATTTCGTTATCACCCATTACAAAAGACCTTATTCGTCTTACTAATAAAGAGTTAAACTTGCTGTAGACAGGTGTTCGATACTTGATTGAAAGTCACTACAAAAGCGTGCACTACAAAACATTTGTTTATTATCTAAATAAAAGAAAGTCTAAGTTATTAAAAAAATAAAAGACGTTTATCTAATATATAAAATTCTCGTGTCACGGTGTTTGTTACCAAACTCCTCCGAAACGGCTTTACAGATTTTTAAGAAATTTTGTATGCAGGTAGGTCTGAGAATCGGCCAACATCAATTTTTTTATACCCCTCAATGATAATGGTGACCCACCTCTAAAAAATATTTTTTTATTTTTTTGACAAAATTTTTTATTTTTATTTAAATATGATTTAGCATTGAAAAATACCCAAGCAAACGACTTTTGTACAAAGTCTCCCTCTGGTAAGCATCTTTCTGCATCCTAATGTCTGTATCTTCATCTTCAATCTAGTGTAGGTTCAAAATTCAACATAATTTAAAGTAAATATATACTTACTTTACTCTTCGCATTGGGAATGTAAGGTAAGGGAGGAATCTGTTGTTATTAAATAATATCAAACAGCCTCGTTTCTATATTTTCTTACGTCGACTTTCTCACGGCTCCTGTTGAAATGCCAATAATTAATAAACTTCTCAGTTAACTATCGATGTATTCAGTTCAGTGTGACAGCATAGGTACTCTTTTACGAACTTAACGGGTTATTATTAGAGCATTTAAACCTTAAATTTACCAGAGGGAAACTACATAAAACTCGTCTGCTTGGCCAACTCCAACTACTCATGGTCCACTCCTCATTCTTGCGTCCTGCAAGTTGTGTGTGTATGTGTGTGGTTGTCCTCTGATTTGAAGCGTGAAATATAGCTGTATGAATTCACTGAACTGATTTACAGGGTATAAGAGCTCAACATCAGTGCTTAGGAATTGCAACGTATGAGGCGTGTCGTGGATGTCATGTAATGTTCAAATTGCTGTTCATGGCTAACATGGGAATTGACAGGGTACAGAAGAATAACACCTGAGTCCTCAGGAATGGCAACGCATGAGAGGTATCATGGGCGAAACAGTATACTCTGTTATGTCCATGGTACTGCTCGTGTCTCTAGGCGACGGTTACCACTTTCCATCAGGTGGGCCGTCAGCTTGTTTGCCGCATATACGTTTTCCATGGAAATGAGATAATTTACTACAATTAAAATCATTCTACATAGTGAGGTTAACGGTCGTCTGGAGGAGATTACATTAGCGTTAAAATCGCCTATTGTATTGTATTTTCTACTGTTTTCATTTTGCTCCCTTTATGTACTTTATTCTTCAGTATTGGTGTAATTAAGTGTTAAAAAATAAATACTGACCTAGAGGCACCACACAAGTTGTCACCACATCAAAACTGTCAAAATCCATAATACAGATATTACAGGAAAATAAAACAATGTTAGCCATACGGTCTGGTTTTTACAAAATAAATAATTCCTAATTCCATTATTGTGTCCATGTAAGAGGCCGCGTGGTCCCGGCATAGAATAAGCCACCCCTTCCTATCCCGTGGCTGTCGTAGGAGGCGACTAAGGAAAATAATGGTCGACGATAGGCAGCAGCGTCCCTCTTACAATATCTCCAGTCTTACTACGGTTGCCAACCCGCCTGCTAAGCGTGACATCTACTGGATAAATCCCCCCCAAGGGGGCGGCTTGTGTTTAGCAGTGGACAATTAACGGCTGATATGGTATACATATAGGAATGAATAATAAATTTAAATTATTCAATCTTGTTTCGTTTTGCTATATGGAATTTTTTTTAATATCTAAAAGAAAGAAAGCAACGCGAGTTCATAATCAAATACATTTTTGTGTAAAGAAAATTAAAAGGTAGTTAGAGATTATTTTCTGTACGGAACCCTCGGCTTGTACGTTCAATGTACACTTGACCGGTGTTATTTACGTCCTAGACTGTGTGTTTATCTCAAAATCTACATAGCTTGTATTTTAAATTATTTTACTAAGAAGTTAGAGTCTTGTGACAGACAGTCTGATGGACTGCTGTCCGTCCGTCCGTCAAGTGAAAATTTTACTACTTGTTCACTAGCGCGAATGATGGCAAAGGTCATGCCATGTTTACCAAGCATTAGATAATACTAGCTGTGTGCCGCGGCTTTACGTCAACGTAGGATATACAAACCTCCACGTTTACAATATGAGTAGTATCGACCAATGACTACGGGCTAGTCATTCGACAGCAACATTGGGCGAATACGAGGAATTGATAAAAAAAAAAATTACTTTTTTAATAAGGTTTTTAATTATGTACAATACAATTTATCTGTAGATAAAAGTGGCACCTTTATTTCATTTATTCCCACTGGTGGGTCAATGGTTGATATAGATGAAAGTAAATCTACTCTTCCACCAGTTCCTGGGGAAACGTACCTGCGGATCAAGAGGAATAGCTCATAATTTCACTGCCAAGATGAAATTCAACCTTCAAATCGAATCCTCTTCTGTAAACATTAATTTGTTTAGTTTAAGTGTTTTGTAAAATTAGACATTTATTTATAACCTAAACCTTTATTGTTGTGTTTGAATTATCTTTAAGATATATTTTATTGATTTGATCTTAACTGTGAACTAATTATCATACGACAATAAATAAGGTTTTATTTTATAGGTAAATGCATCTTGATTAATTCGTTACTTAAATATATGAAAAAATGATTTTTTTATGCGTTTCGTGCAAGCATATTCCGTAATTTATTAGTCCTGTTAAAATAAAAAGTTTCAGTTAAACTTGATACACAAATACCCTCATTACTCTGGACTGCAGAGCTCTAATATCATTGTGATGGGTTACTGGCTGATGGGCTAGTCGAACACAAGCACACGCACAGTACACGTACACGCACACGTACGCGTACACGCACACGCACACGCACACAGGCCATCAAGAAGGCCGTGTGAATCTGATTTACGACAGTGACAGAAAATGAAGAAGCAACAGGGTGTTCACGCCGTAGAGTTACGATCCGGATGACTGGTACGACGTAGATAATGTTATAAATGTTAAAATGGTTATTTTTGTATACTATACTATACAGTGTGTATGTTTCTTACTATTACTGGAATCATAACCACAGTAAAATACCTTCATAGTAAAATAATGATTATCAGTATAGTTACCGAAATAATGAGTGTTTGTTACGTTTAATGCCCTCACAGTATCAGTGAAATTAAAGATTTCATGCAGTACCTGTTGCAATAAATACCTAGCGGCAAATAATTTTAAGGTAAGGATAAAAAAATAACTGTTCTCCAATTAGTCATAACGTTAAACAAAGAGAACATGAAATGAGAAGGAGGCGCGCGCACCGCGTCCAGCGGCGCCGACTTCCGCGGGAGGTGGCGCTCGGCTCGGTGGCGGTGACGGTGACGGTGGCACGGCCGGCTCGTACATTGAGTATCCGAACATGTAAGGGAGCGACGAGTCGAAGGTTCCATTGCGTAGTCACGCATCGCTCAATACGTTCGTTATAGTGAATGGGTGAGATGAAGACGGGCGGCGGGTGGCGCAGGGGGCGGCGGGCGGCGGGCGGCGGGCGGCGGGCGATCGATGGGCGGGCGCCGGCAGGGGCAGGGCGGGTGGCGTCAGTCGCGGCCGGCGCGCCGCCCGGTGCTGACTGCGGAGCCGAGCGCCAGCGGCCGCGTCGCGCGCTATCGACCGCCGACCGCCGCCCGCCGCCCCCGCGCACCCGCGCCCCCACCGCCCACGCGATCGATCGCCGCCCTGCGACCCGCGGCTCTCGCAACGCAACACCGTTTAGTAGTTCGACTAGCAATAGTTCCTCGGACGCATATACGCATAGGTACGTAGCGTCCTCGCGACCACCACCCCGATATCGATATCGGCCGTGTCTCCAGGCACTCCAGGCACGGCAGCGACCATAGGCACAGTCCGAGTCCAGTGTCATCCCGCCGCTAGAGAAAATGTCGCACCTTTTTCAAGCGAATTGCGTTGAATTTACAAAACCGCTGAGCTGGAACAGTGGTGCGCGTGGACGAGGTCGGCGGAGGGCCGTGGCCGTGCAGGCGGCGCGGCGCCGCCGGCCGAGCGCTGCCTACCCGCCATTGACGAGGGCCGGGGTGGCTGCGTGCGTGCTGCACCTCCACTCCACACGCGCCGCAGCCCCGCGCCCACCGCCTCGCTCGCCGTCGCACCGGTGCCCATATAACCACCGCTATATCACATCGATGCGCCAAATTAACGAATAAATCGAAACACATATTAAAAAACCCACCCATCCGTCGTAAATAATTTAGTTTTTAAAATCGGTCGTATTGAGCAGCAGTACATTCTGTGATAATGATTGACAATTGAACAAAGTACGAGTACGTACATATAGGTGCAGGCTTATTTTTTAAGTGTGCTCGGATCGCAACAATCGGGGACATTAAATAAAATAGAGTACGAGTAGAGATAAGTACTGGCATGTCGTACTAGCTGACCTGACGCCGACCGACGTTAATTGTCCTATCTAAATTCCAATTGTATTTAAATGACAAAATCAGTATGGGATCAACATGGAATTATCTATTGATTGCTAAAATAATTATCAAGATCGGTCCAGAATTGGCGAAGATATCGAGGAACTTAAAAGATTGCAGGCCAATTCAGAACATCGTGTTCTGATAAAAAATACATTACAGAATTTTCTTTGTCTAATTGACATTATAGATTGGTGTCATAATTGCAGTTTGTGTATGTGGTTTTTTTTTTTTTTAATATTAACATATTCGATTAAAATTTTCAAAAATCTATACATTTCTAAATAGACATAAATTTTTTATGAAATTAGCCCCGAGACCATTTCAAATTATTATATTTTTCTTTTCTTTACTATACTCAAAAATACTGTCTAAGACGATATAAGCAAATTTATTTCATTGCATAATATAGTTAATAAATATTGAATTAAGTCTAATTATGGACCCTGTCGTGCGCAGCGACTAGGAGAGAGGAGACTTTTTTACTTTATAAAAATAATTAATGAGTTTAAGGCAATATTATACGATCTTTATAATTTGCTTACAGTAGGTACGTATTTTCTGTATTATTATTAGTACTGATAATTTAAGTATTGATATGTATTTATTGATATTGTAATTATAGTCAATAATCTCTATAATAACTTAAAGTTCTTTAATAAATAGTTTATTAATTATAAAAAAAATATGTAGTTTAAAATTCAGCCGTCCACATACAACTGAAAAGTTGGTTGTTGGTAGTGTTGGTTCACGTAGCGGTGTAGGGAGGCTGCCTGGTGGCCGCTGCGAAGGGAATGGCAATACGACAAGCTCACTGCCACCTGTTTTCAGGCAACGCAATACTGCATTTTGATATGCCATACACAAAATGCATCTGCCATATAAATAACTATCTACATACGTTGCACCCAAATGCATTTACGGCGCAGGTGTACGAATACACCGATGCGTGCACAGAAACATTATTTGACATATCAAAATGTACTCGTAGCATGCTGCAACTGTACAATGTACAACTAAAACTAATTAAAAAAATAGTTATTACTTGTCTGCACCTGGTTTTTGTTTAATTCTTTTGAGAAATCTTATAAATTCTTTCCTTATCTTTCCCTAGCCCTTGTCTACATCTACATACATACAGCTCTATTTTTTTTTCTATTAGCCTTAATTAAGTACAATCTAAATTACACTGAAGAGTTCAATTATACCTATAGGTATAATACTACGAGTATATATAGAGAGCTATTCCTATACATTGAATGTTTCTTGAACAATTTTGAATAACTTAAGTATATTTCAAATTGTATTTTCCAAAAGAAATGAATCATTTTAGCTTAATAAAAAGTGTAAAAAACGTTATCCCTGGACGGTTGCATGCTGTGTGCATTTTATTCAACCACGTCTTTTTCATTTAATCACGGGTCTCTCCCAATAGCACAGGGAAGTTCCCATAGCCACGCTGCCCAGGCGGCTTGGTATAGCGTTTATTTCCGAGTTTTCAATCATTATTCTATTCTCTAAAGTGTTTCTTATTCTGGGACTAAAAAGGTGTGACACATTACATCGTATGGACCCTCGAATGTGTCGATTACACCAACTGCAAAATACGTGAAGAGACACGCACACCGATTGAATTTTTATTTTCTTTTTATAGATCAGTGATTGGCGGTTAAAAAAACAACGAAATGGAGGGTGGCGCAGGCGTGGGCAGCGTGGCGTCCCTCACCATGGACTGCGAGGACATGTTCAAGGAGATCACAAAGAAACTATATGGCGAGGAAGCGACCGTGGGTGTGGGCGTAGGCGTGGGAGTGAGCGGCGTCGTGGGTGTGGAGTTCCCGGCCGCCGAGCGCGACCTGGAGGACGAGCTGCGCCCCGAAGAGCACATCACCGCCTGGGGGCTGGCCGCGCTCATGCAAAAAGGCTTCCCACCTCCTGGCATACTACAGGTACCTTAATATGGTATATGGCATATTTATCTGTGGCATTGCTTCTATTCTAAGAACAAGGACTTGTATTTCATTTTGGTATTTCGTAAATTTTGATTAGAGACATGTATAAGCATATTGTCACAGAAATAATAGACATTTTGGAAATGTTTCGGAGCTTCTAAAACAAAGTAAGTAGCT
The DNA here is from genome assembly GCF_026898425.1 of Galleria mellonella. Lineage (NCBI taxonomy): Eukaryota > Metazoa > Arthropoda > Insecta > Lepidoptera > Pyralidae > Galleria > Galleria mellonella. The sequence continues at coordinate 4,858,597 of NW_026442037.1, read as the reverse complement.
GGCATGTGTATGCGGAAGGTCGGTCAATTCGCGTCTACAAAACCGTCAACCGTCACGCATAATTATATATATACGCGTAACTATATATTTATTACATTTGGTTAATGTAATCCCAGGCTAACTTCACACCACGTATCGACACGAGCGCCGAGGACCGCTGGACGGCGGCAGAGGAGCCCCTCGCGTGGGCACACTCGCGCATCGCCGCCTACAACCCCGCCCAGCGGCTGTTCAAGTGCGCCGACTGCGAGTGCGTGGGTTTCCTCGCGCGCGTCGCCGAACACTGGCTCGGTACACACTCGCAGGTATGCCCGGCGACCACACCACCAGGCCACGTGACCACGCGTGCTTACGACAGACGTGAGTACAGCGTCCGTGTGGGCGACGTGGGTTGCAGGCGCGCGCGTTCCAGTGCCCGGTGGGCGGCTGCGGGTTCGCATCGGGCTGGGCGCGCGGCGTGCGCCACCACCTGGCCCGCGACCACCACTCCGACCCGGCCGCCGCCGACCACCTGCTGCGGGACAACCCCGCGCTCGACGACCTCACGCGCTACCTGCAGCGCCTTAAGAACAAGGTACACCCACACCCACCATCACCGCTTCCCGACTGTTCATCTCGTTAAATATTCACCCCGTGTACGTCCATTATACTATCTAGTTTACTTTATTCACTACATTCTCTGTTAGTTTAGTGTTTATAATAGTTATACCGATGTGTAGGTGGAAGCGGGCCGTAATGACCGAAGAGGTGGTGGTAACGGTAGCGGCGAAAACACCCAGGCGACTGAAGTAGGCCCGGGAACGGGTGGCAGCGCGACGAGCGGCGTCACTAGTGAAGCCGGGAAGCGGTACGCGTGCGGCTCGTGCCCGTACGCCACCGACCGGCGCGACTTGTTCACGCGCCACGAGAACATTCACCGCGACGAGAAGCCGTTCCACTGCTACCTCTGCCAGAAGCAGTTCAACCGGGCAGATCACGTCAAGAAACACTTTCTGCGCATGCATAGAGATCAGCCGTATGATCTGAACAGAATCAGGCGCGCTCCTGCTAAACCGCAACAGACAGCGGCGGCCCCCGCCCTGCACTACTACAGTAAGCCGCCGGCGGAGCCGCCGCCCGCGGCGCCCGCGGCCGTCGCGTCGGTGGCGGCGGGCGCGGCGGCGGCGGCGGCGGCGGTGGCGGGCGGCACGCAGCTCGAGTACCGCACGGCGGCCCCCGTCAAGCTGGAGAGGGCGCCGCTCACCAAGGCCGAGAGCTCGGTGGCTGCGGTACCGGCCGCGCACAAGGCGGTCGCGAGCCTGGCGCCGCCCGCCGCCGCACCCGGCACGGCCGCCGGTGTGCGTCGCAAGGTAAGGCTCAGGTCGCAGTCCACGCCACTGCACGTATCGTAAACGTAGGCGGCCGTTGACCAGGCATGTCGTATCGCACAGGGCGAGAGGCGGTACGCGTGCTGCTACTGCGCGTGGTCGGGCGTGGACAACTGGTGCCTGAAGCGGCACTTGAACACGCACCTGAAGCCGTTCGCGTGCGCGCTGTGCGAGTACAAGGCGGCGCGCGCCGAGCGGCTGGCCACGCACGTGCACAAGGTGCACAACAAGAAGGCGTGCGCCAAGTGCCCCTACCTGGCCGACGACCAGCACCAGCTCGCGCACCACCTGCGGGACGCGCAGTGAGTCTCCGCTAGCCTGCATGCGCCTGCAACACACCGGCCGCGCTCATACCTACACACTACTACTACACGTACACAGATACACCATTACTTTGAACATGTATTATATACCTGCTTCACTGTCAAGCATAATGGTTTAATATGTTTATTTTCTCAAAGAAATACAATTCATTTACACGAGAAAATACAAAGTTTTACAAATATGAATATATGACAATTGACGGTAGAGTAGGAGTTAAATATTACTCTTCAAAAAGTATCTACCAAATTTTAATGCAAACAAAATAAAATCAATGTTCATGTGGGTAGGTAATGTATGAGACAACACCGACACAACTCCAATAACGTGTATGATTTCAAATATCGCTTTATATTTCTTGAAATATCGCTTGGGAAATATTTTTTGCTACGTTTGACTTAAATTTACATTAGATAACTATGAGTGGTGTCGTATAAATAGCTATGAAAGATGTAGCTTGTACAGGTCAGTCGCTTGTGTCACAGTCACATCGAGAGCCGCAATCTAAAAGTGCCGACGGGCGTCGGGCGCACCACCACGGTGGGATTCGCGAGCGCGGCGTCTCAGCAGGCGGGCGGCGCGGGCGCGAGCGGCGGCGCGGCGCCGGGCGGCGGCGCGGGCGCGGGCTCGGCGCCGGGCCCGGGCGGCGCCGACGCGGCCGGCGCGGCCAGCCGGCGCCGCGAACAGCGCGCCGCCGGCGCCGAGCGGCTATTCGGCTACCTGGAGGCGTCGGACGGCTCGGGCGACGAGTACGAGCCGGCGTCGCTGGGCAGCGAGTTCACGGCGGCGCCGGCGCCGGCCGGCCCGCCGTCCGCGCCGACGCACTACGCCCGCGACAAGGAGAATGCGGCGCCGCTGCACCACGCCGTGCACCACGACCACTGCCTACGTTACTGAAGGCCTCCCGCTCGCGCGCCGCTGCCTCGAGAGACAGACGACTAAATACCCCTTGCAGCTACATTCCATATCTGTGATTGCAGCGAACAATTTTGTTATGAACTTAGATACCTACCCATTCGTCACTATTTGAGCTTTCACATTCAAATGGCACATGGACCAACATAATTATTCGTTTTATCTGTGAAGACAGGGCCGTCTTAATCGTCTAACCCACTGGGGTACAAGTATCATCTGTGTATAGCATCCTTCCATCTATAATTTATCATTCAAAATTTGAGAATTTTTTAAAGGACGTATAAGTGGAAAAATCATTTGTGTCCCTTGGAAGTCTACTACCCGATGCCTCCACCCCTTGCATCCTCAGGTTACGACGGACCTGTGTGAAGACGATGGAGAATTATTTAATTAATTATTACGTAGGTATTATTTTAAAATGTTTATTAAAATTATGTGTACATATAGAGTGTAACTATGAGATTGTTAAGAATGATTGCTTGTTTTATGAGCGAATTTAGAAATATACGCAATATTTTTAATGTCATCGTTCCAACTGTTGTTATAATCATTTTACAACCCTATTTACCTACCCATTCAGTTGACGTGATGCCTATAAAAAATAAGTAAGTGAACGTCGTTGGTGTTCCTTAGCTACAGCTTTTGCCAGGAGGCGGGCCGTATGCTTTATAGTTTCAGAGTTGTGGATAACTTTAAAAAATAATATCACCAGTAAAATATAAAATAAAAAATTCAATTGTCATTTTTTATTGCTGATCATTTTATTTACCAGAGGGAGACTTTGTACAAAAATCGATTGCTTGGGTACCTCTGTCCCATTCGTGTTTCAACCGTGAAGCAGTTGTGTTTGCATGGCTGTATTTCGGTTTGAAGGGTGGAATATGGCGTGAATTTTCTGGGTACAGAGGAATAACACTTGAGTCCTCAGGAATAGCAACACATGGGGAATATCATAGGCGAAACAGTATACTCTGTTATGTCCATGTTACTGCTCATGTCTATAGGCGACGGTTACCACTTTCCATCAGGTGGGCCGTCAGCTTGTTTGCCATTCTAAGTTGTATAAAAGAAATGATAATGAAATACCAATTCCGCCCGCACTGTCCGTGAAAGAAGAATTACTTAGCTTTACGCCGTGACTACACCAAGAATTAACAGCGGCGGTGTCCAGGGGAAGCCGTCGCGTCGGTGATCATAGTCACATTTCACTTTCATGTGAGCAGTGAGCTTGTTCTGGGTGGTCTCTGCCCGTTACGACTCTTGGGTCCCATACGGCTATTATTGTAACCCACACAATACCAATTTACAACACGATTACAATTGACTGATGCAGGGGAAGGGAAGAAATTGTTAGTAATGTAGACTACCGATCCCATTGCTAACAATATACCTTGTCCTCCACGTGATCCTTTCTGGAAACCATCGTGCTAAATTCCAGGTGTATTCATCACGATGGGCTAACTGACCTGCCTTTATATTCTCACCTATCATCATTTACTGATGCCTCGCCGGCGTATCCCGTTAACGTAAGCAAGGCTACCATTCCAATATTATCTATGAGGGGGAATGGGATTATTAGTAGTGGGGTCAAATAGCCTCATTACTAGCAATATACCTTCTCAGGTTGACCTCCACGTGGTTCCCTCTGGAAACTATCGTGAACAATTCTTGTTGATTTCATCACGATGGGCTAACTGATCTACTTCATCCTTCACTGGTGCCCCGCCGGTGTATACTGATAGCGCGGGTGGGGTTACCATTCCACTATCCATTATCACCCATTAAAAATATATATATATTATCTATGAATAAAAAATTGACTGATGCAACATCAGTGAAATCTAAAATTGAGAGAACACTAGAATGGGTCTCTGATCGGGGGCAGTAAAACTTAGTCCAATTTAACCACGCTAAGAAACAAGCTTGCGCGTTCACCGCTAAAAGAACATGCGCTGTGGCTCCATATTTCCAGGGGACATCCCTTAACATCTCTAAAAACATTGGGATCTTTTGTGACGACATCTCTAGTGACGTACAGGTCCGTGACCACCTCTAAGCTAAGGTGATGCTGGCATCCAAAAAAAAAACTCGGCGTGCTTCATGAGCGATCCATCAACGACTAACATTCTATACATCGCAAATCCGGCCCCACATGGAGTATTGCTGACACTTATGGGCGGGAGCACTTAAATACCAGCTTGTTTGAGGGGGGGGGGGGGAGAGGAGTGTTAGTAATGCGGACTGCCAGTCCTATCGCTAGCATTATATCCTGTCAGGTCGACCTCCATGTGATCACCCTTGGAAACCCTCGTGCTGATTTCCAGATGTATTCATTACAATGGGCAATGATTTGCCTTTTCAACCTTACGTATCATCTTTCACTGATGCACCGCCAGCGAATGCTGTTAGCGCAGGCGGAGTTACTATTCTATTATCATTCATTAAAAAAATACCAGTTTGATTTCTTCCACTCGGTGAAACGACGAGCTATGAGAATTGTTGATGATCCTAGGCCTACATGTGGTGTCGAGTCCTTAAGATTTTGCCTCACTATGCGTGTTCTACCACTTGTGCAACGAACTGTGCTCGAAGGTTTGTTTGTTCATTAAATTCACGGCATCGATGCCAAGTTTTTTTTAAATGGTTGATAATGGAATGTTAACCCCGCTTGCGATAACGGTATACGCTGGCGGGTACCAGTGAGAGATGATAGGTGACGATGATAGCAGGTCAGCTAGCCTAGCGTGAAGAATTCCACTAAAATGAGCCACGATGGTTTCCAGGGGGAACTGCGTGGAGATCGACCTGATAGGGTGTATTGCTAGTAATGGGTCAGGTAGACCCTATTACTAAGAATCCCTTCCTATGCCATCGACGGCCCCCCCTCCGTCGATGTTCACCATCATATCTTAGAACCTGGATACTCGCATACAACGCGGTTTTAGAGATGTTTCCTTCACAAACGGTCAGGTTATGAAATGACCTCCCTGTCGAGGTTTTCCTAGATTACAGATGGGATTGTTAAAAAAAGTGGGGGGGCGGGGGTTAGTTTCTTCAATGTCGGCAACGTATGAAACGCAACGGCATTGCAGGCGTACATAAACTACGGAAATCACTTACCATTAGGCGGGCCATATGCTTGTTTACCACCTGTGGTACAGAAATAAGCGAGTCTCTTCTGGTCCTTCGAGCCGGATGTTATCATCATTACTTATTATTTGCAAACTACAAGTAATGGAGGAGGCAGCAGGTAGTTAGGTGTGATACAGTAAATAAAAAACAACATCTTGATAATACTGGTTTAATGAGTACATGTTACCGGGTGTACAGCACATTCGACACACTATAACAGCACGAGATGGCTCCGAGCACTGCGCCTGCCGATATAAGGTCACCACCACTGACAAGGTCGAGCAGCCGCACGCTCGCACGAGCCCGTTACATCTACACGTGCGTTCGTACTCTTAAGAGCGGTTATCTCGTCATTAAAGCCTTCTCACCGAAGACTCGACATTTAAAGCTTTAAAAAAATAAGACCGATATTTATATCACAGATAGCGTAATAAGATTCTTTACTCTACCCACGGGGAAGGCTGCCGACGAGATAGAACAAACGAGTGCGTACATATTTTGATTATTATAATTTTGTTCTCTCGTTCCGGAGCCGCGGCTTTAATAACAAACACAGGCGGCACGAGCGCTGTCGCCGTAACCCATAGCCTTATATAGCATTGTACACGATACCGCACGGCTACGGCACCGCGGGTGGGCACTGATCGAATTAAAAAAAAATTTTATACCGTTGCAACGTGATGGTAGACAATACACATACGCGTAGTAATTAAATAGAAGGATGCACTACATCATTATTACAAAATCGTTGTATATGAAAATAAACAGTCATCCGCAGTCGATTCAATCCTAATTTAAAGTATGCACCTCTGTTTACTTTGTACCCCGAAATATTCTCGGTCGCGACGCGTCCGACGCCGTCGCGCCGCGTCACACTCGTCCCGTATAAAAATAATACACTCTTACAATACTAGTACATTCAATATAAAACGATGGACACTTACAAGAACTACACTCCGACGCCGCGCTACCACCGAGGGTGATGAGCGTGCACCCTGAACGTTTTCACTCGTGCAGACAGTCGCCACGGACAAACGGTATACAGCTACGTCTCGAAGCGAACATCGGCACGAGTATTTTATTATCCCGTACGTGGACATAGTAAAATTACGATGAACACTTGGTCAGGTGACGCATTAAAATATGATATATCGCACCGTTGTACTCGAAGCTACACACTGCCCTCGGCGGCGCGTGCGAGGCGGGCCGTGCCGCGACTAGGCGGGCGCGTCGGCGGGCGGCTCGCAGTCGGCGGCGGGCGCGGCGGGCGCGGCGGGCGCGGCGGGCGGCGCGGTCGGCGCGGTCGGCGCGGCCGGCGCGGGCGGCGCGCGCGCGTGGTGCGGGTGCGGCGTGGGGCGGCGCAGCAGCGCGGGCTTGGCGGCGAGCGCGGGCTTGAGCGAGCCGCCGGTCAGCGTCAGCTCGGCGAACTTGGCCGCCACGCGCGCCGTGTTGCGCGCCGGCACCGGGCTGCCGCCCTCACCCCCCGCCGCCGCCGCCGCCGCCGCCCCGCCGGCCTCCGCGGCCGGCCGACCTGCGGGTCGCACACGGCTCATATTACATTATATACATACAGCTTCGAGCCTTAAAAACGACCACACTTTTGGTTTCCTTTTTACTAGTGTTATAACAACAAGTGTGCACGCCGTATCTTGAAGAGTCGATGTAATCGCTCGCAACCGATAAATATCTCAAATTTTAAACATACACACGTGTACATTCACATTTTTTTAACACAATTCGCCCTATTTTTAGTATTGCAAATATTTAAAAAAATTCTAAACAGTTGAACTAAAATTCCCGAAATGAAATGGATTTTTTTTCAACAAGAATTGAACTATTTTCAGTTGTATTTTATGCTACTTTCTTATTTACTATAGATACAATATTTAATTAGATATGTACATAAAATGTTACGACATAATCACTTGAACTATTAATAAAAATATTTGAAAAAAAAAGAAAAAAAATTTACTAAATTTAATAGTTCTATCGCTAGTGAATTTTGTGGGGAGCAACACAACTAGATATTAATATTCATTTATATATATTATTTATATAATGAAGGAGGCATTCGAGAAGAAATAGACAGCTAGGAACGGGGCCGTGCATATTTCGATAGACATTCGTGTACGGGTGGGCAGCCTTCCCTCGGAACTATCGCGGATAATTCCCCGAAAAATCGTCGCGACGGGTCGATCGATTAAAAATAAATATACCTGTGCGAGAGGCGCTTGCGCAGCGTGTCGCGGTTGTGCGCGAACGTGTCGGCCGAGTCGGTGTCGGCGTCGGTGTCCCCGGCGCCGTCGGCGTCCCCGGCGTGAGCGGCGGCGGCGCGGGCGGGCAGGTCCAGCACCAGGTCGGGCGTGCTCTCGGCCAGGCGCGGCGCCGCCTCGTCCGCCGCCGCCGCCGCCGCCGCCGCCGCCGCCGGCTGCAGCCCGGCGTCCGCGCCGCCAGCCGCGGCCGAGCCCGGCTCCACGCTCGCCGCCGCCGCCTGCGAGCACCCGCACGTAGTTAACTTCTCAGTTTACCGTTCCTTTTAATGTATTTATATAAAGTTTTTAATTAGGAAAATACTACTTGTTAAGAAAATAAAACGTCCGAAGTGCAGTGCTCACTGGATACTCGATAGAAATGTACTCGGCTCTCAACTAAACGCATCCTTTGCTATTTCTACTTGAGTCATTTTGTTAAGAAAATTAACAAGTTTATTACGAGTGATAAATAGAAAACCTATAGAAAACCATCCACAGGTTTTGACTTGGAGTGAGCAGTAACTCCGTGGCATTGAACAATTTTGGATAAACAAAAAATGCGCCGTATTGTAGGGCTAGTATTATGCGCAATTTAGTATTGGAATAGAATAACAATCATCTTTATTAAAACTTATTTGTTCCACAAACTTTTTTTAATTCTTTTTTTTTTTTTATAATTGCAAAACTTAATTCGGAATGTCACTATTTATATGAAATACTACAAAGCTATATTTTCCCAATATTTGGTATTACCTGCGTCGGCACCGGCGGCAGCCGTCGCTCTGCACTGCCAGCTCTGTAATATGTATTTTATTCCTCATTATTCAAGCAGTCATATTGCACAAACATAAACCGTCGTAACTATTAGGAAAATAGCCAAGTGCCACTAACAAATGTAGCTACTAGCACTGTTCATGTTGATAGTAATAATTGTACGGTGACGATACGTGAGGGCGAGGATTCCACGCAGTAGGGGTCACAGGTTCAGGCACCTGAAGGCACTTGTACAATTCAGACTGGTAGACAGCCTGCAATCGTCACAGGGATGCTCCAAACGGTCCAGAAAAACAATGCATTATGCTGTATATTTTAAGTGAGAGCCGACATGTATGTGAAAATGTGAAAAAGACTCCATTTTCCGCGCTTAGCCTCTCACTTGGGCCATTGTGCGTATGAGTCGTGGCTAGTGCAGCCAACCTAGCTCCACCCAGAAGCGCAGAAGCTTCCTGGGTTCTTCACAGGCCTCATGAAGCGACCTCACCGTTCCGAGGATTTCTAAACGTTGATGGGCCACAGCCTCACATTCCAGGATTACGTGAGCAGCCGTTTCTTCGGCGTCGAAACAGCCTCGACATAGAGGGCTGTCTGTGGCTCCTATTGTGTATAGATGTTTGTTTAATGGACAATGACCCGTTATTGTCCCTATCATTACTTTGAGGTTTTTTCTATCTAGATATAATAAACGTTTTGATAGTCGTTGATTCAACGTAGGCACGGCTAATTTTGATTGTCTGCAATCAGTAGCCTGTATCCATCTTTGGTTTTGTATGTTAGCGGATCTTTGACGAATCCACATTCGAAGTTGTGAGAATGGAAGAGGAAGAAGTGGATACGGGCCTACCACCCTCGTTCCTGAGCCTCTTCTAGCTAGTTCATCTGCGGCATCGTTACCATAAGATCCACTGTGCCCTCTTATCCATTGGAGGAAAACTCGGTTATTGGAAGATATCCTATCCAGTGAATGGTGGCATTCAATTATTAGTTTGTTGTTTGTCTTGTTGTTTCGTAATGCTTTTAGTACTGCTGCGCTGTCGGATAAGAATGTAATGCTAAAACCATTTATTCCTAGCTTATGTACAGCTGCAGCAGCCTCGGTTATTGCAACACATTCGCATTGGAATATTGAGCTGTGGTCACCAAGCGGTATGTGCACGTTTATATTAAGATCTAAGGAAAAGACTCCGGCTCCTGAACCGTTCTCAGTTTTGGAGCCATCGGTGTATATGCGTAATTCATGTACACCGGATAGGTCCTTTTCCTCTTCGTTTATTTGTACTTGGTATTTTTTGTTAAATATATAATGATTATGAGTCCTGTCACACGGAGCCGCAATCAAAGGTTGATATTCGATTGCCTGGTTCAGAATAGCAGTGTGGGGACTGTAGTGATTTTTATCCCATAGATCCAGATGCAGCTGATTTGTATTAATTCGCTATATAAATACTATGTAAATTGTTTATTTCGTCAACAAGTTTCAAAATAAGGGTGGAAAGATGATGTATGAAGATGACCTAGCCACATTCAGATGAACTATGCGTGTCCACCCATAGACATATTGTTACACTTGCTTGTCAGTAGTAAATCGTTAATAATACACAGCGCTCGTCTCCATTACATCCCACGTACACATCGATTAACCTTAAAATAAGTCACATGTATATTTGCGCAACTAATATAATATTTGTAGTCCAGTATTATTCAATTCCTTAACATTGTTTACTTCATTTCGCACTGTATAATTATGTGTGTGTAATACAGTCACATTATCAGATTCTAAATATAGACATATTTCATGTTCTTTGCTGGAGAAACCACGGATGAATCATATACTGTGGCTTATAAATGTCTTCTCTGTCACTTTAAATTGAATGCCAGTTAAAATACAATATCTAAAGCAATGTTTCCCAACCTTTTCTTTGTCATGGCCCTTTTGAATATTTTTAAAATTTTTATGCCCCTATTCATAATTTTTTTCGACAAATTTTACTTGACGACTCTTATTACCCAGTTGATATTTTGGTAACGTCAAACGAAATTATACCCAATAAATATTTACAGCGTTTTTTTTAATTAAGTTTCTTTGTTAAATTTGGTACAAGTTGAACAAGAAGGTTAAAATTTTTTAATTGCCCCCCCCCCCTTAACTATCAAATTGCCCCCCCGTGAGGCGTGGACCCCACGTTGGGAAACATCAATTTAGAGTTTCTTAGTGCTACTACAAGAGATGTAATATACAGTACGTGTTGTGGGTAGTTTAATAATAAATTATATGGTAACTTTAACTTGGTTCTTACTCTACACCAGCGGTGGAAACGTGTCGTATATAGTACATACTATGAAATGATTTCCGAAATTTCGGGGCCGAACGAAACACAAATTTGTTATTAAAATTGTATAATACAAATTGTTTAAAATGTTAAAATATCGTTCCTTTGGACTTTTATGATAGGATTTTTTTTTTACAACACAGGGGCAAACGAGTGTGCGGCTCACCTGATGGTAAGTGACTACCGCCGCCCATGATCACCCACAACATCAGCAGCATTGCAGGTGTGCTGCCGGCCTTTTAAAAAGGAATATACTCTTTTCTTGAAGGTTATGTTGTCGTATCGGTTCGGAAATACTGCTGCTGGAAGTAGATTCCAAAGAATGGTTGTGCGTGGAAGAAAGTGCCTTGAAAAACGTACGGTGGAAGACCGCCACTCGTCCATATGATTGGGATGAAACTTTAGTTTGTGGCGGGTTGTACGGTGGTGAAAATCAGCAGCAGGTTCGTTCGAACAACCTCAGAACACTCCCCATGATAAATTCGGTACAAGATGCACAGAGGTGCAACATCTCTGCGCAGTTTCAGTCATTTATGACGAACAACATATTAAACTCCATTTACTGTACCGATTCCTGTATGAACGAAAACACGAAATTAAGTCCGAAAATTTGTAAATTCATTTCATGGTAGACCCCCTGTAGTCGTACTATCCTTAATCTATGATTCTAGAGTTTTTTGTCGTGACTGGCAGTGTGTCGGTTATTGAGTGCGCGGGTATGACAAAAAAAAAAAAAAACGTAACTTATACTGGGTCGAGTTTTATGAGTGAAACAGTGAATTAGTAGAATAATGAAGGAGATATAGCAGTACATAATAATAATAATAATAATAATAATAATAAATTTATTTGCTTTAAATAGGGTAGGTATCGGTGGTCTTACATTACATAAAGTTTCGTGCCTATTTAGCCATTACAGAATAGCATGCAAATGTCACATTTTGACAGAAATTGATTAATTTAATTTATGCATCGACAACTATATTAGAAATTTATCTATTCTTTCTTGAAAAATTCGTCAACAGAGTAAAAAAAAGGTGTACATACGTAAACAAAAGGTGAGCATTACACAGACCTGTGGCTCTCTGTGCAGGCGGGGTCGCACCACTCTCCACTCTCGCCGTCTTCACTGATCTCATCTGGAAATATAATAAGTACAAGTTTTGTTTTGCACCATATTTACTTTTTATCAATACAGTTATTTATAGATTTTATAAAAAGTTTTGTCACACTATGTCACCGTTTTCTCTAGTCACACAATTAATAGTTATGACGTCAGTTTTCCGACAGGGGAAAGAGGGGAGCTTATTAATACGATGGTAGAATGATTATAGAGTGGTAGAGGGACGTCGAAAATTGACAAAAAGAACAATCGTTGAATCATTTAAGAGTATCGAGGGTCATCTTATTTTATAATATCATGTCGAAATGCAAGAATAGGCAGCGGGCAGCGGGCAGCGGCGGCCGGTGTGACGACAGGGACGAGACTCACCGTCGTCGTCGTCATCGTCGTAAAGCGAGAGGTCGTCGGCGGCGGCGGCGGCGGCGGGCGGCGCGGTGGCGCCGTCGGCGCGGTCGGCGGGCGGCGAGGGCGGCGGCGAGGGCGGCGGGCGGTAGAGCGCGTGCGGCTCGATGTCCTGCGGGAAGACGTCGGCGTGGTGCAGGATGGTGCGCTTGACGAGCTCGTTGACGAGGTTCTGCGCGGCCAGCTGCGCGCCGCCCTCGCCCCAGGCGGCCAGCAGCGTGGGCCCGAGGCAGATGGCCAGGTTCCAGGCGTCCATCATGTTGCGGTGGCTGTGCGCGGCCAGGTGCGCCAGGAAGGCGAACAGGTAGCGCAGCACGAGCAGCGCCGGGCGCGGCAGCGCGGCCAGCGTGGCGCGCAGCCGCCGCACGAAGTCGGCGTCGGCCGGCAGCGCCGCCAGCCGCAGCAGCGGCTCCTGCAGCGCCGGCGCCAGCAGCGGCGGCCGCACCGAGCGCAGGTACAGCTTCAGCAGCCCGCACACCTGCGCACGCGCCGCCTCACACACGCTACTACTACCACTATACGACGCTCCTCGGTATGAGGACGTAATTTCCTGACAATATCTTACACGAGGGAGGAAAGGGATTGTTAGTAATGGGGTCTAATTTCCGCATTACTAGCAATACACCCTATCAGGTTGACCTCCTCGTGGTCCTCCCTGGAAAACATTGTGTTGAATTTCAGATCACGATGGACTAACTGACCTGCATTTCATTCTCACCTATCATCCCTTAGTGGTGCCCCGCCAGCGCATAACGATAGCGCAGGCAGGGTTACAATTCCATTCTCACCCATAAAAAAAATATCGTACACGACGCGCCTATTCTGCTGGATAAATATTCGATAAAACTATTTATTTGGTTAACGACACTTCGTTTGATTCTGGGTCAGCAGTCCAAGACTATCCAGTGTATAGGATGTGAGACCGAAAAAACGTAATCCCATTTAAACTATTCCCGGCTACACTAGAAGACGTATTCAAGATTCTGAATTGAAATATACGAGGTATTAATATTGATGGCGTGTATATATCACATCTCCAATTTGCCGATGATGTATAGTATTGACTGAAACGTTGGAGGATCTCAATCGAATTATAAATAATTTCCAAAACTGCTTCAAAACGTATGAGGAATACCTATACCTCGGACAAGTGACGCAGCTTGGTCTGGGCCATTTCAATAAAGAGATTGATAGACGCATTCCGCTAAAATAATTGATATAGCTCTCATAAATGTCAGGTGAAGTAATAGAGGGCTATATTTATTGAGTCAGCAATGATAGATGGAGAAAAAAAATCTTGGAGCTGAGATCGCGTACAGAAAGATGCAGGGCTACTTTCCTTCTAGAGGGACCGACGATATTAAAAAGACGGACTGAAATGGATAGATGCGAAAAGCTAAGGATCGCACGTGGTGGGACATTGGGGAAGGCCTACGTATCGTAGTGGATATATACAGATTGAAATCATGATAATGATCGGTTTGGTATACAAACAAATCGTTTCTTAAAATGAACATATGATTTTGTGTTATTATTCGAGTTGTGCACATTGTACATGGAATGCAGAGCTGCAGAGCTTGTCATCACTAAGTATTACCGAGTTGATGTCGGAAGCGTCCCGCACGTGCGCCAGCGGGTCCTCGCCACGCTCGAAGGCGGCCCGCAGCGCCTGCATTTCCACCTGCGACCCCGATACGCGGAAGATGCCCTGGTGGTGCAGCCCTGCAACCACATTTATTTAGATCTACATAATCCATTTTTAGAACCTCATACAGTCGCTAATAATTCCGCCACTTGCTTCGATAACATTTTTTTTAAACTGTGAAGCTAAGGTTAAAATTAATTCTAGCTGTCTAGGCTCAGATCATTTTAAACAAAAATCGTAATTAAAAACAATAGTGACACAGGACCTTAAAAAAATAACATGTCGGCAGATCACTAAAAATAATTTGTCACGGTTTAAACGTAAAATTGAATTTAAAAGATTTGTTTCGAAAATATCAATGATGACTCGGATGATGCATGTGAATGAGAATGAGCGAATGTGAAAAACTGTTTAAATGTAATTGAACGTGAAGCTAGTAGTGAATTCAAAACAAAAACTTTTATTATAAATGTAAAAACAAAGTTTCGCGACTGGGCGACGTCTGGTATGTATAAATCTAGGGCCAACCTTTATGAATTATATCAACAAAGTAACTATACAATAGATGTATTGTTTCACGAGTATGTAAAATCGTATTTTAAAACGTTTAAAAGGGTTTACAAAACAGCTAAGTCCCTTTGCTTAAGCAAAATATTTAATAATTTTATGAGGATCTTTGGCGTATATCTATTAAAACAAATTAAGAAATAAATAAAAAACATTTGGTAAAATAATTGAAACTGATGCATCGTCTGTTGCTTTTATTTTTAATAGGATGACACTAAATTTCCTAATGTTAATTAAATAATGAAGTTTAGTAAAATTATATCGCTTTTTAAAGATGAAATTGAAAGTGATCTAGTACATTATAGACTCATTTCCAATCTTCCCGCACTGCGTAAAATTTTTAAGAAAATTATGTTGAATCAATAGGGAAATTATTTTAACGAAATAATTCATAATAATAGCGTTTTTAGTGATCTATCTAAGGCTTTCGATTGTGAAAATCATGATAAACTGAAAAAAGCTAGCTTCTTCTTCAACAAACAAACATTCTTACCGTAGTTTCACAGTACATATACGCAAACATTTTGTATATACGCAAAATCTTCATCTATTTCTTAAAATCAACGATCTAAATAATCTTAACACTAGATACAAATACGAACTTGCTGTTCCGAAATATCGTTTAGAAAAAGTTAATCGGCCAAAGGATATTTTGGGTCTACATTTTAATAAGTTTAAAACTGTTATTAAAAATACCTACTGAACAAAGCCTATTACACGCTAAACCAGTCTTAAACATAGTAGACAACATAAGTTTGGGAATCCCTGCACTAAACGATTACATGAATAACAAATGTGCATAATGTTAATCGATGATGCTCGGGCTTCTCAAATGATCATGTAATTTTAGACATAGTACATTTAATAATAAACATAATGTTAACAGAGATTTAAAAGAGTAACTGTAGACTTTCCTGCGAGCTCTTCTTAACAGATAACAACTTTTCGAATCTTGGAGTAGATTTAAAAAAAATACGATTATAAAGTACTTGAAAATAAGTCTGTATAAAGATGATTTAAAAAATTTGAATTTGGAATATGGGCATGAGCGGCCAAGCATACGTACCATACGTCGAGATGACGCGCACGCACGACGTCAGCACTACGGGCAGCCGGTTATCGAGTGGCGCCGCAAACTGGCCACGGCGCAGGCGCGCGGCGGCGCGGCGCGGAGGCGACGGCGGCGACGGCGGCGACGGCGGCGGCGGCGCGGGCACGCCGGGCAGCAGGCGCGCGCGCGCCGCCGCCGCCTTGCTCTCGAGGCGCGCGAGGCGACCCGCGCACGCGACGTACGAGCGGAACTTGTGCAGGTAGTAGTCCTCCTGGTCGCGACGCGGCGTCTCGGCGTCGTCGGGCGGCGGCGCGGGCGGCGGCGTGGCGCCGGGCCCGAAGAGGCCACTCACGTCCCACTGGGCATCGCCGCCCTCCATCTGGCGCACGAGCTCCGCCTCGGCCGCGTCGAGCGTCTTGGCGCTCTCGCGGCACTCGGCGCGCAGGCGGCGCGCGCCGTCCTCGAGCTGGCGCAGTCGCTGCGCCAGCTCGTCGGCCACAGCGTCCGCGGCCGCGTCGCTGTCGGGCGCCGCGCCACCCAGCAGCTCGCGCAGCTCGTCGTCCTCGCGCGCGGGCGGCGTGCCCTGGTAGGCCAGCGGCCGCGGCGCCGCGAAGGCGGCCGCGTGCGCGTCCACGAGTCGCTGGCGGTCGGCCAGCGCGTCCAGCGCGTCGGCTGCCGCCAACAGTGCGCCGGCCGCAGCCGCCGCCGCGTGCGCGCGCGCCGCCTCGGCCGCGGCCGCCGTGCGCACGGCGCGGCCCACCACCGCCTCGAAGCCGACCTCCGTGCACTGCAGCCAACGGTTCCCGGTGACGCGGCCGCGCTCGCCCCGGGCGGGGCGGGGCGGGCGCGGCCGCGAGTCTCACCAGCATTATGTCGGCGATGTCGTCGAGGTAGTACCGCTGCAGGGTCGCGTTGGCCGCCTCGAGGCTCAGGACGTAGTCGGCGCGCGCCTTGAGTGCGCGGGCCCGCGCCTCGCTGTGCCGCGCGCGCCGCTGCAAACGAAACGAGGTGAGCGCGGCGCCGGCGCGAGCGTGCGAGGCCGGGCGAGGCCGGGCGGCGCCAGCTCATTACCTTGTCGAGCTCCTTGTCGAGCGCCTTGATCTTCTTGGAGCGCGGCGGGTCGGCGGCGGCGAGGCGCGCGCGCTGGTCGTGCGCGGCGCGCAGCTTGGAGGCGGCGGCGCGCCAGTCGGCGGCGGCGGCGGCGTGCAGCTTGGCCGCCTGGCCCGCGTCGGCCAGCGCGGCGGCCAGCTCGTCGTGGCGCTCGGCGAGCACGTCGCGGCACTTGCGGTGCAGGCGCAGCGCGTGGTCGGCGGCGCGCTGCAGCCGCGCGGCCAGCGGCCCCGCATACAGCTCGCCGAGCGCGGCGTGGTCGCGGGACAGCGCCCGCGTGTGCTCGAGCGCGGCCTGCCAGCACGCGAACGCGCCCGTCAGCGGCCACTGCTCGCGCCTGCCACCGACGTCGCCGAGTTTTAAGTACGTCAAGAAACATTTTTTATCGAATACCGTATCAAATCTGACATCTTCGACAAGAAATATAGATGTATTGTTTTTCAAATATTAGCGGGGTAGGTGCTCGATTAATTATTGTAACTGTAGCGAACTCCTTCCTACATTTTTATATTCTTATTGTCATTCGAAATTTATATATTTTTATGACATATTGTTTTTACATTCAAAATACATTTTGCTAATGTCTGTCTCCTCATCTTTTCTGTAGTTTTCATTCTAAAATCCTCTCATTGCATATTAAAAGTATTATCTCTGTTTCAGTAACGATGCTCTTGATGTTTTATTTACTCGTATGGATTGCTGAAAACGTTCACCTTCAGATTCATATTTATTATTTTTTTTTATATATATATACAGGTTCGGGTGCCAGGTGTTCGACAGGGTTGCATTCTTTCGCCGCTATTGTTTAACGCATATACAGAATGTATTATGAGACTGGTGTTGGACGGGTGGGACGAAAGCGTCTCGGTTGGCGTCGACGGATGTGTAACTTGAGATACGCTGATGATACTACTCTTCTTGCGCAGTCTAAGAACGACATGGAATTATTTTTGAGACGCTTGGAAACTGTAAGCCTCTCCTTTGGACTCGAAATCAATAGAACCTAAACTAAAATGATGATCGTGGCCAGAGTTGAACATAACAGACCAAATATAATGACAACCGGCAACTGTGAAGTTGTTACGAGTCACGTATAACTTGATTCCACGATCACGGAAGGGTGTGAGGATGAAATAAGGAGATGTGCTATGTGCACAAAAACAGCTGCGAGTAAACTGTATAAAATCTGAAAGAACGGCAACATCACGAAAAATACCAAAATACATATAATGAGTTTGGTTTTCCTAATTTTCCTGTATGGTGTAGAAACTTGGACGATCAGGCAACAAGAAAAATTGATGCTCTAAAGATGTGGTGCTGGTGACGACTGCTGCAATTGGATTACCTTTCGAACTAACGTTTCCGTTCTGAACGAACTGAAAATCAGAGAAAGATTATCGTCGACTGTTCAAATACGAATTCTTAAGTACTTCGGCCATATCATCCGAAATGAAAATTGTATGGAACGTCTAAATGTCCAAGGGTCACACATCAATCTATTGTGGAATGCTCTCGCTCGGCTGTGAGCAAAAGTAGATGGAGACGCATTGCGAGGACCTCAGTCGCGAAGGAGGGCCTCATTGTTGATCTATTATTATTATAAAAATCACGATCACTCTGTCAAGAGTGTACGACTGAGGAGAAATATATACAGGTGAAAGGGGCAGATTGACCAAAACGAAAATAGCTGATTTAGATGAATGGTCTAAATCAAACGGCTTATTATTTTTCCACCGGAAATACACCACAGCCATATAATAAACGATTCTTAGTTTTGACGGCGCGCAATGTATTTTAAATTTTACGGTTTCAATATGTAGATTACATTGCTGTTTTTTGGTATTTCCCTAAAAACTATTATAATTTCTTTATATTATGACATTATAAAGAGTGATTACATGATTTTAAATGAAAAAATGACATGATTTATTTTATATTTTCCAGAAAGTTCGCAGTGTATTTGAGTTGAGTATAGTGGTGGCGGGGGAGGCAGTACTTGTGGCGGTGGTCGCGGTGGCGCTGCAGCGCGGCGCGCGCCAGCTTGTCGAGCGCGCGCGCGTAGTCGTGCTCGAGGTCGGCGCGGCGGCGGCAGTAGTCGTGCAGCTCGCCCGCCACGCCCGCCGCCGCCTCCGCGCGCGCCTCCAGCACGCGCGCCTGCTCGCCCAGCTGCAGCCGGATGTCTGCGCGAGCGCGAGCGCATCACATCATACCACTACTATACACTAATATACTCTACATACACATATTTGGAAAAGAAACAAATTAAGGTAAATACATGAAAATTGTAACTTTTTTAATTATTTAACTATAATATTTTTTTATTTATTTTTAATATATTTCAAAGAATGAGGTTTTAAGAAATAGTAAAATTTTAAGGTGAAGATTAAAAATCAATATTTATGGATCCACGTGCACTCTAAACATGGACAAATAATGTCAGTAAAAGTGGCAGCCATTTATATTTTTTATAATTAACTGATTTCTTTGAATATTAATATTTTAGAATCTTTGTAAATTTAAAATTATTATTAATTAGAGTCGAAATTAATTGAAGTAGTAATAATTTTAATTTAATACAGATTTTTAAATATACCTATGGTCAAATAACAAAGAGCATTTTTATAAAATATATAAAGTCCAATATAAAATCTCTTTCCTTTTAAAGTCCCCTGAAAATAGTGACTCTTTTATTAATAATTCAAGTAATTGTGTCATAACAATGTAATTTAATTTTATATTAAAGTGTTTGCATTATACTTAATAATATTATTGTATTCTAATATTTATGCTAATATTACACTTATATTGCCTAAGAAAATAGCATAAATGTACAAATAATAATTAAAAATAACTCAGTCCAAATTAAAAAAAAAACCTCGTTTCAGGAATTTTAACTAAATTATAGGAATTTCTTTTTTATAATAGTCAAAACATTCAATTTCCTGTTAACTCAGTGGAATGAATCTGATGATAATAAAATTATAAATACCTAGTCTGGACTTACATATACATACTTATTTTAATTAAATCGAAAATAACCGCCTGTAAATATGTTCGGTCCGGCCGCGTTATATACGAGTACGAGTACAGCGATATTCTATCAGAACAATATGACGACGTCCGTTATTAGTTAAGTGGTGCCGATGACAGTGGTGGTGGCGGTGGCGGCGCAGGACGGTAGCGGTAGCGGTAGCGGTAGCGTCACGAGCCGACCGCGAGCGAATTGCATGTACGAGGTTTGTCCGGAAAGTACGTATAAAAGTTTTTTAAAAATTTTATTTTACAATTATTCAGGTAAATCAATTTTATCCCCTTCAAAGTACTCCCCCTGTGACATAATGCACTTGTGCCAACGCCGTTTCCACTGTGAGAAGGCTCCTTGAAAGTCCTCTGGTTGTAGGTTTCTCAGCTGCCCCGTCGTAGCTTTTTTTATCTCATTTATGTCCCCCAAATGCCGCCCCCGAAGTACCAATTTGGTTTTTGGGAACAAGAAGAAGTCACACGGGGCCAAATCCGGCGAATAGGGGGGGTGTTCGGTCACCGTAATGGAATTTTTACTCAAAAACTCACGGACAACAAGAGAGGTGTGGGCAGGGGCATTGTCGTGGTGAAGAATCCAACGCCCCTCTCGCGCCAATTCTGGACGAACTCGTGCCACACGAGCTTTGAGGCGTCTGAGCACATCGACGTAGAATTTTCCATCAACTGTCTGGCCTGGAGGGACGAATTCTTGATGGACAATCCCACGAACATCGAAAAAAACAATCAACATTGTCTTGACATTTGAGCGGGATTTTCTTGATTTTTTTGTTCGTGGTTCCCCGGATGTCTTCCACTCTTTGCTTTCACGGCCATTCTTGCCGAGTTTCGAGAGAAACTTGATTACGACGCGCTGCTCTTCAACGGAAGCGGGCTCCATGCCGACGGGGTTTCGTTAAGAGGTAACTTCACAGATGGCGTGACAAGCCAGTTCGCACCGCACGGCGGTCAGACCAGAACTGAAGCATTGTTAGGGACATAAGGAAGGGGTCCTGCGCTTACCTGGCCTCCCCACTCCTCTTTCTCGCATTCCAGAACACTTTTATACGAACTTTCCGGACAGACCTCGTATATTACTTCTAGCAAAACTCGCACAATAAATCAAAATTCAATAAAGTTGATGGCCAAAGGATTATAGATTATTTTTGTCATGTATTAATAATATAATTCATGTGAAAACGACACGGGAGCAAACTCTTTTGATTAAAAACAATCATCAGAGCAATACTTAAAGAATGTAGTAATAAAAATACATAATTACATAATAAATTAAAAAAGTCGGATATTTTTGAAGTCTGTCAAAAATAATAAACGGACTAGACCATGACTCAATCAAGAGGAAACTTTAAATCAGTATAAGTAAAAATTTGATCGCTGATTCGCTCTTTTCGTCTCTTTATGTGGCCACTTGTCTAGAGACTCTGATCTCTATCAAATCTGACTCATTCCGGATCGCTTTTAGCCAAAACCTTGTATTTGGTGTGCGCGACTAACAATTATGCGAATACAGTAGAAAATTACTGCTAAACGTCTTAGACGGCAGTCTCTATTACTATGTTCACATTCTTGTACATAGAGCGAGCACTAATTATGAGAAAACATTGTCTTACATTCGATACCTAAATAACATTATGAATGTTCAATGTATTGTAAATATTTCCTGTTCCACTACGTTAGGTTGACTGCGAGTGATCACTTTGTGGAGGAAAGTTCACTATTGTTGGTATTATCTCTGGCTATGTTGTTAAGGTACACTCTCCTGTAGTGAAATGGTGTCTATATATTGTGGAAATAGTAACAAAGGAATTGGATAGATAGATAGAACTGTATTTGTACAGTCAATAAATAATATATAAATATTTATTATCGATAAATATTTGATAGCACTTTATACATATATATTTTGTGTTTTTGCATGATTAATTACCAGTTAAATCAAGTAACAATCGATAATAAGAGTATTCACCAGAGGGAGACTTTATACAAAAGTCGTTTGCTTGGGCACCTCTGTCCCATTCGTGTTTCTACCGTGAATCAGTTGTGTTTGTATGGCTGTTTCGGTTTAAAGGATAAGATATGACAGTGAATTTACTGGGTACAGAGGAATAACACTTAAGTCCTCAGAAATGGCACGCATGGGCGAAACAGTATACTCTGTTATGTCCATGGTACTGCTCATGTCTATAGGCGACGGTTACCACTTTTCATCAGGTGGGCCGTCAGCTTGTTTGCTATTTTATGTTGCATAAAAAAAATTAACCGACCATCATAACCGATCAAAAATCACAATCCATATTTCATAAAAAATAGCGATGGGTAACTAGCCAAAATTTAAATAACTCATTGAACATGGCTATTTATGGTTTAATAGCCGGCTATTTGGCTATTCAGCTATTGTATGAAAGACTCATTATAAATGACTCAATAGCGTTACGCTTAGTGTTAGTTATTTAATTAAAGAATGGCCTAACTACATCACATTGAATTCCATCCTCAACGGAGTAACATATATGTTAGAAGTTGCGATTTTTTTTATTTCATTATTTTTTATTAACCAACTACTTTGTAAAACAATCTTATAATTTTGTCCATAGCAGTTCCATCTATGGAATGAGTTAAGCTTTGCTTTATAAGATACAGGTCTGGCCTGGTTTGGGGACTAATGGTAATGCAGATATTTCCTCGTTGTATATAAATTGTAAAAATTGTAAATTGTACCTTATGCAACTGTATCTTTCTTAAATAAAAATATTATTATGTTTATGTTTTGTTGCATTGATCATAATTAAATGAATCAACTAAAATAAAAATGATATAGATTACAGATGTCGCTTACTCTTGTTAATGAGTTTTGATAATATCCACCGACGGCATTACTATTGACAGCACCAACTGTATTGTGAAGCCCCTAGCGCGTCTCATGCACTGCTATTTTGAGGACTAAAGTGTCTCCGACCCTGTACTTTCACTGCCGTATTGCACCCTTCAAAGCGAGACGGCCACGCGAGTACAGCCGTTTGGCGGCAGAAATACGAAGTGGACAGATGTAGCCCTGGGTAGGTACTCAAATCGTCCAAATTATACAAAAATCGTCTTCCTTATGTACCTATATATTTTTTATTAAATTTTTGTACAAAGCGTAAACAGAGGTATGCACACGCCTATAATCGCTACTGTACAGAGATGTACTCACTGTTGCCGACGTAGAAACACAACATTCAACGATATGTAATCTAATATAATAAAATTGTAACTGGACGATGTCTGTACATGGAAAATATTAAAAAAAATTTAAGTGGTCCTAATAGATGTAATACAAAACCAACCGCCGTGTGGTCCCGACGTAGAATGGGCCACCCCTTCCTTTCCCGCGGGTGTCGTAAGAGGCGACTAAGGGAGGATGAGTGATGGGCAGCAGCGTCCCTCTTAAAACATCTCTAAAGCCTAACCGCGGTTTCCAATCCGCCTGTCAAGCGTGGCAACTACTGGCAAAACCCCCCAAGGGGGAGGCTTATGTTCAGCAGTGGACGGTTGAAGACTGATATGATGATGAGGAGGATGTATATAAAACAAACGATTTTTTTAAATTTAGTCTGGCATCACGCAAGAATTACTGTATCAAATTGAATGCGGTTTTAACAGTTGTGTTCCTGAAGGTGTAACTTAAAATCTGGTGTTTTAGCACGATATACCATCTACAAATTGGTCTACTATATTGGTTTTCCTTCTTCTAAAAACTGCGCGTACGTTAAACTAGTATTTTGAACTGACTCAAAAAAGAAGGAAGTTCTCGATTCGGTTGTAGATACGTTTATTTTTAATGTTTGTTACTTCATAATTCCTTTAGTTGTAAACTAATTTAGAAAGTTCCTTTTTTATCTAAAAGGATATACTTACAAATTCGTTCCATAGAAATTTTATCGAAATCGGTACAGTAATTTTTTTTAGATCATAAAAAACTTGTACTGCCACAATTGAAGCCGATATTTTTTGTAGAACATAATTTAATTATGCAATATTTTTTACTAATGTTATACATGTAATTAAGTTGGCCGGTTTGTTTGTTTGTTTGTTACTTTTTGACTCCTTAACGAATCAGACCATCATGATGTGGCATATACGTACTATTTGGATATGACGGAGCCTTCTCTACCGTATCCTTACATACCTACTCTAAATTTTATTCCGATCAATTCACATATCCGGATGACGCGGACAAGATCGGGGGTAAAAATTAGTTAAGATATTATTAGTAAAAATAAGTTATAATGTTTGATTATTTGTCGCTTCCAAATTAATACATTGATGTGATTGTCAAAATAGCTACTTTGTTTTACATTTGATCCTTTGTTAAGGCTATTGGTTTGTCAATAAGTGTTGACTTTCCATCGCTTTGTTATTCTATTGAATAACAAAGCGATGAAAAACAAAGCAACCTAGTTATTACTAGGTTTTTCTCGCGGCTTTGTTCGCTTCTCAATCAGTATAGTCTAACGTGTTAAATTAGGTTATAACCCACGCATGCACCAAATTTCTTGTAAAACCTTTCAGCCGTACAAGCATGCTCGAGTATCAAACGTCTAAAGCTGCAAGCATCTTTTACAGAGTTTCACGTTTGTAATATTAGTACGAGTGGTGTCAGGTAGCTAACAGATCATTCGTTTATACCAAACACTGTTTGAGGATTGTTTACATCAATCTTACTGGAATGACTTGACTGCTTATAAGTATAATATATAACTATTCTTTCGTCTGTGGTTGATGAAGGTCCATTAGCATGAAACGAGCAGTCATATTAAAATTTCAAAGGAGAGAATGGTTTGGCAGTAGATGAATGAAAATTAAATAAAGAATATTAAAGTTAGAAACCAGTATCTTATAACTCTGCCTAACTTTGTACAATATCATTATAAAAGCTTCAAAGTATAAACCTGACCCTTTGGAGACCTGTTTATTTGCATTGAGACTATTTATTTTAAGGTTTACTTGCACAAGAAGTCGTAACTAAACAAAACATTTTTATATTTATCAAACAAGTAAATATATCCTGTAAGGACATGGAAACAAAGAAACTAAATAAATAAATGTTGGAATGATTTTTAGAGGAGTTTATTTGTCATTAGCCAAACTATTTGCTAAGTAGAATTTTATAATTTAATTTGAAATATCCTCAACGTTAGGTAGGTAAGTTTAATAATTACTTAAAACACTGCTGTTTACTATAATGTTAACGACGAATACTATAAATATCACTATGTAGGTATTAAGTATAAACATTACGGCGCAGACAAAGCCGCAAACAGATAAACGGAACGAAACCGAACGCTTTATAACGTCTGTAATAATTAGTATTTAGCGGATTTATAAGCCTTAGACAATGATACAACTAGTACCTACAATTACATATCTACCTAGCTGTTTACTATCGTATTTGATAACACGACATTTAAAGAAAATTAAGTTATTGCTATAAATGAATATCATTGTAGATGATATAGATCTAATGTTCTATCGATACCGGTATATCGCTCGTGAGAAGAATAATAATTGGTAGGACGGGGAGCAAAAACGCCATGCCACGCCTGGTGTGACTACACACATCGCCCTGTAGGAAGGAATGATGTTAATGTTTTTTAATTTAATTCGAAAACATGAATAAATTTCGTATATTTATGTAGTGACATAAATATACGAAAGCTAGCATCGAAAGCTAGTTACAATGCGCAGACTTGATTTTCTTATTTATTGTTAGCAACGTGCAAAAAAACTGAAGCCAGGCCGGCAGCAGCTGGCACGCGGCGACCGCCCCCACTGTTACCTGTCCGCTTTTGTCCCTCGTGTATGTACTCATGCACACCTGCCCGCGGCTGCGCCTGCGCCCATATGCCACACCGAGCACGGAGCCGGGCCGCTCGAGCGCCCGCGCTGTGCGTCGTGTCGCGTATGATACACGCACACGGCACCACTCATACTTGTACAGCACATTGTTTACACGCGCCTCTTACTAGTGCACAAACCCTAGACACCGACACACTTCTCCTTAACACAACACAAAAAAATAAAAAATCTAAAACAAAACGGGTAAACAAATGTGACAATGAAATCCACAGAGAAACGGTAAATAGATCAACGAGCGGCAGCGGTTCACGTTAGCGTTGTTATAATTAGTTATTGGCATATAACAAGGTGCCGACTTGTTTATGGCCACTAATAGATCATAACGGAACACCACGAAGTATCGCGATCTTGATCATCGGCTGCGTGGACGTGCTGTGACGATCGACGCGAATACATTTCTATCGAGTTAGCGATGGACGCCATCCTCGACATCTCCGGGCGCTACCCGCCGTATGAATAAGTGACGTGATGTGATGTGACCGTACCGGGGTGTGCATTGGCGAGATCGGGCGGCCCCCAGTCATGTCGTGGCTGCACGATGCAGTGAAACATCGCTGAGGCGGCCCGCAGCCGCCGGCGGTCGAGCGGTGGACTGCCGGCTCGGCGCGCCGGCGGGCGGCGGCGGAGCGCGAGTCCCGCCGCGCAGCCTCCGGTTCCCGCCCCCCGCCCCCCGCCCCGCGGCACCCCTGCGCTCGTCTCGCGCCCGCGCCGTCGCCGTCTCCCCACCCGGTATCTCGCACCCCTCGGAACTCCGCACGTCATCTCGTGCACCACAGACTCGTAGTTCTCCAAAACAAGAACGACGCAAGTACGACCACAATATGATCGCTCTTGGTTGCTTAATTTTACGTAGTCATTTGAAAGGGAAAAATAGAATTGTATGCTTGCCTGCGCGGTCACAAACGAGTTGATCAGTCGCGAGCCGATTCGATTGATATCAGTGGAACATGTTTTCGAGCCGATCACAACAAGGGAAGTTCACGGAGACTGTAAGATTGTAACCTCCACGGGCACATACGTATACACCATGTAAAATGTATAGGTTTGTATCGATTACTTGCTACTGCCATCGGAAGCAGTCTATTTATAAGACTTTGTTTATTTTTCAATTTTTATTGAATATCTAATGTAAACTAACTAATGTAAATAACCACAAATTAAAAATAATGACAAAAGACAGATTAATTTTTTTGCCCACCTATTTGTTTGTAAACTCAAAAATTCCTCAACCGACTATAAATATTATGTGTCCAATACAAAGCTACATTAGCAGCGAGTAACATCCATCCATCACATTTATAATATTAAGAATATTATAAATGTGAAAATAGGTTTGTTTGTATTACCTTACAGCGCCTTAACGGTTTAACCAATCCACAATCAGCAGATCTAATATCGTTATCAATCCAATCTATCGACAATGACATTTTGTATTGCAAACATGAAACAACAATTAGAAATTAGGCTAGAACCGAGATCGGCTCGTAATAGTTTGCATTGGCAACTTACACTTAATATACATGTATCAGAACAATGTGGAACTATGTATTATGTCGCCAATATTGCAATTTGAATGTACAAAATGTTTCAATTACAATATCGATGATCTATTGGAATTTAATTCAAGAGTAATTCCACAGGTATATACGTACTATATGAAACGAAAAAGGATGTAAGCAACTGTTTACCCCGGTCATCATATCCCGGTCACGTGGACAAAGTCGCAGGTAAAAGCTACTAGGCTATATATTCTTTTTAAAAGTTTGCGATTATCTAACAGTTTTTCGTTCAAATTAGCCAAACAAAATATGGGTAGAAACAACCGAATGATATAGTCATATAATGATATTAATACTTATTAAACTGAATATTTTCATATCACGGTTGATTATGTAGGTATTACATGAAAATTCCTCTTTAAACTATTCGAATTAGACCTTTCGTATAGAAGTGACGACTTGTGTAAATGGTGCGAATGAACTATATACAGCTATAAGCTTAGTGCTCTTACAGATATATTGTTGTTATCACATATTGGTGCAAGTACCTACTACATTAAAATACTATCATTCTATCTAGCCGTGCGAAGCGAGTCGGATTACTAATAGGTAATAAAATACTAGATGTGTTTGACCCCGACGCTTAGACAGTACATCCATACAAAAAAAAAAGAATAGGCTGATACTTAGGTAAATACGATGCACTCTAAAAATTAAATAATTATAACATAAGGTCCAAGTCCCACAAAAAAAAAAAAACAACTTCAATGGTGACAAAACCAGAAATTTTGATCTAACATTTAAACTACTCTATCCTTTTAAAACCTCTATCTGTCTGAAGTCAATATAAATACATTTGTATTATTTTTTATAGAATGCAAATTTTCAATGATCACTCACAATATTGGATTCTAGATTTGTATAGCTAGGACTGTACGTCGATGTGGGGAGCGTGTTATGTCTGACAGAACATTGGCTTAAACAATATGAAATAATTTGTCCTTTTGAACATTATAATATAGCTAGTTTTTTTGCTAGGAACAATGCCATTCATGGCGGGTCAATTATTATTTTAAAAAATGATGTAGAATATAAAAACCGTCAAGACATTGTAAATATTTCTATTGAGCAAACAATTGAACTATCTTGCGTAGAATTAGTTACTTGTATAATAATTTGCGTTTATCGTCCGCCAGCGGCTTGTTTTGATTCTTTTGAACTGGCTATGGAGGAAGCATTGAGACGAGTCGCACGGAGGAATAAAACATTATTTGTATGTGGCGATTTTAATGTTGATTTATTATCGGAATGCTCAATAAGCTTAAGATTGATTAACTTATTTAAATCATTTAATTTGCACAATCTTTTTTTAGAACCCACTAGGGTCGCAGGAAATTCTGCCACTTGTATAGATAATGTTTTTTGTAATTGTGAAGTAAAGGTGAAAATGAATTTCGACTGTCTTGGATCTGATCATTACGGACAAAAAGTTATAATTGAAACTAAGGGATCCAAAGGGACTCAAACAATTACATGCAGACAAATAACACAAAAGAATTTGGCACGTTTTAAAAATAAAATTGAACATAAAATATCTAGTGTCATAGTACCTCAATATGACCCGGACATTGTATGTGAACATATTTTTAATTTAATTGAACATGAAGCTAGCAGTGAATTTAAAACAAAAACATTTTCAACTAGTGTAAAATCAAAGTTTTGTGACTGGGCCACGTTTGGTATTTATAAGTCTAGGGCTAATCTTTACGAACTTTACGAAAAACGAAGCTATATATCCGATCCCTTATTTCATGAACATGTAAAATCTTATTCGAAAATATTTAAAAAGGTTTGTCATACAGCTAAGTCTCTCTATTTAGGTAAAATAATAACTAAATCTAAAGATAAAATAAAAGCCACTTGGAAAGTAATAAATAGCGAAACTGGAAAAGTTAATTTTCAAAACAGCAAAATAGCTTTAAATATTAATAACAAATTGGTAAATTCCGACACAGAGGTCGCGCATACATTCGAATCTTATTTTACTAATATTCCATTAATTACGACACAGGCTCTAAAATCTTCCCCGTCTGCTGCTGAAACTTTACTAACAGACAATGTTAGCAAGTCATCAGCTGTATTTAACTTTAGACATACATCATCAGTAGAAATAATGAAAATATTCAAACAACTTAATAATAAAAAAACAGAGGATCTATGGGGTATATCTGTTAAAATACTGGATAGTATAATGGAAATTATTGCGCCCTCTCTTGCTTTTATTTTCAATAAATGTATAGATGAAGGTAAATTTCCTAACATAATGAAAATTAGTAAAATCATACCGCTTTTTAAATCTGGAGATAGGAGTGACCCAATAAATTATAGACCTATATCCATACTCCCAGCACTCAGTAAAATTTTTGAAAAAATAATCCTTATGCAACTTGTCAGTTATTTCAATTTAAATAATTTAATCCACAATAGTCAATTCGGTTTTTCCAAAGGTCGTTCAACTACAGACGCAGGTGCAGAGTTGCTTAGACACGTATTTGCTGCATGGGAAACTAAAATGGATGTGATAGGTGTTTTTTGTGACCTTTCTAAGGCTTTTGATTGCGTTGATCATAATACATTGCTAAAAAAACTTGCTTTTTATGGCGTCAAAGACAATGCTTTAAATTTAATAAAATCTTATCTATCTGATAGAATACAGAAAGTGAAGATTAGCAACGCTACGTCTGACGGGTCACTTGTGCAAATGGGTGTACCTCAAGGATCTATTCTCGGTCCATTTTTATTCCTAGTTTACATTAATGATCTCCCATATGCCATGCAGGATAGATGCGGCATAGTATTGTTTGCAGACGATACTTCATTGATTTTTAAAGTTAATAGAATGACTAATAATTATGACGATGTAAATAGTGCTTTGCGGCGTCTCCTGCACTGGTTTACAACTAACAATCTTATGTTAAACGCTAAAAAAACAAAATGTGTTAATTTCTCTCTATCTAAAATTTTTAATACTAATTGCAATATTAAATTAAATGACGAATCTCTCGAATTTATAGAATCTACTGTCTTTCTAGGAATCACACTAGATAATAAAACACAATGGGGTGCACAAATTCAAAGCCTTGCAGCGAAACTAAGTTCAGCAGCTTTTGCCGTGCGTAAAGTTAGACAGTACACTGATACTGATACTGCTAGATTAGTCTATTTTAGTTATTTTCATAGTTTACTCTCTTATGGAATATTACTATGGGGAAAAGCGGCAGATATTAAGAATATATTCATATTACAAAAACGTGCCGTTCGAGCGATCTACTGTATGAAGAGTCGTGACTCATTAAGAGAGAAATTCAAAGAGGCAAATATTCTCACCGTTGCTTCTCAATTTATATATTCAAATATTCTATATGTTCATAAAAATCTTGACTTATTTCCAAAAAACAGCAATATTCATAATATTAATACTAGATTTAAAGACAAACTTGCTGTCCCCAAGTATCGTTTAGAAAAAGTTAATAGGTCTTTTATGGGAATAGGTATAAAAATTTACAATAAGATACCAAAGGATATGTTGGAATTACCCTTAAATAAATTCAAAACATCTGTTAAATCATATTTACTGAGCAAAGCCTATTACTCACTAAACGATTACTTGAATGACGAGTGTGCATGGCAATAGTTGTTCATGCACTGAATTTTCATTTAATGTTAGACATAGACACCTATATAAATATACATTGTAAATAAACTGGCTTTAAAAAAAAAAAAAAAGTAATTCAATTGAGTTTCTTGCCAGTTCTTCTCAATTGGATCTATATACCGAACTGGACGGTAGGGAAAATATAAAATTATAATGTAAAAATTTGACGTTCATAAGCGGCTAAAATGTCCTACATGAATAAATGATTTTTGAATTTTGAATTTTGAATTTTTCTGAAATTCTGAACATCGCCGAGGCAGTTCGAAATCTGGAGTAGAGACACTGTGGACAACGCACAATGGCTCATGGCTGAGCATGCGATCGGCCACCGTGGTATGGGAGCGTGTAGTGACTGGTGAGTGTCCCGGTGAGGAGGCGCGGTGCAGGGCGCCGGGTGGCTGCGGGCTGCGGGCTGCGGCCGGTGACCGTACAACCGGTCTAGAGGCACTGCACACATGCGATGCAAGCACAACACCTCGACATCTGGCATCTGTGGTGGCGCGCACTCACACCCACCCGCCCGCACCGTATACTTAGTAAAATGTTCCAATAAACAAAATAGATACTATTCCTATATACTCAAGTTTGTAGTAAACAATACATCCGGCCAATATTGGAGCACCTACAATATAACTGGCAGCTAATGCCGTTCACCCGTAGCACATGCAGGACACTTGGTCTGGACGATAGTAATCACATTTTGATACTCGCAGTAATAATGGTGGCTCTGAGAGGAATATTTCTTTTTATGCAACTTAGAATGGCAAACAAGCTGACGGCCCACCTGATGGAAAGTAGTAACAGTAGCCTATAGACATGAACGGTAACATGGACATAACAGAGTATACTGTTACGCCCATGATACCCCCATTGCGTTGCCATTTCTAAGGACTAAGGTGTTTTGTGCCTCTGTAAATTCAGCCATATCCCACCCTTCAAACAAAAACACAGCTATGCAAACACAACTGCTTCACGGTGGAAACACGAATGCGACAGAAACAGAGGTACCCAAGAAAACGACTTTTGTACAAAGTTTCCTCTAGTAAATCCATATACATGACTATATGTAACGCGCAGACTTGCCTGCGTGATTTACACGCAACAAAAAAATCCAAACAGTAGCAGCTGTTTTGAAGTAATGCGCTTACATACATCCGATATTGAATTTTTATTTATTTATAAATAAAATATTAAAGCAAATCTATAAATTGTCACTACGAGCAACCTTTATTGAACAAAGTAAGTACTGCTACATGTTTAGGTATCCACCAATTGCATTTGTGCATTATGTTATTGATACTGCCCGCTACTGTGACAGTCCGCAACGTATTTCTGCGACAGAATGATTGCCACAACTTGTGACGCCGGATATTTTCAATCGACTTAAAAATCAGTTCCGACCTCAGTTGTAGCAAAATCGATTATAATAATTTAAAATCTAAACTACTGAGCTGATTTTTATAAAAAAAAATATGGGACCAATCTTACACAGTACCCTCATACAAAAAAAGGCTGAAACGTAGGTAAATACGACGCACTGTAAAAATAAAAATAAAATAAAAAAGTCTGTGTCCCACAAGAAAAAATCACACACAGTCACACAACCAGTTCACAACCAGTTATTTTGGTCTAAAACTAAACTACTAAACCGATTATGATAAAATTTATATGGGTCCAATCTATAAGTCATTTATTCAAAAAACAATGTACATTGTGTGTGAAATAAAGGATATTCATACAAAAAGCATTACAATAAATTGAATATTACAACCATTCAATAACAGTTATAATAATAAATATATTTTACAATGAACAATGTCAACTTCATCCGTAATATTATATATATGTCAAATTTATTTTTAATTCTGGTATTTACATTAATCACCAGTACAGAAGTCATGAACGGAGTAATGACATTTTTTCCAATAAAAGGGATCGCAATTTAATCTTAAAAAAAAAATGAGATTTTGTACAAATTTCAACTGGACAGGTAATTTATTAAATAACACTACTGCCTGATGTACATAGATGAAGTATATCCTTTCAGATAGAAAAAAAAAGAATTTTCAAATCTGTTTACAAGTGACGAAGTTATGAGGTAACAAACATAAAAATAAATACAACCTAATTGAAAACTTCCTTCTTTTTGAAGTCGGTTGACAAGAGGTGTTTACGTTATTATTGCTTCTATATTTAATACGCGATCTCTTCGTCAATTCTAAAATAATTCAGTGGCTCCTACTCGTGTCCACAACGGAGTTGTCAAACAAATTCCACTTAGGACTCTTAAGGAGGTTATACCTTCTAAAGAGGCCAACACAACAGCATCTCCTGTGGTAGACACTAACGTCTATAATGTTAACTAGGATAATCATATTACAAAGACAAGTGATTTCTGTAATTTTAACACAATAAATCCTCAAAACTTAGTATTACCTTATAAAACTACAACTTTGTATAGCAGACATGCCTACTGTATTAAAATAAGCATTTATAATGAACTATCGGGCGAAATGAAAACACTACCCGTAAATATATGTAAAAAGAAACAAAAGATAGCTAATAGAAAAATGTTTTAACTCAATTAATTAATATTTTTAAGCTTAAATATAATGTGACTCAATTAATTGTCTGTTATTTGTAATTTTATAATTTATTATTAATAAGTAAATATGTTAACATTTATATAATATGACGACATAAATAAATATGTGGCATTCGGTTTTGTTTTGTGTTCGTATCATAGCACAATTAAATAAATTTTGTACACCAGATTCTGGTGAAAAGTGTGAACAATATTTAAATATTATGTACCATCCTTTTTACCACTTTTCAAACAAAATAAAGTTATTTGTATTTGTACAATAAAACAAGTCGACCGTCATCATACTCCAAGTATGTGTAAGAAATAAACGTGAAACGCGTACCGATTAGTCTACCGACTGACAGACCGACGGTATAAAAATAGCAAGCGGCGCGTACAGCGGGAACCGGGATACACAACCATATTTCTAATCCTGCGACCGAACTAAGGTAATCATATATGTAGAGATAGTAAGTTTTAACCGCGACTTCATCTGCGCAACTAACATGTTAACTATGTTGATTGGCCGAGATAAAAATTAGTCTACCTATGTCCTTCTATCACAAATACAAATTTGCATGGTTGGTTGAGTCATTAAAACCCCAAAAAAAGGTAACAAACAAATAGCATTCTCGCTATAAAAATATAAGTTTGGTCCCGTGTGAAGATGTGATATCAGGGAGAGCGGCAGTATCTCCGCCAAGCCGTACTTTTTGTCAAAGCTTTTCACGGTACTTATGACCCTCCCCGTAACTTCATTGTGGTTAAGCCGAAAAGTTTGAATTTTTAGTAATTTATTTATTTATTTTATATAAAAATCCACAGCTCTTAAAACACAACTTACATGCTAAGTCTTTTATAAATACAGCCAATAACGGATTATATTTATACAAACGAAAATTTTAATAAAAAAAACATACTATAACTATACTGACAATTTATTCTCTTTTTTGAATCAAAAACATAAAATATAAAAAGATGCTAAATCTCTGAAAGCAGAGTTCTTCCATTACAAAAAGTTATAATGAGATCTCTTGTAAAAACCAAGTGACTTACTGTAGTGTCTGTGTAAGCACTTATTCGACAACTTTGTTATAAATTGTTATCTATCAACATTTACAGTGACCGATCTATATTAGACATCTTTATTACTATAATAATTACAATGACTTGGCAATTGCACCGCACCATAATTATAAAAGAATAATATAAAATTTACTATTCCGATTACTAAGCAAGTCTAAACAGCGAACTTAAAAACAGAATATTTTATTAGTAGAAAATGTTAAGTGGACCAAAAATGTTCCAGAAGTGACGAAAATTACTTAAACAATTCAGCGACAGGCTCGATTTAATGTTTAATTTTGTACATACATACATTTCTGTCACTCCTGTCGCCCATTAGGATAGGCAGATACAATGGAACGTCAAATGCTTCGATTTAATTTTGTATGAGAACATATACTATATATATACATAGTAAGTGAGGATTCGGATGTTTGCATCGACTTGTCCGTGAATCAATAAGCGGCGGACAGACTGCAGACCGCGACGCTCGGATCTGCCACCTGAGTAAGTATCCCAAGACTCTAAGCCACATACAAGCGGCCTGGTGTAGGTACATCCAGACACTACATTAACACTAATTGCTACGTCAAATTTACAGAGTTCCCGCCTGTGCTTGCGAACTCTTTGACTGCGGCTTAGCAATTAATACTGACAGTACGCGTAAACTTCGCCATGGTACTCGTAGGAACTACTTTGTGTCGGTTCTATTATAGTACGGTCTATAGGCAGACTTTTGAAAATTCCCAAATAAAAAAATAAAATTGAAATCTCATCAAAAAGCCTTCAAATATATTTCTGGGCCTACTTTAGAATAAAAATTTGTATGCGGAGTACACGTATTTAAAATTGTGAAATTTATATAAATGTGTGTTACTTCATTTACGCGCGCGCGGATGTGTGTGCGCGTGTGCGCGTTTGTACATA
The DNA here is from genome assembly GCF_026898425.1 of Galleria mellonella. Lineage (NCBI taxonomy): Eukaryota > Metazoa > Arthropoda > Insecta > Lepidoptera > Pyralidae > Galleria > Galleria mellonella. Next base: position 4,822,878 of record NW_026442037.1, on the reverse strand, counting down.
GCTTGAGCTCTGCAGTGACACTCATGTGGCACCTACTCGTACGGTGCGCTGGTGCAAGACACGTCACTCACGCTCCGCCCGGCGACCGGCGGCCGACAGTCGCTCCTCGCTCCTCATTAGCTTGCTGCACGAGGCCTCGCACCGGATGCTCGCAGCCCGCCAGCACGCATGCGAGCGAACTGCTCGGATCTACATCATTGTTTGCGAGCATCAAGCCTAGCATATTGCATGCAATTTGTTGGATTCTACAACACGCCGACTCACCGACTAAAAGCTTACTAAGTCCTTACGTGACTAGATGCACCAGAATATTGTCACCTCAGTGTGTTTACATAGATACAATGTCTTGCTACCAACGTTATATTGAAACTTTAAATGTATTATAATTTATTATCAAGTAGCTCTCACTAGCGACTCGTCTGCGTGACCGGGATAGGTATACCCGTCCTTCTCCATCTCATATAGTAGTTATATTTTATGGCGATTAATTGAGCCGTTAAGGTGTTAAAAGGTAACAATCTCAATTTCATATTTGTAATAAAAATATACGCTAGACACAAAAATTAAGGGACATAAAAAAAATCCAAATTTTTGGGTGATTTTCAACAAGCTGTAACTCCGAGGAAAATGATAGTACTGCAAAAAAAAAGTACATTGTAGTTCCAAGTGTCTAGTTTTCAGACATGACCATATTATATCATGTTTGGGTCTGCAGTAATCCTAAGGAAACTACCAAAAAATAAATTTGCAATTTTTTTATCTAAAAAAAGGTCTAAGAGCTTAAAAAAATTTTTTTTTCATTACTTCTTTTAATACCTTTTTTAGAAAATTTAATACTCTTTAATTTGACGTAATCAAAAAGCATAATACTCCGTGCACTGGCTACAGTTCGGTGATCTCTTCGGAGAGACCGAGGGTTTTGTCTGTGCAATACAGGATCAAGTGGTTAAGACGAACAATTACCGAAAGCACATTCTGAAGGATGGCACTGAGGACATCTGTCGAGCATGTCGCCATCCTGGAGAGTCACTCAGACATGTGCTTTCGGGTTGTTCAGCTCTTGCCAACACAGAGTACTTGCACAGGCACAACCAGGTAGCCAAAATACTCCATCAAGAGCTAGCTCTGAAGTACGGCCTCGCGAATGAGAGGTTGCCGTACTATAAGTACGAGCCACAGCCGGTCCTCGAAAGCGACAGCGTCAGGCTCTACTGGGACCGATCCATCATCACGGACAGGACTGTTCTTGCGAACAAACCTGATATCGTGGTGATGGACCGGGCACTTTCGAGGGTGTTTTTGGTGGATGTCACCATACCGCATGACGAGAACCTCGTGAAAGCCGAAACCGAGAAGAAGAGAAAATATCTCGACCTGGCTCACGAGGTGACCGAAATGTGGGGGGTGACATCTACCGAAATCATCCCAATCGTTATGTCGGTGAACGGTCTTATCCCAACCAGTCTGGAACAACATCTCAGACGGTTGGGATTCCGAGGCGGCTCACTCCCGGGAAAGATGCAGAAAGCGGTGCTCTTAGATTCTGCCCGCATTGTACGCCGGTTTCTCTCCCTGGGGCCCTGAACCCCGGCCGACTGTGCTTCTGCCGGGGGTTAGTTGCCATCTCCTCTCCTTAAGAGGGGAGATGAGAATTCTGGTAAAATTTAAAAATAATAATAATAATAAATCTATTTGCTTTAAATAGGGTAGGTATCGGTGGTCTTACATTACATAAAGTTTCGTGCCTATTTAGCCATTACAGAATAGCATGCAAATGTCACATTTTGACAGGAATTGATTAATTTAATTTATGCATCGACAACTATATTAGATATTTATCTATTCTTTCTTGAAAAATTCGTCAACAGAGTAAAAACTTTTGCTAAGTAACCATTTACGTAACACAATTTTAAATTTATTTAATGGAAGTTCCTTTATATCCGTAGGTATATTGTTAAAGATTTTCAAACACATCATATAGGAATTTCTTAATAAACGGCTAGTTTTAGGAATTGTATTGGTCACTAGTTTTTTAGGGTATCTTGCGCTTCTTTGTATTTGCTCTTTTGCTTCTGTAAACATGTGCTTATTCAATTTAACAAATATACCCGCTTCAAGTATATACAGACTGGGAACAGGTAATATATTTAGAGACTTAAAATAAGGCCTACAAGAAACATCAGGTGCAATATTACATATAGCACGTATACAACTTTTTTGCGCGACTAGTATTTTCCCAACATCAACGCCATTTCCCCAAAGTAGCAATCCATATCTAATCATGGATTCAACATATGAAAAATATGCTGTAATAGCAGTATTTTTATTGGCTATCTTGGTTAATTTGTAGAGTGCAAAAGGGAATCTTTTAATCTTTGCACATACCTTTTCTATTTGTTCTTTCCATGTCAATTTAGAATTTATTGTTAATCCTAGAAATGTCACACAATTTGCATTATTTATAATTTGTTCATTTATATGTATATTAATTGAAGTATTTTTAAAGTTATTAAAATTCATCATTTTTGTCTTTCCTACATTTATTAGAAAATTGTTTTCTTGTGTCCATTTTATAATAAATGTCAATGTATTTGTAATGTCCATTTTATGTTGCAATATTGAACATTCTTTATCTGTATGCATGTACGATCATTTGCCGCCGAGTTATCGTCGTATAGTCGTCAGTCAAAGCAAAAAAGTACTTTTTAACTTTGACAATCAATAACTCTGAAAATAATGATCGTATAGGAAATCGAAGAATGGTTTTGGAAACTACACGATTTTCTCTATAAGATACCGTAAATGGCTATTGTCAAACTTTTTTTTTTTTATTTAAGACTTTGACTAAAAAAAGACAAAAATTCGCATAATTAAGGATATTTGGATAACTTGGTATAACTTCGGATAAAATGGATGAATGAAAGATATCGTCGGTAATTTTTCAACCTCAAAGTGTTCTCTAAAATCCCTGAAAACTTAAAGCGCTGCGATTTTTGTTTCATACTGCTTCGTAGCTTCAAATTCTTTGTTTTTGCAAAAATCACCATTACGAGCAATTTTTTATTTTTTTTTCATTTTTTCAAATAAAAATTCTCAAAAATCTTTATTTTTCATTCAAAGATATTGATTTTATAAGAAATTTGAAAAAAATTGAATTTTTTTCGTGGTACGTTTTGGATAATGCTAATGCAAAAAAATAAAATAAAAAAAAAAAATTAAATTTTGTTTCAAATTTCTTATAAAATCAATCTCTTATTTAAACTTGGCTAGATATGCATATATAGGAAGTGTACGCTCCACTCAAGTAATTAATTTAATTGCTAATTAATTACTTGAGGCGGGGCCGACTCTGCGCTAGTCAGCGTTGCCAGATTGATATAATTTCATAATTTTGGATAAAAAAATTTCAGTTTGCGAAGTTTTGGGGAAAATTAAAATAGGTTCGAAGTAATTTGAGTAATACAGTGAACGCTCTATATAAGCAAATCACTTAAACCGATTTAAAAAAAGAAAATCTTATTGGGAAAAGTTACAGGGAACAAAGGTGTATAAAAATACTGTCTGGAAAATATTTTTACTTATTTCTTTTACTCACTAGGCTGACTAAATTAAATAAAATATAAAGAATGTTGCTTATATAGAGCGTTCACTGTATTTTTAATTGTTTTGATGTTTGTAAACAGTACAGCGATGTAATAAATACAATATTCATAATATACCAATGAAGGTAGTTAAACAATTAAAAAATACGAAGGGTTTTTTTTTTCTTGTTTACTATGTCTTTGTGACTGGGTAAAAGTGAACGCTGACATTTGGATAAAAATAAAAAATTTCGTTTGGTAACCCTGACAGCGCTAGGGTACCGAGGGTTGGCGGCGCGGTGCGGAGGTGCGGAGGTGCGGTGGTGCGGTGGTGCGGTGACGCGTTGGTGGGTGCGTAGTTGTTAGTTAATTAGCCGGGAGCGGGAGCCGCCCCTGTCCTGCTCGGGGCTGTCCGACGCGACGTGTCAAGTCACTCTACATTACACTATGTAGGGAAGTCACCACTCACCACTTACCACTTACCACTTACACTCACACTCGCACACAAACAATATATTTTTATAAAACTTTTGAACATTAGATTTGGCGACTGGATAACCCTACAATCAATTGTATAATCTCACTATGTCAATATGTCGGAAGTAAGTACTATAAAACAATTACTCAAATATTCTCACAAGACTGGAAATTAAATGGTTTCACGCGGTGAAGGCGCGGTTCCATTTAGTTTCCAATAGCCTGTCTGTAATCTGTAATGCAAAGAAATTTGTATGTCAATTTTAAAGAGAATTGTAAGTCAAATTTAAATGACTATTACTATAATTATCACACTTCTCAACAAGCGTATTGTGAAGAGAGCGCGTCACGGTTAGAATACGTATTACGTACTCACTAAAGACCGCCGGCCGTTTATTCGAGAGCACCGACGCGACGGCCGACTCATTCATTCAACAAACGAGCATAACAAATTAACATAAACAAGGTAAACTGAAGTAAACAGTAAGTACCGATGAACAATGTAACACCCTCGTATCGAGTAACAATATATGTACTCATATTATCAGAGTTTCCGATGAATTAAAACACTTTGTGATTGAAATGGCATCGTTTTCCTTCTTAGAGCATTCTGTCCTATATCTTCATTTAATATAGGTTTATTTCGGAGCTTTGATCTATCAATGATCACGTCAGGGCCACCGTAATCTAGTGTATAAAATTGAATAGGAAAGATGATTAAAGCACTGTCTCGCGTAAACTTTGTAAACAAAATGCTACATAAAACACTTTTAAACAGTTGAGAGCGGCTCTTCCTAGAATGTATGTAATCTCTACCGCTTCCGAGTTTGTAAATATACTTCCTAGTACTCGTATGTGTGTTGGAAATGCAGAACGCGTGGTCCCGATTACTTAAAGGGATACATTGTTTGTGCCTTAATAAATAAAGTCTTTAAAAACCTCCTTTGCTGTCTTAGTGAAATATGCAGACAAATTGCCAAAACTTCTAGTAGTAAGATTAAAGTTTTGGGAAAGCGGTATAAATTATTCCACTTAGCAATCTAGTAAAAATATGGTCAATCAACTTTTTAAAACATGATTGATAGGTAGACATTTATTACTTTAACACTACACCAGACAGAGAGGACGTATCTGTATCACAGACAACATTTCAAATTTGTCTGAGCTTTATTCATATTCTAAAAGAGAACGCTCAATTCGTCTTTTTTGAGGTTTTAAAAATAAGCTTCGGTTTCCTTCCTCGTTATCGAGCGTGGCGTTCGTTGATGTACCTACTCGTATACCTACAATTTACTACACCACTACGGGTTGTCGTTTTTACTTTCTGTTAATTTCCTAAATAAAGAGGTACGTTATATTACTTCTATAGTTAATTCATATGTACAGTCAACTAATCTCAAGACAGTCATCATAAAAAACATTCATTCGTTTTTTATTGGTATAACTCCGAAGTCAAAATGTGAAAATACAAAATGAGATGTTAATCGTTAAAAAAGACTACGAAATGAGACGTCTCATTACAAAAATATTGATATCCAACCCAAAATGTCAAAGATGTACTTAGTGATCGGGGTCCGCATCTGCCTGGATCGTGCGGATACGATTAACACAAGGATCACCTGTAGTTGTAATATAGCAATCAATGTGTATGTACATATAATGAAGTTTGGGCCGTTATCATGCGCGAGAGCGGCGTGTGGTGGACGTGCGAGCAGGAGCAGCAGCAGGCGGCTCCATGGCGGCGGGCGCGGCACTGGCGGCGCGCTAAATATAGAAAGTACACGCCGCCGCCACCCGGCCACCCGGACACCCGGCCGCTCGGCCGCCCGGCCAGCCGCCGACCCGTTCTGATTCACCAGCCGCCGCCGCGACCACGCACCACAAATCCACAAGGAAATGTTCCTCTTAATCATTGCTTGTCTCGAAGATATGGTGATATCTTCAACATCATCACACCTATTTTTGAACACAGCAACGCTTATATAGTCAGCTGTATTGCAACATGAAAGGCGACTTGTGATAAATGAAATAACTATTGGTACTTGAATTATGACGGGATGAGAGTGACTCTATTGTATAAGCCTTCCCCATAAGAGCAGTTTTGCCAGTAGTTTCCACGCTTGGCAGGCGGATTGGCAGTTAACCACAGTTAGGCTTTTATGGATGTTTTAAAAGAGACGCTGCTGCTCATTCCTCGCCCTACATTAGTCGCCTCTTCGATACCCACGGGAGAGGAAGAGGTGGCCTATTCCATCTCGAGACACACGCGGTGATTCTACTGTATGTGACTATTGTTGTTACAACTGTTACAATACAAGGATACATAGCAAGCTAATGAGTTGCGGTGGCCGCTCTCAATCGGGCGGACTACATCCTTACTTGTTTACACTCAATACTTAATTTAACAGTGTAATGACCCGATATTTTATTGTTTTGTTTGTTAACATAATCTCTAACGTATAAAATTCCTTTTCACATGAAATGTATGAATTCGTGTGAAGCATTTGACTATTTTGAAAAATACTGCCATGGAACATTGAAAAACCATGACACAGATTGCAAGCAGTTATCCGTAAGTATTATGTTAAAAAAAATTATAAGTCAACACGACGTGCACGAAATAGTCTGCCATAATGAACACGACGGCAACTAATTACTGCCATTATCTACTAATATTGTCTCTGCCTGAAATGGCGCAATGGCGAGCCCATTGTCGGTGGAACCTGACGTCTCCGCGCCCGCGTCGTGCAAGCTGAGCTGAAATCTCTTTGTTCTCTGACAGGTTTCACAGTTTTCTGGTTCTCTATTCTTTTACTAAAAATTAATAAACTATATAAATAATATATTAAAATAATAAATAAAATAACTAAATAATAAAATATTTTTCAGGGACTGAGGGTGTGGGGGGAGCTTTTAAAAAAGGCGATAAGAACTCAGAGATATGCACTTTGTGCATAGTTACTATCGCTCATATTCTGGGGCGGTCACATCCCCCCCCCCCCCCTCTGAAATACGCCATTATTAGTTTTTACTAATAGCGACAAGCTTATTTCTACTGTATATTATTAAAAGGAAATACAGATTGCTTAACTGATCGACACACCGCCGAAATGCTGGGCCTAATGGCATGAAATTTTGCATAGAGGTTTATAAATAACACCAGTGAGGACGTCCCGAGTTGGGAAAGGAAATAACGCCTTTAGCTTTTATGCTTTATGTGTTGTCGGTTTTGAATATTACTGTTTGTCTCTGATATATTAATTTTTTTGTCTTACAGCCAGCAATAGGTCATTCTTCTGTTTTTTTTTTTTCATAACATATACAATACAATACAAATATAATTAAACACAAACACAGGAAGCAGCGACCGTGGCGGCTTTGCCATTTGTGTCCCACATGTGGCAGCCGACATTAGGCGTCCGTACTCCGTACTATACTATATATTCTCGCTCCATGGTCCATATGGAGCGACGCAGTATTCCTAATCCTAAGCGTAAGAAGTGGCGCACTCTAATCACTCGCTAACGCTGTACGCCGCCTTGTAATGTGTTTGTTTAATATTCAGGTTAGAGTAATCCCGCTTTACTCGGAATTTTCCAGAGCTCGTATGTGCACAAAATAATACTTTTTCTCGCAATGATACGGCGCAGATTGTCTATTTTATATGCAAACAATATTACGAGCGGTCCGTATCTACTATTGTTATTATTGCTACAGAATACCGATGTGCTATATACAAGTATAGACCGCCATCTAAAATACTTTTATGTTTATTTTTACGATATATTTAGATAAGTTCACTATGAGACATGGAAGAACTAGGAAAATGTTCATTGTAAGTTGACAGAATTTAATGATTTACATTGCAAGTCGTTGCTAGGTAAGTCACGACAGGGGCCTTCGTGTATGTATAAAGAAGGCGGCCTAGAAGCTATTGACATCGGAGGGCACCAACCTCACACAAGCAGTAATAGTGATTTACACGTAAAGCTACCTAATTACCTAATTATAATGAACAGACTAGAAAAGGCAGAGCGTATATATTAATCTCTGATTGTGCACATTAACGAGGTCAGAATATCTCTTAGGCAGTTTAAGAAACAGCCAAGGGGTCCCACATTGGCTAGCGATCGCTTCTCATGAAAGCTCATGGGTCCTAAATGGATAAGTATTAATCAGTAATCAATGTAGCCAGTGCAATCGCTGACGCTTACACACCAAGTAAATCACATTTTAGTTTTATACAGTACATAATACACGCTTTTTTTATTCTTAGGATTATAATTTGTAGACGAATCCCGCGTACTCCAGTCCGGAGCGGATGCAGCGCGCGGCGTGGGCGCGGGCCGCCGCCGCGCGCCCCGACCGTCTGAGACGAGAGGATGTAGCCAATGCTCTCGCCGTTAATATCTGCCGTGTCTTGTACCCCTCTGCCTACTTTACACTGCATCATTTATTCATTATCCAACTAAGAAAACATTAGTGGAGCACGACAAAATAAAGACAATTTAGTAGCCTTAACCACTTTAAAAAAGGGAACGGATTTTGATAATTTTCTTGAAATTTATATGGTTCACTGAGGTATTAGTGCCATTTGTTATGATTGAAGTTGCCATTCTTTTTTGGAGCGAAAAATTTGCCTATAATAAACACATAATTTTTCCATCTATATACTAATAAAATTATTTTTTATTACCTCCAGCAAGCAGTCGTGCAGTAAATTCCTTATTGACAAACAGTTACAAGAAACAAAATGTTTTTTAAATTTTTCTAAAATTCCTTAAGTTGTATGATAACAGGAGTTGAGGGAAATAAATGACAAGCAACAATAAACTAGACTGTTCCTAAGAATTCCTACAAACCAAACAAATACAATGAGGGTTGTTGACATAAAAGGTGCTGTCAAACCAATAAATGTGTATGGTCTCAATCAATTGTCTCCTACATAATGAGATATTGTCTTGCTATTGAGGATATGCATAACATTTATAGAGTGTCATTATGTTAGTAAACTACTCAAAGTACTAATGCAACACTTTTAAAAAAAAGGCTTCCTATTGTTACCCTAAATTTGTTCTTTTACATGCCATAAGTGGTGGGAAAGGGATCTTTAGTAACAGGGTCTAAGAGATCTATTGCTAGTAATACAGGGTGTATTGCTAGCAATCAATCAGGTTGACCTCTCTTTGGTTCCCTCTGTAAACAATCATTATTACATTAACCATAACTGTTGAATTTACTATGTGTTGAGTCACACATGAGTCAACTGACTTGCTTCATCCTCACTTATCATCCTTCATTGATGCTCAGCCAGTATAAACCAATAGCTGATCGGGGTCACTATTTCATTCTCAGCCATTTAAAAAACATGCCCTAAACATTAATCACAGTTAAGTTGCACAAAATATGTATTATATTCATATTTTTTAAAAACTTATTTCAATAATCTCTAAATACTTTTTTAATGTCAAAATACAAAATTTCAGTATTGATACATAATTAGTATTAACAGATTCTTATATTGTATTGTATAATCTTTATTGAACATACTTGACATTGGATACTTTATGAAGATATAAAATGAATAAAATATAATAAAATATATATCAAATGAAATCATATTTATTTGCTTGCTACATGGTATAATAAGAAGTTACATATACAGGTACATAACATGCAGCACCCTGCAGAGGTATGCAGCAAATGTTAAAATGTAGTGTAATAGTGGACTTATCCTATAGAGGGATCTCTTACAGTAAAATTTTCTTCTTTTTACATATTTCATATTATAGTTCATAATAAAATTACTTTTTGAACCATCACTGAGGAAAATGTAGCAATGCTTACATATGAGTATTTTTTGCATTATGACACATTTATTTAATGTATTGCAAAACAATAGATGGGTGAATAATTATTTACTTAAACCTTGATGCAAAAAAGGTATGTTTAGTGCCAGTATCTGTGCATTAGTGGCTTCATAACAATCAAAAAGATGTATAGATATTAAGAGCAATTTTTTAGGTGTTTGATTAAAACCAAAACAATAATAGGTACCCAAAGTATCCATGTAAATGAACCATAATAAATAAATAAATAATAAACTCCTAAGGGCACTCATTAATCAACAAAGTCAAAATTAAGGTTTTTCTATCTGTAGTAGCTATGCTTAGTCAAGCATGGAATCTCCCTTTATAATAATTGTGTCACAAAAAAAAACAGATTTCAATTGTGGCTAAACATTTTGATTTAAAAACTAAACTACTGAACCAATTTAGATAAAATTTCTATGGTACCAATATGTACATATATCCTTTCAATCAAGAAAATAATTTTCCAAATCAGTTTACAATAGCTGGAGTTATGGCCAAATATAACCAACCTTCTTTTTGAAGTCAGTTGAAAAAAAGAAAATATCTGTCTATTAATTTATGCTTATTATATAAAGATAAATGGTTTATTAAACCAATGTGAACCATAGAAACCACCTTTAAAGTTACCAACTGACATATAGTTTAGTGATAGATAATAGAGACAATTCTCTTCAGTGGCAATATAATATGCATGCAAGTACTACATATTCAATTAGAACATAAATAATTAATAATATTTAACTCAGAATATTTAAAAACCTGTTGAAATTATGTGTGGTTGTTAAAGTTTTCTTATACAGAAAGGGAAAGTGGTGTGGAACAAGTGAGTGTATACAAACAATGATTATTTACAATGAATGCATATTGTGTTGTAACCATTGTATAATTTCTTAAGCATTTTAACAGTCATCCTATTGAAAAGTGATAACCATAGCCATTGCTTACGGACCTGGATAGTTTTTATTTAAAAATGAATGGATAAAGGTGACATATCGCATTTTTATTTACAGGATATACAAAAGTTTAAAGGCACATTTGTCGTTATTCCAGGATACCTACAAAGCACCGAGTACCTACAGGGATGACATAATACTTTGGTAATTAACTTACTGCTAAATGCAGCCAGCTTTCTGGTGGAGCCGAGCCGTTTCATGGGCGTGCGTGGCTCCATGTCGCGGTCATCGAGAGCGGGCAGCGCCGCCGGTGCCTCCGTCGTCGTCGGTGTCGTTGCTCCAGACATTTTCGAAAGTTTCGCCACTTTTAATATACGAATTAACTGAACGTCTCTGTCACATTATTTAATAAGATTTGTATTTATAAAAGATATGTTACGAATTCAAGTATAACATTGTTCGATTTGTAAGTTATGAACCTCCGTCAATACGAAAATAACGATGTTGCTAAGACTCGGATTGATTTAAAGAATCACATAAACTGGCAGAAAGCTCTTAACATTAAAGCATTCCACTGTATCAGAATTTTTAAATAATTAAAACTTAAATTCTTAGAATGGAAAGCCTCATAATTTTAACACTTTAATAGCGAGGAACAGATGATCAAAAACAATAATAGCGTCACTATACAGAATGAACGTTGGACAAATTGAAACTGTAGCTTTTATTCCAAGCTTATGTTTGGTTTCAAATACTTTCGTTTCGAGCGAGCTTCACTGAGTTTGACTGACTTGATTGAACTGAACTGACTGCAGGCTGTCGGTTCCAGTATTGCCAAATACGAATATTTATTTCTTTTTAAATTTTAAACTTTAATTTCTCTACGAGCGATGAAAAATAATGTAATTTCATTTTATGTCAATCAATCATGTGTTCAATATTATCTCAATATAATGCAATACATAAGTTATAAGTATATTTTAAGAAAAGGTATTAAATATGAATGTAAAAAACCTTAAAATACATTGATGATAGCGTGAAAAATAATATAGTCAGAATTAAAATGAATGCGGATATGACCGTGAAAAGAGAAGATTGGAAAAGAAAAATATATTACGCCGACCCGAAGTATCAACTAGGATGAAGGTAGGAAGATGATAGTGACGTCAATATAATGTCATATAACCATCTCCAGTTTTAAATTGATTTACAATTAACGTAAACTGGGGGGAGAAAGAATTGTTAGTAATGGAGATTACTAATCCCATTACTAGCAATATATCCTATTAGGTCGACCTCCACGCAGTTCCCGTTGGATTTTTCCATAGGAGGCTATTTTATATCGTTATTATTTGCTCTGCTATCATATTTAAGTGAAGAACAGAAAGCGATATTAAATACATATAACAAGCAAAATAAAATGTTACAATCGACAAGTTGCTTAGCAACAACATCGTCATCGATAGACACATAATTAGGACGTATATCTATAACTTATACTACTAAAAGTTAAAATAGCTTACCGTTAACTGGCTTGGTTCCATACTATTATCGAATTTACTAGCTTATTATTATCCACCAAGAAGATTAAATTATTATACTTCATAACTATTCCATTTTTCCCATTTAGTTCCCCAAGAGATAATTTTTTACCCAAAATTACAAAAAAAATGCTTAATTTGGCAAAGCTAGTCTCCACCAAAATGATTGGTTTTGTGAAACGGTGAGCAGTTAAGTCAATCAATCAGTTGAATGTCAGTTCAGTTGATAAATAATAATTTGAAAGTCGAAGCTGATTTGGCGGGAGTATATTAATTACATATTTTACGTGTAAGTACGCTTAAAACATTTATCTATTACTGCCACTTTTCATTGTAATTTTATAACTCAAGAACGGGCTCACCTATCCAAAGCAAATGTTTAAGCTTTGTTCGGGTTATTTAGTAGGTGGTTTAGGTAAAGTTTGCACTAAATCGGTGGAACGGTTCTTCATTAATCACATTTTTTGTAACAAATGCGGATCATTTTGTTAATGGGGATTTTTGTGTCAAATTGAAACTTTTTTAAGATGGGGATTGTGCTGTCAAATCGAAACTTTTTCGGTGTTGACAGTACAAGCATGTTGTTATGTCATTCATGCGGTTATTTCATTTTAAATGTGCTTCCATTAAAGGAAATTGTCAGCGATGCTTTGCAGATGATTGCTTTGTTTATATTTTTAAACATATTATTGAGTGCATTCGAACAAACAGTGAGTCTTGAATTGTTAAAATGTATACTATGTATATGTGTGCCGTGTACTTTTCTCGGGTTTTTTAGCGAAATTTGTTTGAATAAATGAATTTGATGTTTTTTTTTTTTTATTATTTCACTTTATAGGTAACGAAGCACGTACCGGGCCGCTAGTTTAAATATAATATTTAGAACCATCCTTACTAATATTATAAATGTGAAAATAAGTTTATTTGTTACCTCGTAGTACCTCAACGGTTTCACTCACTTCTTTCACTTTCAATCACTACAAAAATTGGTATACACTTACTATATGAAATTGAAAAACAGGTTACTTTTTATCGTCGTAAGTAGCCTGTCTTTTTACATACATATCCCAGGCACTTGGACATTGTCACGGACAAACACTAGTAACAAATATTATGTACATATATGTAGTCAACAGAGATAATATCACATTTAAACTAATTAATACTCTGAAACTTTAAGTATTTAAATTAAAATAATAACAATTATGTGAATATCTACAAATTCTAACTAAAATAAAATTATATCATTGTTAATGTATTGAAATGATTTTAATTTTATATTGTTATTTTTATTACAACCCATCCATCATACACAATTAATCCGACTTTGTCTATATTACAACAATAAGTAACATTCTAAACACCAACAATGTATTTGAGGTTGTTACTCTATCATCAGTACCTATATTTTTCTTGTATTTTGTGTTTTGGTTTTAAAAGTGAGACCAAAGAGTATATAACCAGGAAAGGTGGAACATTATATAGAAAATAAAAAAATATAGAAGCATAACATTGCGGTCTTTAAAAATAGCAATGTATTTATACATTCAGTGCTGGCCATAGGCTTCTCTTAAGGCACACCACTGAGTACAATATCTAACTCATTTTTTCTAGTTTTTATCAACCACTCTATGTAATGTCGTCATTCTACCTAGTCACAGGAGGTCCCACACTACATTTGCCAATACTCAGTTTCTACTCCATAATATCTCCACTCCAATGGTTGTCCAATTATTTATTCACTGTCACTTCAGCTTGAAAATCTTTTGAGTAGTTAGTTGATTAGAATTATTTTGTTTATATCTGCTACCATTAGTATATGTGTGACTGCAAACATTTAAAGATTGACTATTAATATTAGTAGAAGTTTTACAACTTTCAATATTAGTTAGTTTACATGTTTTACCTCTAAACAAAGCATATTAGTAGGTAAATGCTCAGAAAAAGTTAAAATTTTTCAAAATGCTACTGGAACAATACCTAACTATATGGTAATAGAAATAGTTTATGGAGGGGGAGGTTTTATCCATAGTTACAGAAAAAATACGCTTACAAAGATATCGATTTTATATACATATAAATGACAATGGAATAGAGCATGAACAAGGGAAGGCGGAGCTAGGTGTAGAGGCGCAGCGTGCCGTCGGCGCAGGCGGCCAGCAGCCAGGGCTGCGTGGGGTGGAAGCGCAGCTGCAGCACGCACAGCCCGTCGCGCGCCGCGCCGCCCGCCAGCTGCTTCAGCGGCACCAGCAGCGGGTTCTGAAGCAGGTCGCTGCCACACACATAGTTTGTTTCAAATCATATTGCACAATTTTTGGGTACTGTTAATTTTTAAAGCTGACGACTACCACTATATACCAGATGAACAGTCAGTTCGCTTCCAATTTGTCTTCCAAAGATGGATTTCACCAAACTCAAATTTATAAATGGATAACTATACTACCGGCAGTCTATCCTACGATCTTAATTTCGAATAAAATGTTATTTTTCCATGTAATCTTAACTCATAACCATACTTGGAATAACTATGTGCGACCAGTAAAGTGAATATGGAATAAAAATATTACTGGACAAATTAACATTGTTCTGCAAGAGGACGACGTAAAAGCTTATATCAATTTACTTTTGTCTTATTACAGTATCATCATCATATCAACCTTTATCTGCTGAACATTGATAGGCCTCCCCCATAGACTGTCATAAGGAACGGTCCTGAGCCCCCGGAATCTACTGGTTCCCTGCAATGGATTTGAGGCTGTCATTGCAACTAATGGGTTGTCCTACATTGCGTTTCCCATTCGAGGTCGCCATTCAAGGACCTTTCTTCCCCATCGGTTGTCTGTTGTTCGAGCTTTGTGACCATTTTGCCCATTACCTCTTCAATTTGCTTGCCCTTCAGGGTATGTCTATCATTTTGGTTCTTTTAAAGATATTTTCATTTTGGATTATATCACCCAAAAAACTCCAAGCATAGCCCTCTGCATAACTCATTGAGTAACTTGAAGCTTATGCATACAGGCAACCATGTAGAACAAAGTTTCAGTTCCATAAGCCATCACTGGCAACATGTAAAATGTTAAAGACCTTCATCTTTAAATTTTAAGTCATTTTGGATGAGAAGATATAGCGTCGTTTTTTGAACACTGCCCAGCCAAATTGGATTCATGAGAACAGCAAATATGAGCAGACCAGTCCCAATTACATTATTCAAAAGTATTTGGGTTTATTATTCAAAAGTATTCAAAATATAAGGGATATCATTCTATATGTCTTCTATAGGTTATTGTCACCCTTCTTAAAGTACAGAACTACCACACTTCTGCTGCACGCCTCAGGCGTAACAACGTTATGGATGACGAAATTAAATCGCTTTTGAAGGACTGAACATTGGTTTTGCACCCGCTCTCAGAAGCTCTGCTGTAATTCCGTCTTTTTGATAGTGCTTTAAGCTATTTAAGAGTCATTTCAATCTCGTGCAACCTAACATCTGGGATATCATCGGTATAGTGTCGAGTGATTTTAGCTCTTTAGTCGTTATTCCCATTGGTATGCGGTGTCAACGATGAAGTGTAGTGTCCATAGAACTTCTCAGTCTCACTATAAATCTCAAATATGGTGGAAATCATATCACCAGTGTTTGTCTTTAATTTATCTTCGTGTTTTACTAAGTTTCACTACCATTAGTTTGTTAGCTCGTATATGTACAATAGTAAATGGATGTGTGTACGAGATACTCACTTGTATACCATGCCGTGCGAGACGACGATGTAGGGGTCGTCGCCGGCAGAGGCGAACAGCGGGTACCGCGGGTGGAAAGTCACCGAGCGCACCGCTTTGCCGTGCAGTCGCAGCGTCTGGTACGGCTGCGGCGACAGCTGCAGGTCGAACCTGCGTACCGCACACACACTCACATATTTCAGTTGATAAAATAGTGTGATATAATTATCATATACTTACAGCTACATACGGAACTTATACTATTTTATTATTATTCACTTCAAATTACTCATCGTCCACTGTCGAACGTAGGTCATCTCTATATTTTGTTACACATATAATACTGAGTCATCTGCATTAATCGTTCCGTAACAAAAGCAACAGAGAAAGAGTGGATGAGACAAGATTTGCTACTGACCACATGCACTTGCGGTCGTAGGAGGCGACAAGCAGGTTGTCGCCAGCTGGATGGATGGCCATCGCGCTGATCCACTGCGCACCCGGCTGCAGCTTGCGGACCAGCTCCTGCTTCACCAGGTCGTATACGCGCACCGCACGCTGCGTCTGAAACCGCAAATCACCAAAAGAGCGACACATTAAATTAATTTAAAATTGTCGATCCAGGAACGAGGAATAATTTTGTTCGCGCATACTTACGGCGACGAAGAGCAGCGGCTTTGTGGGGTGGAAGAGCGTACACTGCACAAGGCCGCGACAGCGTGCGAAGGGTAGCTGGCTGCGGCGCCGCGACAGCTGGTGCACCAGCACGCCGCGGGTCGCGTCCCGCACCGTGGCCGCCACGTAGTCGCCACGCCCGTGCCAGCACACCTGTAACACGTCGGCAAACGCTGCATACGTTACGCACGCACGCACGCACGCACGGCACCGCGCACTCGTCAACATGTACTCACGTGCGCGACGGGCTTGAAGTGCGACACGAGCACGCGCACACCGCGCTGCCAGTCTTCCGCCGACACCTCCTCCCAGCGGACGCACGCCGCCGTCCGTTCGTCCACTGTGAATAACACTGGGTTTTAGCTTTTCGGCTATATCCACAGATGAAACTTTGGCTTCTGCTGAATAGAAGGGAGTTAGTCGAGCATGAGAGTGCAGCGCAAGATTCTACTCGAAATTAGGGACTCGGTATTTGTTTTGCTTGGAGTGGCTTTAAAGAGATTTCGCATTCGTCGCATATCTATATATATAGACGAGTGCTTCGAATAACTAGTTGTACTAACCAAATCTCCTATCTACAAATTTCTATACTGTAAAATATATATTGACGTTTGGCTATTGAATATTTATATCGTATTACATAGATCTAAAGTATAATTTAAATTTTTTATAATAATTTGTCGACGAAACATTCAATAATAAAAAAAGTAAGTAAATAAAATTTTACATGTGCAAAAATTATAATCGTTCATAGTGCGGTGAAATTTAAACAGTTTACAGGTGGTTAACAGGTAACAATAAATAAATAATAAACAAATACTGTTTACTGGTGAAAAGTTCTAAGAAAATGTCATCGCTACTGATCGATCACTACTTTTCTGTAAAGAAACGTCAATTTGTTGGCACAAGTAGTAAGAGGCGGCCGGGCAAGGTAGGTAGGGACGTGTCGGGCGACTCACTGGCGACGTCGTGCGCAGGCGGCGCGGCGGCCAGCAGGCGGTCGGTGGCGGCGGCGGCGCGCGCGGCGCCCACGCGGCCGCCCGGCGCCAGCAGCAGCAGGCGCGCGCCCGCCGCCGCCGCCGCCAGCGCCAGCCCGCGCGCCGGGCCCCACGCCACGCTCGCCACCGCCGCGCCCGCCGCCGCGCTCTGCACGCAGCGGCCCGTGCTCGTCTCCCACACTGCGAACACCCGCCGCGTTTTTATTATACCACAAACGAGGTCTGCTGGTACCACCAGGATTGATTGATCGACAAAATTTCTCTGATACTGCACTGTACATGACTATTTAGATACAAGCGTATGAGTATAAGGTCCCTGCCGATGGCGACCGCTGCGATGTTAATACGTGGCCGGCAGGCACCATTTCAAATAATTCCTCAGAACACAATCCGTTATACGAGCGGTAGAACAAAGGGAGGCAAAATCTCGCTTCAGTCTTAAGGGCTCGATACCGCCTGTGAGCTTCGGATTGTCAACAATCGTCATAGCCTCTTTGAAAGAGGACCAGGCTAGTATCCGGACTCGGCCCACAAATAAGAGCAACATTCCATGAGAGACCAAACTTACGACTTGTACAGTAATAGTCTTTGTCTCGGGATGAAGTACCGTTTTGTTCTATTGAGCACCCCGAGCTCTTTGGACGCCAGCTTGTCCCTATCTTCTAGATGACCTCGGAACTCTACAGTGGTGGAGATGTCGACACCGAGAATCCTAATACCTTTGAAGATGACAATGAATGTGTTCTTGAATTGCGGAGCTACAATAAATAGGGATTTTTTTTAGCGGTGATCGCAAAAGAGGGGATAAATTGGACTAAGTTTAGTCGTCACCGATCGGATACTCTAGCAAGTGTACTTTCGATTTCAGACACAAATTTGCGATTAGTCTCCACAACGGAGTGAGGAATATCCATTGATATGCACCAAAAACAGCGTTGAGGACAACACAGAGCCTTACGGGATGCCGGCATTAATGTCCATGCTATCAGAACTACTACCGTCAACCACGGTTTTAATGCATCCGCTGGACAGAAAACTAGCGATCCATTTGCATAATACCTCCTCGGGGAATCCGTATGAAGGCAATTTCGACAGAAGACCATTATGTCAGACCCTTTGCTATATCTAGACAAACCACCAACGCCTCACCCTTACTTTCAACAGCAAGAGCCCAGCGGTGTGTGAGGTACGAGTAGTTGAACGATGGTGATAAAAACCCAAGGAGCTTTGTATAGATTACATGCTCTATCACCTTAAAGAGAAGAGAAGCGATGCCGATAGGCCTATAATTCGATGGGTCCGATCTATCTCCTTTTTTAGACACAGTGTACACAAGGGTGGTTTGCCCTGTGGAGAATGATAGTGCGAAAAGACGCGTAAGTACTGGACACAACTCAGGAGCACATTTCTTTAATACCAATGCTAGTATGCCATCTGGGCCATTCGACATACTGACGCCAAGAGATAATAATTCCCGTTGAACTCTCCATTGTGTTATGTAAATTTTCAGCATGGAAGTGATAGGTGGCACAGTGTCTCCAGCGTCTAAAGTGAGACAAAGAGAATGTCTCGTCTTGCCACCGCGGCCGAATCGGCGGTCGATCGCGGATTATTGGTGACCGAGATCGGCTTAGGGGGCCGCTAGGTAAGGCTAGCGGCCTCCGCAAGTCGCATAGTCGCAGGTAACAAATTTTTATTCGGGCCTCGTCATCGATCCTCGTGTCACAATTATAGTTGCATACACGAGAATGTCAATCGTAGTATTAAAAGTAAAGGTAGTCTTATCTATGGGTAAAGGCATTTCAGACAAATTGACACGACAAACGTATCATTTAGATATTTCCTACAAAGCTGATATAGTAGCCCAGATATACTGAAGCCTCAACAAAAAATAGAATAAAAAAAAAACAAGTGGAAGCTGACCGCGAACGGTGCCGTCGTCGCCGCCAGAGATGGCGTACTGGCCGCTGGGGTCGAAGTCGACGCAGCGCACGAGTCCCGTGTGGCCGCGCATCACCAGCGCCTCGCTCGTGGGGAACGGCCGCAGCTCGCGCGGCGACGGCAGCTTCGGCACCAGGTCTTCCGCGTTGATCGTCAGCTGCGCGCGGCCGGACCATAGAATGTCGAGTCGATTAGAAGATTTTAAGAGAAAGTATTTTTAAGATCGTGGATTATAGACTGTTTTGCTAGAATTGCACGATAGTGGAGTAGGGAGCGCTCACCCGCATCCTGAGCGCGCGCGGCGCCAGGTAGAGGTCGAGGCAGCGCAGGAAGCGCTCGCGCACGAAGCGCTCGTAGGCGGGCACGGCGCGCAGGCTGCCGTGCGCCGTCGGCAGGAACGTGTACTTGCGCCGCCACGGCGTCTCGCTCAGCGCATTCCACTCCTTCATCTGCAACAGCGGCGACAGTGAGTCAGCGGCGGACTCCGGGCAGCGCCTCCGGGGCACGGCCAGTCACCACGAACCTCTTTCTCGTCCAGTAGATACTCTGGCGGCGGGTTGTAGCTCTCCGCGTGCGTGGGGAGCGGCCGCTTCGGGGCCGGGATGTGTTTGTGGATGCCGCGAAGTTTCTCCTCGTCTTCGTTCGTCGTCGAGCCCCAGAGATTATAGAACTTCTTCTCCTTTATGTAAACAGACAGTACAATGAGCACATAATAATGTACAAATTACATATTTCTTTATATAGATCTGATTAGATTCCAAGTTTCAGTACAGGAAATTAGACAGGAAACTTGACTACAAATTGGAAAGTTAAGTAATTACTGTTTTTATACAAGTACAGATGCCACAGAAACATGATAGAATCGACATAAAATTAACATAGACTATTGTATTAGGATTATTTATTTACCTGCAAAAATAATGATATCTACAATATATGTATAATAAATAAAAAAAAAAAAATACAGACACCAATGTCAATTCATGCAATCACCTGCTGGTTCATATTCAGAGAAACACTATGTGCACGAATGCCACTCCTGACCACTGACCTTTTTCTTTCTCCTTTCCTTGGCTAGCTCTCTTCTAGTCTTGGTCCAGCCCATCTTGAGAGCATGCACGATCTTGGATATCTGCTGCTGCTCGCTACGGGATGGCAGGAAGGAGCTCTTGGGCTCGGGGAAGGCACGCAGCGGCGTGGCGAGCACCTCGCGCGAGAACCACTCGACCCAGGGCTGGTAGTCGTCGTGCGCCGCGTCGGGCAGCATGGACGCCCGCAGCCGCTGCAGCAGGCGCAGGTCGGCCGCCGACAGCACCACGTCCTGCCCTGTGCGCGGGTCCCGCACCGTGCGCCAGAACTCGGGGTCCGAGCACTTCCTGCACACAACAACACACTCCAACAACTCACACAACAATAACTAATCTAATTGGAAGCGCAGTCATGACCACTGTTAATAAACTACGTTTCTGTATGTGTGTGTTGTTAGTAAACTACGTTTCTGTATGTGTGTGTCGTATGTCTGTGTTTCACAATTGCACACCTGTAAGGTGTGCAATTGTGAAACACTTACTGTAGGAACTGGTCGATCTGGTCCCGCTGCGGCGGCTTCATGATGCGGCGGCCGTCCAGGTCGTACCCGAGGTGCGGGTAGTCGCGGTACCACCAGGTCGGTACCTCGCCCGTCGTCACCACGCGGTCCTCCTCGTCAGATGAGTCGCCCTCCTCGTACTCATCTACCAACACCCCAACAACAATGCTCATAAAATTCATAATTTTTTTGATTTTTTTTTTATTACCACAATTGTGTATGTTTCAGTGGGTTGATATTTTGACACAGTTATAAGAGTAACAATAACCTAAAATTATAATTTTTTTCTGAAATGTAATTTTACCTTATACAAGCTTAATTAAGTATTAACAAATACTCATACCTTAATAAACTTCAGTGACAACAACATGTTAAAGTATTTACAGCTGAATAAAATATCAACTAAAAAACAATAAAAATGTTAACCACAACAATGAAATAAAAAAAACACACCTTTTTGTTCAACAGGTTTAATAGTGACTGAGGTTTCTTTAATTTTGTCAGCTAATGCATCAATACTACTTTTAGCAGCCTGCTCTTTTATTTGCTTCACTTTTTGTTTTTTGTGTTTTCCTTTTGTTGGTTGTGTTACTTTATCAGACTCATTGTTTGATTGCCCCACGCCACTGGCTCCTGATTCTGCTCCACT
This sequence comes from Galleria mellonella, assembly GCF_026898425.1. Taxonomy (NCBI): domain Eukaryota; kingdom Metazoa; phylum Arthropoda; class Insecta; order Lepidoptera; family Pyralidae; genus Galleria; species Galleria mellonella. The sequence continues at coordinate 4,800,945 of NW_026442037.1, read as the reverse complement.
GTCAACACTTTCTGTTTCTGTACTGTCATTATCTCTTCTTTCATCATCATCACCTTCTTCACTTTCTTCAGTGTCATCATCTTCTGAATCTGTTAGTTCCTATACAATAATTCAGTGCCAATATATATATATATATTACCATCTGATATTTTTTTAAGAAATAGATTTAATTATGATTATGAAAGGTCAAGCAAGTATGAAAATACTTATATAAATGTTAATAAAAGCAATAAGGTGTAATATATATAATAAAGGTCAGTATATATATATATTGACCTTATTTTATATATATATATATATATATATATATATATATATATATATATATATATATATATTAGTTTATCATTGATTCCCTATTACAATATACTTAATATATAATTAAATAGTTTTGTAATATTTCACACTAAAATCTGTGCAAAATTTTAATTAAATTGCTCAATATGATGAATATTTGATTATCAGCTGTGGCTGTTCTTACCGAGGACTCGTCTGAGGCACTGTCTGCAGACACATCTTCACCAAGTGTGGAGTCGGCGCTATCATTAAACAGTACACCCTGGAAATATAAATAACTCTATTATGCAGAAGAATATTATATTACCATAAAACATATTTATAACTAAATCTATACTATTATTATAAAAAGAAAAAATCCCTTTTTTTTAAGTTTGTTTTAATTATTTTATTAAATTATTTTATTATTATTATATTAACACATATTAAATTAGTTTATCATTACAAACTATGTAATGGATAAACTAATTTAATATGTGTATATTACCATGTTTATCATATGGATGTCAGACATGGTCTATAATAGTGAAATCTTTAAATAAACTACATATCTACCTAAACAACACTGCAAGAAATATTTTAAACATAAAATTAAAAGATAAATTAAACAATATTAATAGATGTAGTAAAAACTGTAAAAGAACTCAAGTGGAGGTGGATGGGATATATCATGAGAAGACAAAATAATACATAGACTAAATCAATCACAGACTGGTATCCAAGATATAAAACATGAAAGTAAGTATACCAGAAGAAAAGATACACATACATGACATAATAAGAATAGCAGGAAAGTTGCAGTATAGATTAACAAAAGATAAAGAAACATGGAAGGATCTTGAGGAGGCCTATGTCATGTATGTAATTGGAAATGTAGATTAGTATTTGACGTGTTAAGAGAGAAAAAATATAACACTTTCAGCAATAAAGACTAATTATTATTATTAATAGGTAAACTCAAAAATTACTCAACCAATTTTAAGAATTCTTCCATTTATAGAAAGCTACACTATCAGGAACTAACATAGGATATATATTTATTTAAAAAAAAATAAAGATACCTATGAATATTACGTTATTGTAGGATTTTTTTTTATACCTTGTATTACATTATTGTAATACAAGGTATAAAAAAAAATCCTATTAAAGCTAATATAAAATACCAATTTATCTTTCTCCTACCCATAAGCAGTTTTGAGAACACAAGTAAACAAATATGAATACTTATATATTAAATCATTTATCAGTGTCATAATGTAAATCAAATTTACATGCAACAAAATACTATTGCATTACTTAGAACAGGATAGAACAGAATATTTTTTATATATTAATTTTGTTATATGAATAAAATACAAAAGCAAAAAGTAACACCGATAAATAATTGTGATATTATTAAAATTTATATTGCCCATAATATGTGACATATGATATCGACTTTTATGTGATTATACTTGATACTATTTATATATATCTCTAAACTAAAACATGATAAACTAAAATGTGGATTATTTAGATAATATTAATATATTTATTTTATAGAAATGTTATGTTTGAATAGTCAGTGAATAAGCCATAGGAACTCGAAACAGTTTGAAGAATGTAACGACTTACATCTTGTTCATTGTCAGAGGCGGATTCGCCTGCCTCTTCATGTTCAGAGTCCGTCACGTCATCGTTGTCGCCGTCCAACACGCTCTGGATTAATTCCTCGTCTTTTTCAGGCCAGTTATCCTATGTACATATATTTTTATTGCACTTTTTATCTTGATCTTAAACATAAATAATAAAACAAGTTCTTAACCATGTTTACCTTTTCCTCAGATTCAGTTTTAGACGTAGGTACTTTTGCTTTTTGATCAATTTTTCTTTTAAGCCCCTCTTTGTAAGGAGGCATTTTGAATAAATAAACGTATCTAATTATTAATTGTGTTTGATTAAAAAATGTTAGACTTAAACACGTGCGAAGAAATAAACTAGACTCACTGTCACTGTCATTGACATTACGACGTTAACACTTGACATTTATGCAATGCTGCCAGCATATGCGTGATTGTGGTGAAGATGACTGAAATCATAGTATTAGACTAAGAAGGGATGACAAAACGAAAGCTGCAAATTATATGATTTTTTTCTTATGCAAATATAATTAGTAAAAAGAGGACGAAAAGTACACATCAGCTTATATTTTTGACAATGAATCAAGTTCTTAGGTTATATACACTGTTCTTAGGCTGAAATTGACTTACACTGATTGCTTCATAGCTTTGTGACAATCTGTGTCAATAATTTTTTTGAAATTGTGTTTTTACGAAGGTCGAACTGAATGGCCAGGATATCGCAAAAAAAATTAATTTAACCATGTTGCGCCACTTTTTCAAATCATTGGAGCCTTTAACTAACAAATTGGTAGGTAAGTCTTTGTTTTTCTTAAATTACTTGTATAATATTATTGATAAAAATGCATCAAATTTGGTTTTGGTTATACAAGGTTATAGTTAAGATTTTATCTGAAGTTTTTTATTATTCCTATTAGAAATACTAAAATCGCTATAGACTATAATCAATTATGTTTATGTTACTGAACATTTATTTATACTAATGGCAGACAAGGACAATATCTGGCGTTGGTAGCAGTGGAAATGGCGCGGGCGCTGCAGTAAGTCCTTTTGAGCGAAATTGTGAGACCAAAGAACAACAGTTGTCAGCTGCTCTCAAGAAAACGCTACCCGGCATCACTTACATCAGTGTGGAAGATATATCTGGAGGATGTGGTGCAATGTTTGAGGTAGGTTGTCTACACACTAAAACTTAGGAAATTATCAATACCTTGTGCTCAATTTGTAGTAAAGTTTACATGATAACTTATTGGACAGGTGTTTTTTTTTTCTTTTGTAACATGTTAAAGACTGCATGCCCACTGGGTCACTCTGCAACAACATTACCGGCCCTCATGCTTATGGGTAGGTACACATATTTTACTTTGTGACTACACAACTACTGAATTTATGTACAATAATTGATTTGCTGCACCCTCATAGAAAACAATATATATAAAAATTTTATAACTTAAGAATGGGCTCACCTATCCAAACCAAATGTTTAGGCTTTGTTTAGACTATTTAGTAGATGGTTTATGTGAAGTTTGCACAAAATCGGTCAAGTTCTTCATTTCTCACATTTTTTGTAACAAATAAATTCAATAAATGGTGGATCATTTTATTAATAGGGACTTTTGTGCCAAATTCAAACTTTCTTTAGGATGGGGATTGTGCTGTCAAATTGAAACTTTTTTCAGTGCTGACAGTACAAGCATGTTGTTGTTATTCATGCGGTCATGTAAAATTTTGTTTTTATTATTTCACTTTATACGTAGCAAAGAACGTACCGGGCCACTAGTACTGTATATAGTACACTTAGTTAATTTGGCATATCGTCATTTTAAAATGATTTTCATTGTTAAATGCTGGTCTCTATACGAGGTCTGTCCGGAAAGTTCGTATAAAAGTGTTCTGGAATGCGAGAAAGAGGAGTGGGGAGGCCAGGTAAGCGCAGGACCCCTTCCTTATGTCACCGTAAAATTTTGTTTTTATTATTTCCGTTGAAGAGCTTTATACTCTCGAAACTCGGCAAGAATGGCCGTGAAAGCAAAGAGTGGAAGACATCCGGGCCACTCAGAAAATACTGTATATATCAAGTACACTTAGTTAATTTGGTGTGGCATATCGTTCATTTTAAAATGATTTTCATTGTTAAATGCTGGTCTCTATATGTGACAAATAATTTAGCAATGTGGTCTTCAATATGTTAATATTATTGAAAGTGGTGTAACATTATGACCTGATCTATTAATTAGAAGATATCCAATATTTATTGGTAGAGTGCAGTGAATAGAGGAAGTTCTTGATGCATTTATTACCTATTTATATTAACTATTGAAGTGTTTTGTTTTTTTGTTTTGTGCTAAATTTCCAATTTGAAAGAAATTGTACCCTTTAATAGTTTATTTGACTTTATTTACAATTCCTAGAATAAATAATTAACAAAAGAATAGTTGAAATATGTTTTAGTTCTTATGAATAAGGGCGTTAGACATCAGTCTTGATAAACTATTATGATGTGGGCCTGTCCCAGTAATTCCATCTCAATACCTGCCAGAATATTATACCACCTAATTTATTATGTTAAAATTAAAATGTATTTTTAGTTTACGGTATAATGATACTGTCATATTTGAATAAGATGAAGTCTTTGATTTGTAAAATTGATAAAAAAAATAGTTATATATATGACTATTGTCTCTGAAACTGATAATTAAATATAAAATAAAATTTATTCATTTGTCTTATGATTACTGTTGCAGATTAGTGTTGAAGCGAAAGAATTTATAGGATTGTCAACAGTGAAACAACATCGCTTAGTGACAGACTCCCTGAAAAAAGAAATAGCAGAAATGCATGGCATCCGCATCCACACTTCTCCATCAAAGACAAAATGAACAGAGAATGTCTTAATTTGTGATAGCTTTAATAAATTTGTTATACATAATTTCATGTATGTAGCTTTTAATGTAATATATTTTAGAATAAAGATGTTTAAATAATAAACAGTATATTACTATAGTTTATTTTTAGACGTTCCTCAATTGATAAGTAGATTTAGATTCTAGATTTAAACAACCATTTCCATTTGTCGCCACCAGCGAGGTTTACTAGTTCCATCCCATTTTACCCTATGCTAATACATGGGGTTTGTTATTAACAGTGACTGAGGGTTCCATTGCTAGCAATATACCCTTAATTACTAAGAATATAGCTGATAGGGTTGTCAGGTCGACCTTCACACGGTCTCCCTTGGTTTGTGATTAATAATTTTTGGCAATAGTTAATTATTTTTAATATCTGTGTATATAAATAATTATATTAAGAGTTTAAAATAAATAAACTAAATGTCTGGTGATCAACTGATCTAACGCTACTTATCATTGTCAGTTAGTGGGGCACTACATCATCAGAGCATACCGATGGCACAGGCATAGTTATGATTATATTGTTCCAGAAGTATCCCACAGATTAGAGAAGCTATGTCTAAAGACTAATCTTCATCCTTTCATATAAAAATATGAGATCTATTTGTGAAGCTCCATACAAATTTTCATACATTTGTGCATGATAGGGTTACCAGATTACAAATTATTACTTTAGATTAATTTAAATAAGTGAAGGTCGTAATTTAAAATATTAGAATTAAATAATCCATTATAATATTTAACTTTATTTACACAATTAGATTATTTATTATATTCCAAAGATTGCGGTAGATGGAACTTCATAATTTTTTGATATTGCTTTAAAAATTAGGTGAAGATTAAAAATCTATATTTGTGGATCCATGTATATTTCAGAAATGGACGGATAATGTCGCTTAAGTTTAAATTTGCTTTCTTAATACTATTTTGTTAATCCTTATCCAAATAAATACTTTCATCACTTTATGTACAAATGGCGACATTTTAATTAATTCTGGTAACAAATATATATAATAATTGAAGAAGTATATGGATCATCAGAATTCGATTTAAAAACAATGGGTCTTATAACTGTACTATAAAATATAAATTGGTCAATTTGAATAATATTGACATTCATATTTGAAATCTATATGGATATCGGTTTTAAAAGCAATTTGTCATCAACACTAAATTCATATTTAAAATATAATTCTTAATTATCAATTTTAAAAAGCAATCGTTCAAATAACAAAGAAAATAAAAAAGCCATTTTGATTAATTCTGACATCGGATCTATATTTGAAGTGTAATTGTATAGAAATCTTCCGAATTCGATTTTTAAAGCAATCGGCAACACATTTAAATAACTTTATTGACCAAAATAAAATATGGTACAAAAGGCGAACTTAATGCTAGTACCTTTCTCTACCAGGCAACCTCTGGGATGAACAGTGAATCGTGAACATATATAAAAATTATTTAAATGAATAAAAGATAAAGACGAACTTCCAAATAAATTCATATTCAAGAGTCCGTCTCTTGAACATTCATTTATTTGGAAGTTCTCGGATACCTTAAGGCAGTGCGTTCCAGAGTCGTGAAGCTTGGATGGTGAGAGAGGCTGACATAAAGATTTTGTGAAGTGGTGTAAGAAGTGAAAGGCAATTATTAAAACGAAGATTAAGATTATGAGTGTTACGGAGATATTACAATATAGATTTCAGATATTCCAGAAAGAAAAACGAAAAAATAGTATACGTATACAAATATATTTTTTTTTAATTGTTATTGAAAAAAACGAAATCTCATTTACGAAATTTTAATTCAAAATGTAAGGAATTTGTTCGAAGATTTGTAACAACTAAAAATGGCGCGAATTCTTTTAAAAGAACTATGAATATTTTATTTATACTTAAAATTGAAGATAAATATCGGTTATGTTTTCTTTATTAGTTTTATTTTTTGTCCTTTATATTTTATGTTATAATTTTCACCTTTGTAATACCCAAAAACTCATTTATTAAATAATTAAATATAGATACGTGTGTAGCTAACTATTTTAGTAAGTATACAGAACATTTGAAATCTTTGTGGAACAATAATAAAAAAAAAGAAAATCAGCTGACAAAAAATCAAACCAGTTGGCTCGTGCCCAAGGTGACTTTTTTTTTAATGAGTGATAATGGAATGATAACCCCACCCGCGCTATCGGTATACACTGGCGGGGCACCAGAAAAGGATGGTAGGTGAGGATGAAACCGGTCAGTTAGCCCATCGTGACAAATTAAACAAGAATTGTTCACGATGGTTTCCGAACCACGTAGAGGTTGACCTAATAGGGGATATTAATAGCAATGGGGCTGTCAAAATCCATTGCTAACAATCTATTCCTCTCCCCCCCCTGCTAAGGGTGTCAGTTAGCTACTTCGCAAAATTCTTTTATTTTCAGTGTGACCATTTGTGGCAGATTTTTGCTTTTTTGGCACATTTCTCTCCTAACATTTATCTGTGGCAGTTCATAATGATGATTTACAAAAGTGGCAGATTTTAAGGATTAAAAAAATTACATTAACTAACTTGAATTTTCACACGTTTAACATTGAACAATATTTTCAAAGTTTTACAATTCTTGGATCCATAGCATATGCTTTACAAAGATCTTACATCAACTTTAAACGTTGCGAATAATTTTCCCAACATAGTAGACGAAAACAAGATTCAAAAAGTTAATGATGAACTTCAACAAATTAAATTTGTTAAAAGTGTAAGTGATTTATTGATCAGGACGAAGTAGCACCACCTGCATAATTTTGAGTGTAGACAAATTTTCGGGAGCGATTAAAAAATTCAGGATGTGAATAGGGCTATAAAAATATCCAAATATTACAAATTTCACGAAAGCTTTATTATGTTTGCCCATGTCAAACGCTTCGTGCGAAGAATATTCTTTCAGGTGAATCTAAACAAAACAAAAATAAGTTCTTAAACCAACATGTTTCAGCTATAATTAATACAAAAGAAAAAATAAAGGAACACGGAAACTGTGTCTCCTTTAAGCCAATTAAAAACATGATCAAAAAGATGTCTTCAAAATGTATGTACTTGAAAAATGAAGACAAATATTTGAAGGTAAATATTGATACGGAGACTAAACATATTTTGTTGATTAAAGAAATTGCATTGAATTTGATATACATATTTTTTCTATTTTCTTATAGGCATATTTCTGGCATTTTTGACGGAAAGTGTGACAGATTTTGGTAGATTATTTGCCCAGTCTGTGGCAGCTTCGCTATTAATGAGATGGTCACACTTACTTTTTCGATCCTTTCTATTCACTGTTTGTTTCTAATGTGTTTTTCTGAGCAAAATGGCTCTCAATTTGGTTGTCAAAGTTCATCCTGTTGTTTTATTTCAAATTGTGGATGCGTATGAACGCCGAAATGCAGATTCACACAGAGTTATTGGCACATTACTTGGTAAATACTTGTAAAATTTCTTTCTAATTAAAAAGAATATTTTTATGAGGTGTACGTCGACGTCATGCCTTACAATTTGATACATTTTGTATACGTAAAATGATCACTTATTTAATGTTCAACATAATAGACTTCTAGATTTTTATATTTGGAAAAATAAGTTATCATAATAGTATTTAAATTTCTTGCGATAATAAAACCGAGATTTTAATTTGCATTTTGAGGTTATGTTATGTTTAATACACTACAGGCACATCAGACAAGGGTGTAGTGGAAGTGACGAACTGTTTCTGCGTACCCCACAAAGAACATGCGGACCAAGTGGAGGCCGAGCTTAACTATGCTATGGATGTATATGAACTGAATCGAAGAGTAAATGCTTCAGAAAACATTGTTGGTAAGTTTACATTCTGTTTAATCAAATATGATAAATGTAATATTTCTAACTGGGCCTAATGTTCACAATACACACTAAAATTATATTCTGACTGTTAAAAGAATTGATTTTTTTGTATTAACATTTATCCACATTTTAATCGGTCATAGAATGTAAATGGTTGTCGACGTTGGACAAATGATGTGATGTGTAGGCATGCCCTTTCATAGTGTTAGGCTGCCTTTATTATTAGATGCTATTATTATGAAATGAAATTAAATTTATTTATTTGTTATAAAAGTAGTATGCAATATACATTTATTATATTACCTATTATATTATGCATTTACAACAGTTTTTTTTTTTATTTTATGTATAAAATGTTGCAATATTGTATATTAGATCTAGGTTCAGTGTTGGACAGTTTGGAGTTGATATGATGATAATCTAGATGAAATTTGCTGTGTGGTTCTGGCATAGAATAGGCCATCCCTTCTTTTCCCATGGGTGTCATAAGAGGTACTTACCTCATAAGATGATGATCATTAGCTTTTATAGGTGTTATTTCTATATTTAATATTTCAATTTCTAATTACAACAATAAATAAATATATAAAATGAATTATATATGTTGAAGGTGTGTGGTCCCAGCATAGAATAAGCCATCCCTTCCTTTGCCGTGGTGTTGTAAGAGTCGACTAAGGGAGGGTGAGGGATGGGTAGTAGCATCCATCTTAAAACATCTTCAAAGCTTGACTGTAGTTGCTAATCTGCCTGCCAAGTGTGGCAACTATGGATAAACCCACCAAGGGCGAGGCTATGATCAGCAGTGGACAGTTAAATGCCTATATGATGATGATGAATATTTTTCAAGTGTATTTTGCATATATTTTTGGTTAGCCATGTGTCTATTGGAATGATTTTTGCATTTTAGAATTCCATAAAGAACTAATTATCTACACATATATTCTTTTATAGCTTGATTTCCTTGTCACAGAATTCTGTCTGTGTCAGGTAGCAGCCTGGCATGCAAATATTGATTTAAATGTATACTAAACAAGTGATAAAATTTATTATAATCTTTTTTATATACATATATATTGCAAACTTCAAACCATGCACCCTGCATATGAAAAAATGAAATTATAGAAAAATAGAAAAAAAATATAACTATGTGAAGTTTTGTAAAAATTGTCTGGAAGAGATTGCCATTCATTAGAACCACCTTTTGTATCTCTTCATCTTAATATTTACTATTGTTTTTGTAATTGTGCAATCAAGTGAAAGTATAAAAATAAATTATAATTACTAGTTTCTATAATATCTTAAAATTATGCATTTTGCATACTAAAAGTATTATTGTTGTGCATACTCAGTTTAGTGTGGTGTTTGAAGCCTTCACCTATCAGATGAGATGAGGTGAAGTGAGGTGCAGCTGTAGTTATGACTGTATGGCACAGGGTGGTGGGCGACGGGCAACGAGGTGACCAACCACTCTTCGGTGATCCACGAGTACTACGCGCGCGAGTGCCGCGAGCCAGTGCACGTGACGCTGGACACGTCGCTGGCCGGCGGCCGCATGGGGCTGCGTGCCTACGTGTGCGTGGCGCTCGGCGTGCCGCGCGGCAAGCCAGGCTGCATGTTCACGCCCATTCAAGTCACCCTCACCAGCTACGAGCCCGAGGTAGGTACACTCCGCTCCCTCCACTATTGCTACCACTGATACTGCTTTTAGCTTCTAAGTCATTACAATTAGAATAAATTCACTGTGTTACATAAACATAATTGTTCACATTAATTATTTATTTATCAATATTACTCCATGTTCACATTTGCAGATAGTAGGACTACAGTTATGTCAGAAAACCATGGGCCCGGAGGCCGATCGCGGCAGGTTCAACCAATGCTGGATCTCGCTCAGGTAGCTGAAGCTGCATCAAAACTGTCATCATTGCTTGATCAGGTATGTGCATTTATTTTCTCTGTTGTTTATGACATTATATTTTTGTCAATATTATAATTTGACTGTCACTGCACTGGGTTGGCTGGAAGAGATCTCTTTCAGAGATAAGCCTATCCCTGTTTACAAATTGTTAAACTAATCGCTGTATTATTTTTTTACAAGTGCAATAATTAATATTATAATCAATAAGAAGAGAATTTTCAACCAACTTTAAAAGGAAAAAGTTTATCAATTTTGTTGAAATTTTTGTTTATCTGACACTTGTAGATGGTTCTTTATACCTTTTGGCTCCTGTGTAAATTTACTCTATCATTGTCTAGAGCTGCACTACAGTTATTTCGCAGCTCCAAGTTAAATGATTATTTTTTGGTCAGCTTTCTCCCTCCTCTTCCATAAATTTGCTTCTAAAGCATTGGAGCAATTATTATACATATTTTATAAAATAAACTACTGCATGAATTTGGCAGAAAATACGTATCCATGATGTGAAAATGGAATGGTAACACTATCTGCATTATTGGTATATGCTGGCAGGGTACCAGTGAATGATGATAGATAATATAGTAGGTCAGTTTGCCCATTGTGATAAAATCACTGCGTGTATAGTTCCCGCTTAACGTGTGTGTGTGTGTGTGTGTGTGTGTGTGCGGCGGCGCAGGTGCTGCAGTACGTGGAGGACGTGCTGGCGGAGCGCGTGGCGCCCAACAACGAGGCGGGCCGCCAGCTGCTGCAGCTCGTGCACTCCGTGCCCAACCTCGCCGCCGACACCTTCGCAGACGCCTTCGCCTCCAGCGTCAAGGACCTGCTCATGGTACTGCAGCCCCCGCCTTTTTTACGAATTTAATAAAACGAAACTCTGTAAAATTACACAGTTTCAGTTTAGATTTAAACATTTGAAGCCAGTTTATGGCCGGTGGAAGCGTTACTTTTTAGCTACATACATTTTGGTGTAAATGTGTTGCTGATGAAAAATAAACTTTTCAAAAACAAGAATTATGCGCATAAACAGTAATCAGCTACATAAATATTATGTATTATATACTTTTTTGCATATACGCAAATTAACATGTCTGTATCACGTCGATAATAATTCATTCGATAGTACTTTTTTTATACAATTTAGAATGGCAAACAAGCTGACGGCTCACCTGATAGAAAGTAGTAACCGTCGCCTATAGACATAAGCAGTACCATGGATATAACAGAGTATACTGTTTCGCCCATGATACTCCCCATGCGTTGCCATTCCTGAGGACTCAGGTGTTATTCTTCTGTACCCTGTAAATTAACTGCCATATCGTGGGATATTCAAACCAAAACACAGCCATACAAACAACTGTTCACTGTAGAAACACGAATGGGACAGAGGTACCCAAGCAAACGACTTTTGTACAAAGTCTCCCTCTGGTACATAGTACGCTTCTAATTTTGTTATTTTATTTCACAGGTGGTGACCCTTGCCCAGTTGATCAAAACACAGTTGCAGTTGAATGAGAAACTGACGCTGCTCACGTCGCAGTAACGGCCACTGTCTCCTAACCGTGATAACAAATAATCATTCGGTCCCGAGGTCCCGAGGTCCCGAGTGACACTCGTGATAACACCAGAACATCATCGGTATTGGCTCTACATTTTAATCACGTGATTCAGTTGAGCGACCTGAACTTTTTCTGTATTAAATATTATAATTTTTAATAAACTGTTCAGAAATGAGTTGTTTTTTTTTATTTTTTGATACGCAACATGGAATGTTGTTTGTTATTCCACGTTGCTGACCTCTTTGATGGAAAGATCTCCGATAGATGTGAATAGTGTAGAACAGTGTGATGACCCTGAAATATTAGTTCTATATTCCATAGCTACTCAGCTACTACACGGTACAAATGTGTTGTGGCACCAGAGACAGATGATAGGTGAGGATGAAGCAGGTTAGTTAGTCCATCGTGATGAATTTAACAAGAATTGTAATTCCTGATGAATTCATCATGATGGGCTAACTGGCCTGTTTTCATTCTCATCTATCACCCTTCACTGGTGCTCCGCCAGCGTATCCTGTTAGTGCAGGCGGGGTTACCATACTACGTTCACCCATCAAAAAAAATACCCTATCAGGTCGACCTTTACGCGGTCCCTCCCTGGTGTCTCGCCAGCGTATACTGATAGCGCAGGCGAGCTTACCATACCATTATCATCCATTAAATAAAAAGCGGTTAGATACCTGTAGGCTTTTATTTTTAATTTTCTTTTTACTGCTGTTTAGTATTTTGTTCCTCCGATTACCCGGTCGTTTACTACATTGAAAGGGATGAAAAGGATTGACTATACGTAACAATACACATTAGGTAAAAAAACAAGTTTATTGTGTACATAGTGTTGGTACACTTGTTACAATAGTAGCGAGGTGACGGCGACGGTGACGGTGACGGTGACAGTGCGCTACACACAGCCCCCGCCGCTGGGCAGCAGCCGCCGCGCGGCGTGGCAGCGCCACACCCAGTCGGCGCGGACGCGCCGCCCGCCGCCGCCGCCGCCGCCGCCGCCGCCGCCGCCGCCGCCGCACACCACGTAGTCCACGTCGGCCGCCTCCTCCGGTGGCCTCTGTTCATCACCAGCACAAATACTTACACACCGTTATATCAATACAATACATTATACTCTTAATTAATATTAACAATTTTCAATTACATTTTAGTCGACTTATAGTTTTTTATGTATTTTAGCTTCTTACGAATCTTTGTGTTTCAATGCAAAATATTTGCTAATTCTAAATTTTTAACCGACTTCAAAAGAAGGAGGTGCTCCTTTCGATCATATTTTTTAAGTTACCTTATTACTCCATTAGTTATATAGTTGCACTCAATGCATGAACACAGCCTCCCGCGTCGCTGATCTGATTGAACAGTAATAGTATGGCTAGGTTAGGTGATAGAACACTATATATTGCCATCTCATTTTTTACTTTATTCTGTATATGTGTGTGAATGTGTATGTATGTGTATGTGTGTATGTATATGTGTATGTATATATATATATATATATATATATATATATATATATATATATATATATATATATATATATATATATATATATATTATATATATGTATGTGTCTGTGTATGTACATGTATGTGTATATGTATAATGTAGATTTGTATATGTATAGAATACCAACGCACTACTTATATAACTGTTTTTTACTTGTGACGCTATGGTTCTTGCTGAAAAACAGCGCTGTAGCGCTTCAAGCGCTGCAGCAATATGCTGAGCACGGACCTACATCACAGAACATTGCGACACACACGCGCGTATTATAAACGGATTTGGCGTTGTATTGTTTCTGCCTACCCTAATGGGAGACAGGCGTGACAGATATGTATATGATTTGGAAAATTCTTATTACTTATACATGTTTTACTAATTACATAGCATTATACTAATTGATAGAATAAATTGGTAAAATTTCCATAGTTTTGAAATAAAACTGATTTTGTTACAATAGAAATGTTAGTCGTGGAAGGCAATTTGAATTTTTAACAGAATATTTTTTTTTACAATACAGAGGGCAAACGAGCATGCGGCTAGCCTGGTGGTAAGTGACCGCCGCCCACGATCACCCACAACAATCATGCAGGCTCCATAATACTATAGTAAATCTATTTACTTCATTATAATTATTGTCTTTACAGATTATTAATTAATTAGGCACGATCGTAATTCTCGTATCTATATGTTTCCGCCCATAAGTGTCAGCAATACTCCATGTGGGGGGCCGGATCTGCGATTTGTAGAGCATATTAATGTTTCGAGCTGATCCGGTGGGATCCGTTTTTTAAATGCCAGCTTTACCTACACCTCCGAAGCGGCTTCGGAACTGTACGTCACTAGAGATGTCGACACCAAAGATCCCAATGTTTTTAGACATGTTAAGGGACATGCTCTCGAATTGTGGAGCCACAGTAAATGTTTTTTTTTTTACGAGTTATTCTTTTAAATTTTATTGACTAATAAATTATATGGGGCCTTTAGGATGTACAGACATACTCGATGGTTATTAAAGATTATTCCTGCTCTATTTATGGTTATTGGAATAAGGAGCTAACTGAGTTCAGTTTTTAACTCACGTCCACGACGACGCCCCCGTACGCCTGGATGTATCTATTGAGCAGGCTCTTATCGAACGTGTCGCCGACGTCGTCCGCGAACGCGAACGTGTACCCGTCGAAGAAGTCCGGCAGCGGCCCGCCGCCCTGCTGCTGCTCCTCCTCCGCCTCCCTGCACCATACACTCGCCTATAAATAAACTATAAGTACACAGTTTCTTACACAAAAAGAGACAGGGGGGAAAGGGATTGTTAGTAATGGGGTCTAATTTCCCTATAACTAGCAATACACCGATCAGGCTGACCTCCACGCGGTTCCCCCTGGAAGCTAATATGTTTTAATTCTAGTGGAATTCGTCACGATTGGCTAACAGACCTGCTTTTTATTTCTCACCTGTCGGGGGGAAAGGGACTGTTAGTAATGGAGACTGAGAATCCCATTGCTAGCAATATACCCAACCAGGTCGACCTCCTCGCGATTCCCCTTGGAAACTATCGTGGTTAATTCCTGATGAATTCATCATGATGGGCTAACTGGCCTGTTTTCATTCTCATCTATCACACTTCACTGGTGCTCCGCCAGCGTATCCCGTTAGCGCAGGGGGGGTTGCCATTCCATTTTCACCCATTAAAAGAAAAAAAATCTCACCTGTTATCCGTCACTAGTGCCCCGCCAGTGTATACTGATAGCGCAGGCGGGGTTACCATTCCATTATCACACATTACTCAAAAAGAGACATACGGTGTAAATACAAAAAGACAGTACCAGAGGGAGACTTTGTACAAAAGTCGATTGCTTGGGTACCTCTGTCCCATTCGTGTTTCAACCGTGAAGCAGTTGTGTTTGCATGGCTGTGTTTCGCTTTGAAGGGTGGGATATGGCATGAATTTACTGGGTACAGAGGAATAACATCCGAGTCCTCAGGAATGGCAACGCATGGGGGGTATCATGGGCGAAACAGTATACTCTGTTATGTCCATGGTACTGCTCATGTCTATAGGCGACGGTTACCACTTTCCATCAGGTGGGCCGTCAGCTTGTTTGCCATTCTAAGTTGTATAAAAAAAACAGTGTAAATACAAAAATCAGTGTAGTCAGAGTCAGCAAAGCTGGACGGTTAAAAATATTACACCGTATTATAACTCGTTTCCTAATACTTAATATAAACGTGCAAATGAGTTTGTATGCATTTTGGCGCCTTAAGGGTTCAATCAGTCATACAGAATTCGACGCATACGTAGTCTGGACGGAGGAGAACAGGCTACAGGCTACTTTTTACCATGATTGATCAATACAGTATGTTGACAAGGTATTTTTTAAAACTATTTATATATATATTTATTTACTAATAGGCTCTCAAAAAGTATAATTTTATTTTAGATTTTTTTCTATTATAAAATATACAATTTTGAAATACCGCCAGTTTTATAAAAAATGGTTTTCAATTTACCACAGAGTTATGTCGTATCTGGTTGTTTACTTCTGTAATATTACCTGGGACGGAGCTCTGTGTCGGTGTCGTCCCCCTCCTCCTCCTCCTCCTCCCCCGCTCCCTCCCCCGTCCCGGCGGGGCGGCGACTCGGCGACTGGCTACTTCGAGCTCTCTTCTGTTGTTGAAGCACTTTTTCTATATCATCGTCGGTGTCGGAGTCGTCTGTAACGAGCACGGCGGTCAACAGCTGCGGTACACTGGCTGCTCTGATTAGGAATGGGCGATGTTGTCGAAATATCAGTGATATTAACAAAATATTAATAGTTTGATCTTCAAAATGTCGTTATCTTACATTACATACGAGTAGATAGAGCATCGAGTCTCAAAAACTGGTCGACTTTCTGTCAGCTAGTTGTCAAATTAATTGACTTGTTTTTTTATCAATGTTCTATCTATATACTTACCGTACACAATGTATCTAGACGTATCTATATTTAATTATTTAATAAATAAAATGAGTTTTTACACATTAAAAAGGCGCAAAATTTATAATAAATATAGAAGTTATAAAGGAAACTCCTAACTATTTATCATGCAAAATTGTATGAAAAAGTTGAGCCGCTTTTCTCGAAGAATTTGTATGGAGACATTCTATCTATATAATATAAGATTGTAATATTGTTATGTTAGGAAACATATCGACATGTTATCTCATAACAAGGTTGTATGTTAATAATAATTAGGGAGTTGGTATTATTTATGCGCACTGAACAACCAGGCACTGTGCTACCGGTGGTGTCGAATAAGACGACCGCTTCAGTAGGAACGATAGGGAACTTTAACAGTCTCATAGGCCAGGTCACCGAATACAAGAAAATTGCGACATGTGCATAATTAATAGATACGCCATCTGGCATTTGAATTAAATAATAATATTGTTTTATGAAGATTGTCAAGATTTAATATTATATTTTAACATAAAATATTTTTTATTCTAAAACCATAAACTAACAATTTAAATTTTGTATATGGAAACACTGATTAATGTAGCATTGCAATATGGCGATCTGTTTCCGCTCTCTTCCTCCATCAATATTCATATGGGCGGTTTCGTTTAAAGATACATTTCTTAAATATGCGCCAAGGAATTAAAGTGTAATTTTAAATTTAGTATCGATATTGAAACATTTCGACATTTTGTTTACTATAATTATCAAAGCATTAATCGCTATCAGTTTTGGTAATAAATTCGCACATCTCTAGATCTGATTAATGTTATTAGTTTCTTACTATTTACACTTTTACTGGAATAAAAACTTATCTTTTAAGAAGGAGTTGTCAATAAATATTAACAAAATTTTATTAAAACTGGACGAGTGGTTTTAAATATTAGCGTGAACAAAAATATCGTGACATGGGACATGTTAGTTTTATATGGGGCGTATACGGTGCACGCGACCACTGGTGCTAAAGTACTTATCGTAGATGAGTTGCGACTAACCGGGCGCGGGTGGCGGCGGGGAGGGGTTCCAGGCGGGGTGGCCGGGCGGCGGCGGCGGCAGCCGCTGGCGGCGCTCGCTGGCGAACCAGCGCCACGGCAGGCGGCGCCGCGCGCGGACGCAAGCTTGCAGCCACTCGCCGCGCGCCGCGCGAACCACTTGCCCGCTCGCGTATGCTTTCTGCAACTTCGGCGTGCTCGGGAACGCGCAGCTGCGCACGCGCACGCATTCCTCACACGATTATAACATTCCACCACCAACACTTAACAATAGCAGTAGCAAAATATTGCGATCAATAGATCGTTTCTCAAATGTTTCCTTATACAAAAAACTCTCAATTAATTATTTTTTTAGAAAACGTACAGCTGAAATACAGTCAATATATAATCAAATTTATATCTATGTTAAGCCATGAATCGTTTTCACATTTGCGTAATGACACAACTAATCGATTTTTATATGTGCAAAATACATATATATAACACACGCATACATACACACATCTATAATTATTAAAAATAATTAAATAATAATATAAACTACTATTACCAGAGATAAACTTTGTACAAAAGTCGATTGCTTGAATACGTTTGTCTTATTCATACTTCTATAAAACAATTGTGTGCACGATTGTGTTTCAATTTGAAGAGTGAGATATGGTATAAATTTACCATAGAGTATAGAGAAATAACATCTGAGTCCTCAGAAACGGTAACACATGGGGGTATTATAGGCGAAACAGTATAATATCTAATAATAAACTCTTTATTGCGCACAGTAGAGATGTATACAAGGAGTATTTATATAGAGTGTGCATATACAAAAGGCGGCCTTATCGCTGAAAACAATCTCTTACATACAACCTGGCATAAAAAATGAATAAGTACAGAGAGAAAGGTAGATGGCGCAAATCAGACACGGTAAATACATAAAAGAAATCAAACAAAATGAAAAATATTCTAAATATAAAAATAAGATTACAATATATAAACATACATATATAATATAAATAATAATACATAAACATAAATATACTAAATAGATCAAGATAAATCACACATAGTAAACGTCAAAGCAAATAGAGATAGACAATGAGATTTTACCTGCCTCTTGAACGAGGCAAGAGATTGCACTGATCTAATAGAAAGAGGTAAGGAGTTTACTCTGTTATGTCCATGGTACTGCTGATGTCTACAGACGGTTACCACTTTCCATCAGGTGAGCTGTCAGCTTGTATGCCATTCTAAGTTGTATAAAAAAAATTTAAATGAATAAACCGTGCACCAAGTAGTGCTCGATATAAGTGCGTACATGAGATGCGTGCAGGCCGGCCCCCAGGCGGGCAGCAGGCGCGCGCCCAGCGCCCGCGCGAGCCGCTGCAGCCGCGCGCGCTGCGGGTGCACGTAGCCGCTCAGCACCAAGCACGCGCCCGCCAGCACCCGCGCCAGCTGCGCCGCTGCCCACCACCACTTATATATACGAGTACACCGCATACTGACCAAATAGTACACTACTGCAGCGGCCAGCAACTGACGCATTGATCGATGAACGTGCAAATGTGGACGGAGGCGTAGCCGAGGCACACATACGTGAGTCCATCAATGCCTGGTTGTGGCCAAGGCTTGTATAGTACTTTTCTCAAACAATGCGCGAAAATCAAAAACACAATTTTACTTTTTAAGTTCAATGACGAATAACGAACAATAATAATTTTTCACGCGTCATAATGTTCCTTTGTTTATTTTTTTCAATAAACGGCTTTCTATTTGTAAGCCCGTTCGAAATTTAAACAAAACCTTTTATTAGTTACCTCCTTGGTAGCCATGTTCCGAAGTAAAAGGTCATTCCATTTTTAAATTACAGGACGGATATGAGTTTACATAGTAATTTATCTGGCCGCAAAACACGACAGATATGGATTTTCATACAACTTTTGCCGGCCGCTGCCCCCGCATGTATCTGGCCAGTACGGCAATTTTGATTTATCTCGAAGAAAATTGTCAAAATAATGCTCACATTTCCAAGCATGTTTGAGAAAAATATATTTGCTTCTACATACAGTTATAATAACTATTCAGGTGATCACACTACGATTGTAAACCACTTTTGTTCGTTAAATCACACTAACCGATTGGTGAGACAAACTTCTAAAAAACCACTGAATGTAGACCTCCCCCTCGAGAAGTCTTTGCCAGCAGTTGCCACGCTAATAAGGCGAGTTAGCAACTGCAGGCCATAGACTTTAGTGATGTTTTAAGAGGAACGCTACTATCCCGTATATTATAATTCTAAAAATAAATTTTCCTTAATATTTAAAAGAAGTATAAGAATAATATTAACAAAGCGATAAAATGTAATTAAAACTGTTAATACACACCGTTATCGTCATTAAGCAATGATAAAATTTCGTCGGGATTACTGCTTCCCCCGTTGTCAGCGTCAAATGATTTATCTTTGGCCGTCTTATGATGTGGCGATCTGCTACTCGATTCGTCATCGTCACGTTTTCTTTTCATCGAGTCGCGTTTATTACCATTGTCAGAATGTTTTGTATGATGCGCATTATGTTTATTTGTTTTAGATGAATTATCACTTGAATCTGTAACATCTTTATGTTTTTTGTCATTGTTGTTATCCTTGACATTCGTTTTGGATGCATCGTCTCTCTCTTTCTTTTCATGTTTAACACTTAATTTGGCAACATCTTTATTATGTTTCTTGTTGCTGTCACCATCCCTCACATTTGTTTTGGGTGCATCGTCCCTGTCTTTCTTCTCATGCCGGTGTCTCTCTACAACTTGATCTATTTTACTGTGAGGCTCGTTGTCCTCGTCCGTGTACACGAGGCCGTCCCTGTCTCGACTAGTGCTCGGTGCATCATTTGCGATATTTTGTTTTTTGGAGCTATTTTTAATTATGGGCGACTTTACTAGTTTCGAGGAGTCTAATATATTCTTCAGTATTTGTGACGTAGCTTTTCTTATTTGTGCACCTGTAAATGTTATTTATACCATATGTAAAACAGATTTTTTATAGAAAGGTATAGACAAAGAGAGCGAGACAAATGTCTGGATAGTTTTTTTTATACTCAAATTGTCAAATGGGTTTGGAAATATAAAGTAAATGGATTGAATATCGAGGCTCTCAAATAGAGACTCCATTTTAACATAAATTCTTCTTTTAAAGAATAACTATTGAGTTTCTTGTGGGCTCTTCTCAACAGATAACAACTTTGTCTAGAAAATAACTTTGCATTCATAAAAAAGATTTAAAAATGGCTGTAAACAAGTCTATTTGAATAAAGCAAACATACATATATTTTAAAGTAACATGAAATGTAAACATCGGAGACCTGTGTCTGCGGAGGCGGTGTGCACGGCGGCGAACAGCTGGCCGGGCCGGTAGTCGTCTTCGTCCGAGGACTCGACGGCGGCGGCGGCGGCGGCGGCGGGCGGCGCGGCCATGTTACCCGCCCTTTCCGGCTCGTACACGTGCACGAACGACAGCCCGTACTGCCGACAGACATCACGCTCATATATTCAAGTACCTATATTTCACACAGTTTAGGTAACTGTAAGGAAAATCATTATAAATTATTATTATGTACAACTTGAAGTGGTAAAATGAGCAAGTAGGAAGTGGTAACCACCGCCTACACACAAAGACAGCAGCAGCTGGGGACGGGCGGGAGCACAGGCCGCGGCGCACCTGGCAGTGGTTGTTGTAGGGCTGCGAGCACACGAGCCGCAGCCGGTCCCAGCGCTGGGCGGCGGCGGCCGCCAGCTGCGCGCCGCTGAAGCTGCGCACGCGGTCGGCGGCGGCCGCGCGCCGAGACTCGCCCGGCGACAGGAACACGCAGCTCGGCACTACCACCTTCACGGTATACGTTACACAATTAAATACGACATAAATTATCGATGATCAATTAAGTAAGCTATATTCTGCATGTTGTATGGCGCAGGTGGCGGTTGGCCGGGATGGGATACTTTGGCAGATTTCACTATAAAAAACAGTTTAACAAGAAATTAGTTCTCAATTCGCTTGTATTTTTTTTATGTTTATTACCTCATAACTTCGTCAGTTGTAAACCGATTTGGAAAATTATTTTTCTATATGAAAGGATATACTTACAGATTGGTTTCACAGACATTTTGTTAAAATAGGTTCAGTAGTTTTTAGATGAAAGTAATGGTTATGGTGGTGGTAACTGGTTTTGTCGTAACAATTTTTACATAGCGTCAAAGGTGTCACTAGAAATCTGTCCGATTCTAGTATACGAGCAAACGAGTATGCACCCCGTGCCATAGGACAGTCCTTTCCGCAACAGCAGTATCCTAAGTCCCTTATTCTTCTCATTTACCATTTCTTTTACACATTTCCAACATTCCTTTCCTTTTTTCCTCAAACTTTTGTTTGGGGTTTAACAGTGGACAGTCAAGGGCTGATATGATGTAGATATTTTAACTTTAATGACCAGGTGACGGGTCATCATTTAATGTTACAAAGCACTGTGATACACTTTGATTATGAGTAAAATAGTTTACAATATCTTGTATATATTAGATAAGGATGCAAGGCAATTTTAAACACAACATTCAAATTTTATATTTTTGAACAAATCACAATGTTGCATGATATGATTGATAAATAATAATCAATAAGTTATAAATGTATAAGGGGCTTCCATAATTTTAACATTTCATAATCACAATGTTTGATATTGATAGTAATATAGAGACATCTATTACTCACTTGGTATGGATCATTTGGCGTCTCAGACCTACCGGCCAAAACTTCCACTAATGCAGCTTGATATGCACCAATGTGTATCGCTGATATCTAGTCACAACATATACAGTACATGTTATAATTTCAAACTACTCGTATCATTAGTGAGAAGGGTAAAATTTCTTTTTAAACATAAGAATTTATATATTACTCTTCAGAAAATAATTTGTCTAAATACAGAGTGGCTGTTATCTTCAATAGAATTTATTTTATTTTATCAATAGTATCTTATCAAATGCAATAAGTATGTATTTGATAAGAATTAGTTATAAAAAATAATCGCTAGCAACAGCCGTGATTTTTGTATGCTAAATATAAAAATGTTGAGTTTTCAAAATGATGGAAATCTTTAAATGGAATGATGTAAATGATGAATATCTTTTGAAGAGAGAGTTCTACCAGTGAAACTGATTAGTTTTGTTAAACAAATATGGAACATATTAAGGCTTGCCCTCTAAAACTGGATTTGAATATGCTCCGCAAAATGTGAGTATATATAAAATATAAAAACTGTAGTTAGACACACAGTAGACAAATGTTTTTACTTCATTTGACATATTTTTATAAATATTTTTTTTTATTTTGAGTATGTTTTAAATATAGTATAATATAATTATTAATACATGATTATAATAATATGACATGAACCTGAACAGCTCGGGCCAGCTGCAGCACTACTGAGCATGAAGACTCCCCTTTCTTACACAGCCATCGCTTCTTGCCTACTTCCCAGGCCAGTAAGTTGTTAACCTGATTGTCCTTAAAAATACAATACAATTACAATATTACTTCCAGCAAAATAGTTGAACATATGTTAAACAAAACAGAAAGATAATATGACTGTGTAATGACATCTGTCTAACATTTTCTCTTATTATCAACATGAATCATGCTTAAATAACTGTATGGATATGAATGAAATTTGATACACTGAATAAAACGTAAGCTTAGATTATATAGACAGTGCATCAAACCTGAAAACGGGCCAACTTTTTGTCAGCTAATTAGCAGATTCGTTTTTTTACTGGTGTTCTATATACACAAACAATATACTTTGATGTATCTATATTTAATTATTTAATAAATAAAATGAGTTTTTGCTCATTAAAAAGATTCAAAATTTATAAGATAAAATAAATATAGAAGTTATAAAGGAATCACTCATAACCATTTATTACGCAAAATTGTATGAAAAAGTTGACCTGTTTTTTTAAAAGCATTTATGTGGAGACAGAGAGATACAATTTATCCTAATTTATGTAAAGTCTAGCAGATGTGAAACACAGCTAGTTTTTTATTTTTTCTAGGATAGAAATAAAAAAAATTGTAAAGTTCTTGTAACTGAAGTATGCACCTATTCTCTATGCAGTAAATAAATTAAGCAATTGATTTAAATTGATTAATTCACGAAATGATCCCAAAACTAGTCGAGATTTTCCAATCTAATTATACGTAAGTTAAACCGGTATTTATTACATTAAATAAAATTGTTCCTTTATTTATTTGCTCTATAATTTTGAATTTAAAACTTACTTGATCTTCGCTACTGAAACTCACAACATAATCAATTTTCACTCGTGGCATATTTCTATCACAAATGACTTATTTTAATTGTAAAATAAAATATTTAGTTTCGTTCAGCAATGTATTATCGTAGTCCCCGGTTTGTCTTGTTTATTTACAAGAGATTCTTTTCTGTTACTTTGAGGTTATTTCTCAACAAAACAAACAACTTTCAAGTTTCACAAATTGTCAGTCAATTCAGATTTGTTCGTTTGACATAAGACTGAAGCTGACTGAAGTTAGCTTTGTTCTTAGGAAGTTTCTAATGGAATCGCTAAGCGCTATCGGTATACGCTGGCGAGGCACTAGTGAGAGATGATAAGTGCAGGCGGGCTTATCATACCATTATCACCCATTAAAAAAAATGGGACTGGCAGTCCGCATTACTAACAATCCCTCTCCCCCCCCTTAGAGAGACTGTGTCTAAAGAGCCTAATTGTACAATCTTATATACGACAGATAGTTTCGTTATACTTGTCACCTTGCAATGGATAAACCTGGGGGAAAAATCAGGTAGACCTCTACGCGGTTCCCCCTGGAAACCATCGTGGTTAATTCTCGTGGAATTCTTCACAATGGGCTATCTGTCCTCACCTTTCACTGGTGCCCTGCCAGTGTATATCGATAGCGCAGGTGGTTCAGAGGATACAGGCGGAAATTTCAAGAGGAAAACGTAAGAAGATTAAATATGTTATAATAATAAAAAATGGCTTCTCGGCAAATAAATGTATATTGTATTATAGATTGGTTATATAAATCAAATTGCGCTGTGATAAAATTATGTTATATTATGAGTAATGTTGTTCAATTAGTTGTTTAATTAAAAATGTACAAAGTTTAATGCGGGTTTTACAGTAACATCAGCTTGGACTAGGTACTAACAGCCAGCTGACATGCATTCACTTTGGATGCTTTACCTTCGTACTCAGTGACTTAAGTTCTTTTCTCTTCAGTCATATAGTATCATGTATTTATATACACTGGAAATTAACGCCATTGTGACATCATTGGGTATGTTCGATAGTTCGGGACCATGTTTGGCTTAACTCGGTAGAAACGTCGTGGTAAATCTTAGGTAAATTTAATATATTCTTTAATGCACTAAAACATACAGTAACAACAATAAGTTAATAACAATGTTAGCTATAAATTTATAGGTATCTTAGATTATATACATACAGTGTCTTTATACAAATGCTTGAAGAAAAGCGGGTCAACTTTTTCATACAGTTTTGCGTGATAAATAGTTGTGTTTCTTTTATAACTTCTATATTTATTTTGTTTTATAATTTTCGCATATTTTTAATGTGTAAAACTTTATCGATTAAATTATTACATATATATACGTCAAGATACACTGTGTGCGTAAGTATATAGAACATTAATAAAAAAACTAGTCAGTTAATTTGACAGTTAGCTAACAGAAAGTTGACCCCTTTTTGAGACTCGATGCTCTATCTATATTTAAGAACAAAGAATTACATAGAAGGAATGATAAAATAAAAACTGTAAATTATACGGTTGCCTCCTTTCTTCTTATGCAAATATAATTCGTAAAAAGAGGACGAAAGATACACCGTTAGTTGCTATTTTTCTAAGATCTATATTTCAATTACATGATGGCGTTAATTCTCGTCTTTTACAAAAAAATACATAAATTATATATATGAATAAATTAATATATAAATAAATTATGAAAGCGAAAGTGTTAAGTTAATATACGAGTAAGTATTTATGTACAGCACTATCTAAGCATTTATCTACTAAATGCATAGTGACTATGTAAGTAATTACTATTTAATAAAACTTATTATATAAACGCAGAATAAACTGTTCACTTCAAACAAAAGTTATTTAATTTTTAAAACATATTTTCATATTTTAATGATATTTATAAAATTTATTTTAATTCAAATTAATTTTTTTTTTAAATTCTATAGAGATTAAAAATTAATTAATTTAAACTCAAACAATAAAACTATCACCTGGTTGGTTTGATAATTTTTTTTACCTTCATAAGGTATCTACAATTTTAAAGTAAAACAAAAAATACTGAAACGCCACCTACTAGTACCCAGAATAACAAATGCAATTTCTATTCAAATTGCAGAGAAATGTATTACCAATTCATCACAACCTTTTCACCGTGATAAATATCGTACAACGACCGACGGTATACCGATCTTATACAAGTAGTTCATCAGTCTCTAACAATCCTGTACTTGTGTACTCTAATGATCACTGGCTCCTTCAAAGTGTTGTTCTTTGACGCGTTCCGTTTATTGACCGGTCGTCGTCTGTACGTATATCCTCCGTTAGAGTTGGGCCGCGCGTACAGTATCGTCTCTGTAGTCTGGATCTCCTCTCGCTCAGGGAAAGGTGTGGCGTATAGCAGGTGATTCATGGATGGGGCGTATATGTGCTGGTGAGTCGAGTCCGCTGGCTTGAGTGTTGGATGGCGTGGGTGCTTGTACAGCGGCAGCCTCAGCGGCGTGGGGGACAGGATATGCAGGATGGGCAGCGGCGAGTGCAACGGGATGGCAGCGAAAGCGAACGTCTCGTAGTCGTGCGCGAACTCGCTCGCGTAAACACCGAACGAGTCTCTGCGGCGCTGTACCGCCTCGGTGAGCGGCTCGCCTTGTGACCACGCGCTGATGATCAACAGCAGCAATGACATCTGCAATGATAAACACTTCATTATGTATAAAACAGATAAGGGAGATTGAACAAATTCCTTCGTAACTGGCTTCCATAACCCCAGATTAAAAATTATGAAAGGGAAAGATGCTAGTTGCTCAATAAACATTTGACAGTAGGAGGCAATTTGCTTTATGTCCATACGTCGCAGTTATAAAGAAGGCAGAGAGAACTAAATGCCGAAAGATTTCTTGAGTCTATACAAGTATTGGACATTATGTAGTTCAGTTTATTAGGTATTTTCAGTGTGTACATATAATACAATTTTGCATATAATACACTTTGCACATTTGTTTTCACTAGGCACTTTTGAATCTAAAGTCTTAATTTATTTTACAAAAAATATATAATATATTATTTACGCAATACGAATTTAGTCTACAGCATTTTAAATGACTACAAATGGAAACAAATGGATCACCGATCTGATGGAAACTGGTAACAGTTTGCATTATATATTGCAGGAATAACATCATGGCCATAACAATGTCACTACACTACTCACGAGTAAGGTGTCATGGCTTCGAGACAAAGATTAGACTGCCATTGTTATACTACGGTAGGAAATTAGATATTTAAAATTGTAATGGAAGTGCATACATGCCACCCCTGATATATTGCAGACGGCCTTGGATTACGGTAACTGCTTGCTATCAGGCTATCAGGTAGGCCGTAAGGCTTGATTGTCACATTTGTAGTATTAACAACTTCTATCCTATACCGCAAGAGAGGTGTCGGATCACACGAAGGCATTTAAAACTTCAACACCAGTAAAGAGTATATGCACATTTCAAAGGACATTTTCCTACCAGTCGCACAACGAACATGTTTGGGAAGAGCAATGTGTCCCGAATTGTTATGGCAATGGATCGGGACATGCAAGTCGTTGGACGACTGGTGGTTCTTTACAATGTGGTATGTATGCAATAGTTAGACTCACAAGTGCTTCCATGTCGGTGTCCGCGCAGCGCGTGGGTGTTGTTGCGACTGCCCGCCGGCGGTGGTCGCCCGCGCTCGCCACTCGCCACACTTCAGCGGCCGCTGGAAGTGCTGGCGGAAGTCGCGTGCCATGTCTGCGGCTCCTGTATCGCTGTGGCTCACTACCAGTGGCTCCAGTTTCCGATAGTTGGATATTTATTTGTTGCTGTTATTATACAGAAACAAATACCTATTTGGAATTGAAATCCGTGCTAATGTGGGGAATTTTATTTCAATCTAGAAAGTTTTAAAAATTTTGTATTTTACTCCCAAGCAAAAGCAAATTATTTGACATAGGAAGGGTGACGGGTTGATATATGTAAGTTCTATAGGATCCATTATAAAGAGTTTTTGAATTAGTACAAACATTGTTAATATGGATAGATATCATTGTCCTATTGTATCCCTGTTGCCAAACAGTTGAACTTAGACGGTTGTGCCCTAGTTTCGATGGTAATATAGCAGTGAAATTCCAGACTAATGAAGTTAAACACCTAGTCCTCATAAACAGCTCTGTTTGGGCAGTGTTATATGCCATGGTAATCATAGTGTATTCTGGTGGTCTACCATAAAATGAAATTCCGAAATTTCGGGCTTAATTTCGTGTTTTTGTTCGTATCAAAATCGACCCAGTAAATGGAGCTTAACATTTCGTTCATCATAAATCTTATTCTAATAGTCCAAAGGAATGATATTTTAACCTTTTTAATAATTTTAAACAGCATGTATTATGTAATTTTAACATCAAATTTCTGTTTCGTTCGTCCCGAAATTTCGGAAAATACTTCATGGTAGGCCCTCTGTTTATTACATTACTACCTTTTATGAGGTGGGCTGTCAGCTTGTTTGTTGTTTTGTAGGGCAAAAGCTATATTTGATGTCACTTAAATATGGCTTTTGCCCTACCAAAAAGTTCTTTGGCCCTTAAACTTGGGTCTAGCTACGGTCCTGATTATATTGTACCTGTAATTACTGAAACATATTTACTGAACGTATTTGGAGTGGCGAGACAGTAATAATAATAATCTTTATTTTACTACTCACAAGAAATATTGTACAGTGTATAACTATTTAGCTTTTAACTTAAAATATTAATTCCTGTAAGAGTCTGGAGCCTGAACTAGGTCCAAACCTGTAGTACAGATCTCCAGGCTCTCTCCGGAGTCTTACATTACATTACTGAACATCTACATTATTATATCAATACAAATATTGTGAGGTATTCTTGGTATTCCTACTTTAGAGACGAATGTATGAAGAATATGTTTTTGAGTGTAGTGTGTACCTATTTTTGGGTAGTGAGTGGATAGTGCCAGAAAACTATTCAGGTAAGGACGTCGTATTTCTGTGTTTGATGCCCTTCACCTTGACTCAGGAGAATAATATGATCGATGTGTAGTTAAGTTTCGGAAAAGTGCATATATTTTGCTTTTCACTCATTTCACTTAAAAGCTAAAACTGTGGCTCTTGGCCACAATAGAATATTAGGATTTTGCTCTTTTGAAGGCAAATCAATAAACTGAGTTGTGACCATTTGAACAAAGAAATAGATTGTTACTTGTTTTATCATTCTTTTGTCTCTTTTTACTGTATATGTATTTGTGTGCTGTAAGTAATGCAAATAAATTATATATCTATCTATCTATATAAAAGAGTAGAGGTTTGTGATAAACATACAGCTAATATCTACGGATTTTTTGTTGTACTAGATCCAACTATATATAGCAAAAAATTCTCGACTATATCTATCTGTACTATATCGTTCAAAATTTTCAATCATATGTATTTTTTAAATTAGATAACTAGAAATATGGTTGACCGAAGTTAAACTCGTGTAGAGCTACTAAGCCGCGTGTTCGACACGTCCTCGGTTAGTTTTTGTTAATGTATGTGTACTTATGTGTAATACTTTCTCCCCTGAAACGTAATTAATGAAAATTCAAGCGACGATATGTAGTGGCGAGCCGCGGGCGAGGCGACCGGCGACTTTTCTTCCTTCCGTGTACAGTAGACATGTACCTAATGAACGATTTAGCGCAAGCGGCATAGCGACGGTTATTAATTTTGTTTTCATGAATGTAAAAGATTGGTCACTTCGCTTTTTTTTATACAACTTAGAATGGCAAACAAGCTGACGGCCCACCTGATGGAAAGTGGTAACCGTCCCCTATAGACATGAGCAGTACCATGGACACAACAGAGTATACTACCCCCCATGTGTTGCTATTTCTGAGGACTCAGGTGTTATTCATGTGTACCCTGTAAATCCACGCCATATCCCATCCTTCAAACCGAAATACAACCATGTAAACATAACTGCTTTACGGTTGAAACACGAATGGGACAGAGGTGGCCAAGCAAACGACTTTTGTACAAAGTCTATTTTTATACTAAATGTAAAGTATCCTAGGTGCTAAGTTAGGATACAACATACCCAATATTCATTCAAATCAAACATTTAACGAACGCTGTATTATAGAATTTCTGCCGACTTCAATTACATTAATTATGATTAATAGTTGAAAAAATTATATATTTATCAAAATAAACAGTGCCCTATAGTACTTACTTACCTAATATACATTTCTAACGGTAAAAGAATATTCAAAATCGGATCAGTAGTGCCAGAGATTACCCCGAATATCCAAAGTTACAAAATAGTACCTATAGATAGAAAATAGGACAGAAATAATGGGATTTTCTTTTATTATTTATTTATAATTTATCATCGTTGTGCAGCGGTGATTATCTGTATATTATTTAATATGTTATATATATATGTGTGTGTGTGTGTGTGTATTGTGTATGTAAATTTACTAACATTCGTTTTAAGAATATTGTTACTAATAAATATTTAATGGACCAAAAAGAGTCCGAAATAAAAATTATTATTATTGTCATATCTGTCTATTGTTGAACATAGGCCTCTCTATAAGGGGGGAGGGGGGTTTGCCAGTAGTTGTCACGTTTGGTAGGCGGGTTGGCAATTGCAGTTAGATTTTTGGTGATATTTTAAGAACGACGCTACAGCTCATCCTACAACTGTTAAATTGCCTTAGTCGCCTCTTACGACATCCACGGGATAGAAATGAACAACCCATTATATTTCGGGACCACGCGGTTATATTTACATATACTCAAAACAAACATACAAAATATTACACTTTTTTATACCACGAAGGCGGCAAATAAGCATACAGCCTGTCTGATAGTAAACGTTACTGTAACCTATGGACGCTTGCTACCCTAGGAATGTCACATGCGAGTTGCCAACCCTAAAGAATTTACCTTAATATACCCTTTTTTAAAGAACTCCATACTGTAGTCTCTAGGAAAAACCTCGGCACGGAGCTCATTCCACAGTGTCGAGAAAATTCCTTCGAAACGGCACTGAACGTGACCGTTTAGGTATTAGCGTGTGAGAATGAATTCCTCATAAACATTTTCATTTAATTGTCATTTAGACTCACTACATTGTCATATAGTCAACATTTATATGACACTTTAACTGGTAATTTAACTTTTCTAAAATCAACAATTGATCATTTAAGTTGAAATATATACATACTCTTTAATGCACTTATAAATTACAAAGATAACACAGCTATAAATATAGTGAGCAAGCGTGGAGTTATCTTTGTAATACAGATCTCTTCCAGCCAATCAATATAGTGAGAAAGCATGTACTCGTAGTTAGCAGGCAGCTAAAGTGCACGGGTGCTGTACGAACGACATCAGTACTAATAAATAAGCTACAAATAATCAGTTCAATGAAATATTAATACGTACTATAATATTATAGAGATAACTAGCTGGCTCGGCAAACGTTGTTTTACCATATACATTATTTCGAGAACTATACATGAAAATTTATCCTACTACAATTATTATATTTGATCGCCATCTTGCAACCCTGTTGCGGAATATAAAAATTGCGATTAAAAAACATGAGTTGATTGTAAAAGCGTGACAATTTGAAGTTATATGTATTTTTCAATGCTAAATCATAGTAAAATAAAGATAAAAAATTTTGTCGAAAAATTACAAAAAAAATATTTAGGGGTTATCATTGAGGGGTATGAAAAATAGATGTTGGCCGATTCTCAGCTCTATCCAATATGCACACAAAATTTCATAAAAATCGGTAAAGCCGTTTCGGAAGAGTTTGGTAACAAACACCGCGATACGAGAATTTGATATATTAGATATAATATCTAAATTTTACTTGAATAAAAATTCTTACTTTCTTTCATTATTACATGATGATTTACGAATAATGATGATGAAGATAATGATGAATGTGTCACATAGCGTCTATACAACAATAAGTAGCAGTAACAAAAGTATATTACCCAGACACCTACTAGATATGTATTACAATGTCATGAATATTTGATACAGAAATGACGTCGCTACCTAATAGGCACTTTTATTGGAATATATATAATTTATAACATCGGTAACTTACAAACCTGATAATTATTGCTTAAATAGATCGATACGTGCGTATATATTAAATTAAAGGTTAATTATGTTCCTATCATTTATTTTTATGTAGTTACCTGCAATATGTGGGTAAAGGTAAAGAGGTTATTAATTATCGTACTACCGTCGCGTTAAAACATGGAGTTGTAATTCTTGTTTGTGAGGAATTCTTTCATGTAAACATTTCTAAGTGGATTTGAAATAAATTTGATATGCGCATATAGTATTTTTTTTATAATAGGTGGTAAACAAGCATGCGGCTCACCTGATGGTAAGTGATTACCGCCGTCCAAGATCACTCACAACACCAAAGGCATTGCAGGTGTGCTGCCGGCGTTTTAAAAAAGAAATATGCTCTTTTCCTGAAGGTTATTATGTCGTATCGGTTCGGAAATACTGCTGCTGGAAGTTGATTCTAAAGAGTGGTTGCCTTGAAAAACGTATTGTGGAATATGGATATTTTATATAATGATTTACGCGAGCAAAGCCGCAAGATACAGCTAGTAAGAAATAATATATAAATTGTTGGTGAGGTTATAAGTAATACAATAAAAAGCAGTTTAATATTTCAGTCTTGTTTTATTGTTAAGACTAGTTTATACCTTACTTACTAATACAGGAAATAATAACAATAATGTAATAAAAATGTAACCAGACAATGTCTGTACATGAGAGATATAATAGTTAAGAAAAGATAATAGGTACAGAAGATCACTTAATAGGACCAAACTAATATTTTTTTAGAAATTTTGTTTGTTCCGACATCACGCAAAAAGTACTGCACCAAATTCGATGCGATTCGATTCAATGTTTCATCTTGATACGCCATTTACAAGTGATTTGTTTCACTTTTTTTAAATCTATGCGTACGAAATAACGGGGCAAAAACGCTACTTTTTTATGTAACTTAGAATGGAAAACAAACTGACGGCCCACCTGATGGAAAGTGGTAACCGTCGCCTATAGACATGAACAGTATTGTGGACATAACAGAGTATACTGTTTCGCCCATGATACCCCACATGCGTTGCCATTCTTGGGGACTCAGATGTTATTCCTTTGTACCTAGTAAATTCACTGTCATATCCCACCCTTCAAACCGAAACACAGCCATGCAAACACAACTACTTCACGGTAGAAACACGAATGTGACAGAGGTGCCCAAGCAAACGACTTTTGTACAAAGTCTCCCTTTGGTGAGAAGGGATTTTGCGAGCACTCTCCTATTTATATAACATGTGAGATCGTTCACCACTTGCTGTTGGAAGTCTGCTGTTGGTTCTGACCGAGCGAGGATTGCACCGGCTCCTCCACAATTTTGGACACTTTCACCACCTCGGGCACGGTCACTAGCTTCGGCACGGACACGAGTTTCTGTACTTGCACGACCTGAGAAACATTATAAATTTTATAAGGTCATAAATATTATTTGTAGACAAACTGTATTTTGTTAAAAACTTTTTACATTCTGAAGATTTTACCGATTTGTAGAAATAAAGGTAAATTGTAGATATATTACCTTAGGAATTTCAACAAGTTTCTTCACTGCAATTATTTTAGAAACGGGAGCTTGTTCTGTGATGGAAGAACCCTGGTTGGTTTTTTCTGAGTTTTGTTTCCAATCGTTATTATTCGTGTTCGAATTCCAGCCATTTTCACTCGAAGCTTGACTCCAGCCATTTTCTTTCGAGGCTTGACTCCAGCCATTTCCGCTCGAACTTTGACTCCTTCCGTTATCATTCAAATTCTGAGCCCAGCTGTTTTCGTTTGAACCTTGATTCCAGCTGTTATCTTTTGAGTTTAGACTCCAGCCGTTTCCGATTGATCCCTGATTCCAACCGTTTTCATTCAATTTTTGACTCCAGCTGTTTGTATTCGATGTTTGACTCCAACCGTTTCCATTCGAACCTTGAATCCAGCTGTTATCATTTGAGTTTTGACTCCAGCCGATTCCATTCGAATCTTGACTCCAGTCGTTTCCATTCGATCCTTGACTCCAGTCGTTTCCATTCGATACTTGACTCCAGTCGTTTCCATTCGAACTTTGACTCCAGCCGTTTCCATTCAATCCTTGACTCCAGTCGTTTCCATTCGAACCTTGACTCCAGCCGTTTCCATTTGATCCTTGACTCCAGTCGTTTCCATTCGATCCTTGACTCCAACCGTTTCCATTCGATCCTTGACTCCAGTCGTTTCCATTCGAACCTTGACTCCAGCCGTTTCCATTCGATCCTTGACTCCAGTCGTTTCCATTCGAACCTTGACTCCAGCCGTTTCCATTCGATCCTTGACTCCAGTCGTTTCCATTCGAACCTTGACTCCAGCCGTTTCCATTCGATCCTTGACTCCAGCCGTTTCCATTCGAACCTTGACTCCAGCCGTTTCCATTCGAACCTTGACTCCAGTCGTTTCCATTCGATCCTTGACTCCAGTCGTTTCCATTCGAACCTTGACTCCAGCCGTTTCCATTCGAACCTTGACTCCAGTCGTTTCCATTCGATCCTTGACTCCAGCCATTATCGTTCGAGTTTAGATTCCAGCCATTTCCGTTCGAGTTTTGTTTCCAGCTGTTGCTATCGCTATCGCTCCAACTTAGCTCGCTTTGACCTGTGTTATAACCTCGTTTGTTGCGCTTCAATTCAGGGGCTGCCAGTACTGAAGCTGCTATGAGAACTGCATACACCTGAGTGGTGGAGTTTTGAATTAATTAGATTTACTGCAGATTGCTAACCCGTCTGCTAAGCGTGGCTACTACTGGCAAAATTCCCCTTATGGGGAAAGCTTATGTCCATCAGTGGACAGTTAGTGGATGATATAAAAATAATAACTGCAGATTGAGTAAAATGTACAATATATGTTTTCGATTGTAGATATATTAATACGTATATGGATGCGAGAACCATAGTTAGCATTTTAGTATAGAAAAACTTTAGAGAATAATTTAATGGGGTGGGCTTATCTCTGACAGAGATCTCTTCCAGTCAACCCAATGCAGTTAGAAAGCATGTTGTTTGCTGGTAGTTGAAGACATTACCTAATCTTTAAATATAGGAACCAAACTACTATTATTACTACTACTAGAAGAAGAAGAAAGAAAGAAAGAAATAATTTAATCGAAGAAGCATGCGGCCCACACAGTAGCGCACAAAACAAGAACAAAAGAATTCAAAACAAAACAAACAAAAGAAAATAATAATTGTATACAAATAGAAAGCAATTAAATTATAATAATAATCAATAAACAAACAAACAAACAAACAGTAGGATACCTCTTAAATCCAACATCGATCTCAATCAAAATCGATCTCAATCCAAAATATTGCCTATGACAATTTAATACTGCAC
Source organism: Galleria mellonella (assembly GCF_026898425.1). Lineage (NCBI taxonomy): Eukaryota > Metazoa > Arthropoda > Insecta > Lepidoptera > Pyralidae > Galleria > Galleria mellonella. Next base: position 4,765,431 of record NW_026442037.1, on the reverse strand, counting down.
TCATGTAACAACAGTTAGGAATTAGCTGTAATTAGGATCGGTTTACAATAGTTTGCATTGGCAAGTTGCACCAATATGCATCTATCAGAACAGTATGGAACCATTATGTCGCTAGTGACAAGTGACGTAATTCAAGGGTGTGAGTTCTCAATTCCAATATCGATCTATTTGAATTTATTTCAAAAGCGACCCCACAGGTATACACAATTATTAATAATATCTCTAAAACTTACGAACGATTTCATTTTGAGGATTGTCTTAAAAAAAGAATAAAACAAAGATGACCAGAACTTATGGGAGATGCGTCAAACTGATGTGCATCTTCGGAATGTTGAACGTTATATAGAGATTAAAACGCGGCTAAGTTTGTAAATAGTCGTACGCTACCGGGTGACTTGCGTAAATACGTACACATTATTTAATATTATAGAAAAACATCACATCTATATCTCGTAAGAAGTACAAAAATAGCATAAGTATTGCATAAATGTTTTTTTTATGCGAATGTTTATTAGTGTTTTTTTTAATGGATGATAATGGAATGGTGAACCCGCCTACGCCAACGGTATACGCCGGGGGACAACATGGAGGTCGACCCGATAGGGTATATTGCCAGCAATGGAACTGATAGTTCGCATTACTAACAGTCCCTTCCCTCCACCATCCCTAGCAGGTATTTATGAAAAATAATAATTCATGTCAATGTGACGAATGTTCGTTAGGGATAAAAATGCTTAAAATAACTGTGTGACCTTGGACATTGGTGTGTATATAGAACTAGAAAATATTACATAAAGATAACGTTTATACTTTTTATGTCTACAGTTATCGCGTGGTAAGCGGTAATCAAGACAGCCGGGCCCACTGAACCAGATGGTAATCGAAAGTTTACTTATAAACCGCGTAACTTTGCTTGTAATTGAAACTATAAAATCGTACATCTCTATCGCTGAATTGTGAACATCTGTTTGTTAAGACAAAAATGATGACTTCCTGATGATAAAAATATCGCTCAAGTGCGAGTCGGAGTCGGTCGCGTACCGAGGTTTCCGTACAAATTATAATAAAAAATTGTGATAACTACAAATTTCCGGTTTTCGTTTTTTTTTGTGAGTTTTTTTTAATGGGTGATAATGGAATGGAAACCCCACCTGCGCTATCGGTATACGCTGGCGGGGTACCAGCGAGTGATGATAGATGAGGATGAAAGCAGGTCAGTTAGCCCATCGTGACGAATTCCACTAGAATTAACCACGACGGTTTCCAGGGGGAACCGCGTGGAGGTCAACCTGATAGGGTATATTATTAGTAATGGGTTCATTAGACCCCATTGTTAACAATTGCAGATGTGAGTCTAATAATAATATCGCCTTTAAAAAAATAATCATTTGTTAGGTTTTGAATTTTCAGATATGATTGATGTTAATATCAGGTAAATTTTAAAACGTATGTTTCTATATTTCACGATTGTAAAAACCCTAACTATAACCTTAACTATTGAAGCTTTTAACAATATATTAATAAATACTGGCCGTAAATTGTATATTTACAGTTACATGATATGGATCAAACAATACGAGCGCAAATTTTTTTTACAAATAATCATGCCGCCAATTACAATGCGCATTGTGCATTTTGTGCATAGCAAATGATGCATGGCGTATTTAGTTTCCGCGGTGCGCTGCACCGGATAATGTGCGTGCACGCCGCGCGGGTGACAGCGCCGGCGCATGCGAGCCTCATTACTACAGTAATTAATGTTATTATAATATAACCATTATTATTGTACACATTAGTGTAAATATTGAGAATACGTAAGTTGTCGTTTTTTTGTTGCATGTAGTCATTACTTCTTTTAATTTTGAGGATGTCGTAAGAGTCAATGAAGTAAATCTCTAGACCAAGCAATCTGGCTTTTACAGTTATGAGTATACGCATTTCTTTTTTTTTTCGTGCAAAGTAGAGCAACCTTTAGCATACAACAACGATCCCTAAAGGGTTAACGTTGCCAGTATTGGGTATAAATTTTTTCTGTTCGCCAAATTTTGGGGAAATGAAATTCTTGGAGAAATGTGAAATGGGCTTGGGGAAATTTAGGTAATTTTTTTTTTAAAATGGGATAATAGTTTTAAAACTTGTAAATTATATAGTGGTATCTTATTAAGTAATATATACAGTAGAGTATGTATGTAGCAAAGTACGTTATAGAAGATAAGGAGAGGGAAAAAATAGGAACTGCAGAAATGACTTTCTTTTCGTCGTTCACTTCGTTGTACTCGTATATAGTAAACCTAGTGAAAAACAATGCAAATTGCAAATGTGCCGGAAAAGTTTCGGAAATCGTAATAATGTTGAGAAAAATATTTAAACTTTGTGTCAAATATCAAAATTTACATTTGGGAACCCTGTCACACCAGAGGGAGACTTTGTACAAAAGTCGATTGCTTGGGTACCTCTGTCCCATTCGTGTTTCAACCGTGAAGCAGTTGTGTTTGCATGGCTGTGTTTCGGTTTGAAGGGTGGGATATGGCGTGAATTTACTGGGTACAGAGGAATAACACCTGAGTCCTCAGGAATGGCAACGCATGGGGGGTATCATGGGCGAAACAGTATACTCTGTTATGTCCATGGTACTGCTCATGTCTATAGGCGACGGTCACCACTTTCCATCAGGTGGGCCGTCAGCTTGTTTGCCATTCTAAGTTCTATAAAAAAAAAAAAACATGGTGCTAAAGGATCTAAATGCGGATTCTAAAGGATCCGTAGAAAAGTTTGCGGAGTTCCGCGAAATTATTTATTTTTGGCTGTTGAACATTATACAACAGTTAAATAAAAATATTATTTTGAAATAGTGCAAAATATGTTTGTGATGAGAACTCATTACAAGTCAAGTAGGTAAAGAAAAGAAAGTTAAAGTTAAGAATATAGTATAGCACTTTAAAATATTTCCAACAATCTATCTTTACGCCAAAATTCCTTGCAGTGTAGGCATATGGAACCGATTTTGTAAAAGTTTTTGTTATTATTTAACATATAAAATTTATATATAGTATATAGTGGGGGCTTCGTTGTCTTAAAATTCTGTAGTTAAATTAGGGTATTTCTATTACATTTTCTAATTAAATCTGTTGTTTATTTCTATAAAAAAGTAATAAATTTTAAATATTACAGCCGAGAACATCAGTTTACACTGCTTTTTCGCTGCGCTGCGATAACTTATTCTAGCTTGATTATAGAAGGTAAGTAACCGGGTCACAATGTCAATATAAAGAGCGCAAAACCTGTAATTCTCGGAACTGGTTTTGTTTTTATTACGCCTTATCAAAATATTGTTGTTGAGATTTCGTGTAAATCACTATTTTACGTGAAAAGTGGAGCGTATACACAGGTAATCGGTTCTCTTTATTGGGTAATATTTTATTGAGTTAATTATGAATGTTTTTATTTTTGTACAAAAACATTATCCAAATTATATTTCAGTTAATTAGTGATAAATATCAAAAATAAGTTATTTTTAGTTATATTTTGTGATTAATGTGATTATTTCGCTAATTGTTAATTCACATTTTTATACGGAAGCTTTTATTCTTGTTTCATTATACATATATGGTCTATATATTTTTGAGGATAAAGATCAATAAATACCGCAGTAAATAATTGGCCGTGTGGTCCCGGCATAGAATAGACCATCCCTTCTTTTCTCGTAGGTGTCGTTAGAGAAGACTAAGGGATGGCGAGGGATGGGCAGCTTTGTCCCTCTAAAAACATCTCTAAATCCTAACTGCGGTAACCAATCCGCCTGCCAAGAATAGTTATTACTGGCAAAAACCCCCAAGCGGGAGACTTATGTTCAGCAGTGGGTAGTTAAATGCTGATATAATGACGATGATGACCACAATGTGTAATTAATGTTGCCTTTAAAACTTTGTTTTATTTTTAGCCTCCTAAAATGTTAGACAAATGACCACCAGCAGTGGACGGCACAGTTACGCTCGTAATACAATTTCTATTCTCCAGACTAAGAACTTATCCTTAATTTGTTAAAAAAAAATATTGAATAATAATACATAAAAATTGGTCATAAGATATATAACGAGGTTTATGTGTTAATTAATTAACACAATTGTGATACATAATAATCATCCAACTTCGTGATATTTTGTAATACAAATGTCTTGATCGCAGATTTAGTTCTGTGGTTGGCGTTATTGCACAAAATATGCAGCTGTCTCTGATTGAATTATCAAGTCGGTTGCTTTATTATTCACGCTTATGAGATTAAAAAAGTGAGATCCAATAAAATATTAATTTTAAAACGTTAAATGTAAAATAAATTATTGTATATACAGGCTACGGTGTTAATAAAGCATTATCTTATCGGTGGTTATAAAAATCGTTTACTGTTAGGCGGACCGTGTGTTTGCTATCCACTATAACGATATAAAAATATTTATTTGAAAATATAAAAATTATTTCATATACTACAAAAGGGAGACTTTGTACAAAAGTTATTTGGTTGGGTACCTCTGTTCCATTTGTGTTTCTACCGTAAAACCGTTGTGTTTGCATGCTTGTGTTTTGGTTTCAAGGCTGGGGTGGGATATGATAATTACAGGGTACAGAGGCATAATTTCTTAGACCTCAGGAATGACAACTCGTGAAGGGTATACTCTGTTATGTCCATAGTACTGTTCATGACTACAAGCGACGGTTACCACTTTCCATCAGGTGGGCCGTCAGCTTGTTTATTTATAAGTTGCATAAAAAAATTTTGCTTTTGAAGTTTCTAAAACTTTATCTAAATCGGTGACAGTATTTTTTTTATACCACTGAGGTGGCAAACAAGCTCACCTGATTGTAAGCGGTTATCGTAGCCTATGTACGCCTGTTATACCAGGGGTATGACACGCGCGTTGCCGTCCCACGAAGAAACCTCTTTACCCCCCTTTTGAAGAACCCCATGCAAGTAGTGACAGTAATAAGAATCTCATTGGATGATTAACATTTTAAATAGCTTCAAAAATACTTTACTTATACTTTTTTTAGTAAATAATGTTTAAATTTTGTCATTTAATACAAGTATACAATTGCATATTCTGTAAATAGTTATGGTATTAATAAACTCTCTTATGGAACAAATTTTTACTAAGTATTGCAATGCAACCGAGGTTTACTGCCTACTCGTGTCTATATTTGGAATAAATAGTGTCATCCAAACATGGATGAGTCACGTCTGTGTGATATTGAGTATTTAACATATGAATACCTTCAGTTCAGTTGTCTTTATGAGAACTAGCCTAGCAGTTTATGATTAAGAAATGCGCACTTAAGATATTGAATTGAGTGAACAAAAAATTACTAAAGTTCTAGCAAGTTAAATTGAAAACATAATTCTTTACCTCATTAAAGCTTTTAGCGATAAGGCCGCCTTTTGTATATGCACATTCTGTATAAATACTCCTTGTATACATCTCTACTGCGCGCAATAAAGAGTTTATTATTATTATTATTACATATTAAAGATTCGTAATTCCACTTTCCGATACGTAATTTATATAAATTTATATTTTCATATCAAAATTTAAACCAAATTTAAAATTAAACACACAGATTAAAAAAACATGTATCAGCTATAATTTCGTGTAATTTGAAAATATGTTTATTAGTTTTATACGTATTATTAGAAAGTGATCTATACTGTATCTTTATTAAATTTGTGTAACTTACAATTCATATAAATTAATTTTAAACACACAGTTTATGGATCAAATTTTAATATTTATTTTTTTCACATTTTTTACTGTTACCCAAATCTGGGAATAACGTTTTAAAAATTACCTTTTAATTAATGTAGCGCTTTAATACGAAACATACGAAAATTATTTTAGCGTTGAAGCTCTTGAATTTTGTTCTCCGTATACTGCTGTTTTATGCACATCTCGTGTATGTGAGTAAAGTATGTTTGTTTTGTAATACCTGAACGCGGTTGAAGTTTTGAAGTTCTGTCTTGAATTATAATTCAAGTTACATGAATTTTATATGTATATTCTCTATATCTAACATAATTATAAAGATTTTAAAAAGTGAAACATCGCATCGCAGATACATGGTAGAGCTTAAAAACTTTATAACTACCTTTAAGCGCATAATTAAAGTAAGCTAAAGTAACTGAGATATGGCAGCGTACTCAGGCGTCCCTCAAGACTGCTCCTGTATACACAAATTCTTGAATTTCCAAAAATGGATTTGTCTCCATTCAAATCCGGTATTCCGTAAATATGAGATAAAATGACCTTCATTGTATTTATCATACGAAAGAGAGATACATTTCTTAATTTATTATTGTGGTTAAAAATTGGACTGCAGTATTAAGAGCGCTGTTAGTATGGAGTAGACAATAAAGAATATATTTTTTTGTATCACAAAGGTGGAAAACAAGCACTGTATGCTTGTTTTCGTCTAATAGTAAACGGTCACTAGCCTATGGACGCTTGCAGCACTAGGATTTGCACAGTGACACGTGCGCGTTGCCGACTCTGAAGAAACCTTAATATACCTTTTTTAAAGAACCCCATACTGTAGTCTGTAGGAAAAACTTTGGCAGGGAGCTCATTCCACAGCCTGAGCGTTCGTGGGGGGAAAGTTTATTTATTTATTGCACTAAGTAAAAAAATAATAATTACATTAAATAATAATGAGAGAATTGTATCACACAAAAGGCGGCCTTATCGCTAAGCAATCTCTTCCACATAACCTTTGGGTAGAGGACATTGAGATAATAATAGTACTAAAGGGAGAGGTAGTAGGATTTAATAGAGGGTTTGAAGCTAGTAAGAGTTTGAGCGTATTATGGCGATTGTTGGGTAAGAACTTTGCATACAAGCATAATAAAAATTGCATACTTACAAGGCAAGTCCTTGTAATAAAGTCGTATATTAATGAAGGCTGAATAAATTTATTGTAAAATCACATATAGGTGATGAAACAGTTTTGTGTGTATCGATGAGATGTCTGGCATTGTGACAGTTTTATATTAGCTGATTCACGGCGCGAAATTGCGTCAAGTTGACACTGAGTGTATTGTATTAGGCGGCCGCCTAGCTGTCTATAGGACGTGCTTCAATATGGCCAGTCTTAGTTAACTGTGAATTTTATTATATTAATAAAATCATTACCACTATCTTCATCCTACAAGTTTATTGCAGGATTATTTATGTTTAGTGTTAACACTAAATATAAATAAAAAGCATATATATAACATGTTTTGCTTTGTTTTTCGGCACATAATACTTTAATTCATTTTATTTTGCATTTTCCATGACGTAATTTTTTTTTTGTGTTTTTTTTATGAGCACTAAGTTTAAAATTACATTATCTCTTTTGTAAATTATGAATTTGGTTTTTCAATGAATTGGTTTATTTGTATTTAAAGTAAAACAAATATACTCGTAGCTATTACACGTTTTACTGAATACCTAACTAAGAGTCTTTGATGCATATTTTAAAAGAATTCCTATTATGATATATTTGATATACGATATTAGACACTTATCACCAGTCTTCACTGTCCATTGCTGAACACAACCCTGCCCCTTGGGGGTATTTTTCCAATAGCTGTCATGCTTAGCAGGCGGATTGGCAACCGCAGTTCGGCTTTGGAGATGTTTTAGGAAAAACACTGCTGCCGATTCCTCGCCCTCCCTTGGTCGCCTTTTGGGACATCCACGGAAAAGAAAGAGGTGGCCTATTCTATGCCGGGACCACTCGGGACATTAGACATTATTATGAGATATTGATATAATAATATAGTTATTAGAAATAAAAAAAATTATATCAAACACGTATTTTTTATTATTAAAGCCTGTACAAAATAAATGATAAGTTTCTACTTAGATATAGTAATGGTATAACAGTATGACTAGTTTCCGCCGCTGACAGTTCACCACCACCCGCTGCCTCCGCCGACGCCGTAGCCGCCACCGTACGAGGCGACTGCGGGCGCGGCGTAGCTGGCGCCCGCCACCACTTTCTTGACGGTCACCACCTGCGGCACGTTGACCACTTTACGGACTTGAACCACCTGGGGCACGCTGACCACCCTCGGTACGCTCACGACGCGGTTTACTGCGACCACCCGGGGCGCGGACACGATAGGGGCGGATACGATGGGAGCGGAGGCGATCACAGGTGCTGAGTAGCTGATTCCACTGTAGCCACCGCTGTATCCGCCGCTGTAACCGCCGCTGTATCCGCCGCTGTAGCCGCCGCTGTATCCGCCGCTGTATCCGATCCCGCCGCTGTACCCGCCGAGTATGCCGCGCTTCTCGCGCACCTGCCCGGCGGACGCGACCGCTACCAGAGCGCACATAGCCACCTGTGGAGTTTTTGAACAGTTGTAATATAAAGAGTTGTTCAACATAGAAGTAATGGCAGATTTATTTATTAAACATAATTTTGAATTAATATTTCCTCATTATATTCCAAGCCTATTCCGTACTATTTAATCCCTATCTACTAACGATATTATAGAATCGATATTTTCTATTAGTCTTTTGTTTTTCTTTATAATACTTAAGAAGTTTAATTGTATCAATGAGTATTATACATTAAACGATTACTTATACGACAAATGTATTTGATTCCAAATGGTCACGCATGGGATATTTAAGTTACTATCTATATTACGAATTACATATGTCTGAACATATTTTATTTCATATTCGACTCAACGTAATATTTACAATAATAGGCTTGATTTGTCTAATAATTTAAATTACTTTTGTGCTATTCGCTAGTCTGTATTGACACATATTTATAAAATTAACTACTGTTGAAAAAAGCAACAGTTTAGTTTCTTGTCTGAAATTGCATTCCGGATGGGTGTAAATTCATAGAAAAATTACTATACAAAATATTTGTAATTAAGTTTACTTGAATAAGAATTATTTTTATACTTATTAAAATATGGTTAGACGATAAAGGAAGAATCAAAATTAAAAAATATTCGAGTAATAGTCGAGTTGATAAACTGTTCTAATTCTGAGGAGATGTTATTGGCTGTTTTCTGTTCTTTAATATGAATACTTACAAAGAGTTTCATTTTGCTGTGTTGGTGGGTTGTCTCGGAGGAGTAGCTGATGATGTGTGATGCTGTGGAAGCCTCCCCCGAATCATATATAGTGGCGACGCGCGAAAACATTACGCAAGCGTCCTCGCAAGCTCAGCTCGCGTGGTTGCAATGGATCCGGCGACGCCAATTAGTGCACAACTCCTGCTTTACTTACACACCGAACTTATGTCATTGTAAATAGTGTGACATGTACTTAATACGATGTAAATGTTTCAACAATTTCATCACCGCCGTAGTTCCATTTACATACTTTTTTACCATCTCTAATTTGATTCATAACATATATTTTTAGAATAGCTTTACATGTATAACAAATGTCTGCGGGAACAAGAATCGATGCACAAGCCATGAACAGGTGAATTAGCTGCTTTTCACGTGTCGCGGAAGACTAGTAGAATTGTATACTGGAGGAAAAAATACAGGATGGGAGGTTGTTCCAAATTTTAATAGTACGACATAAGTATGATGTAATTAATTTAATGTAATTTCTAAAGAATAATCCTGTTTTTTTTTTTTTTTTTTAGTTTAAAGCCACGGAAAAAGGAAAGGAAAGATGTATAACGTTACAGTTTCGCAACGATGTTATATATTTCTTCCTATTGGTCAGCAGCGTCAAACGGTAGCCGGTCACACCGTCACACGCTGCGTGAAAGTCCGCGAAGTCGCGTGTCCTTCACTCTGTAATGATCGTGTAAACTGCTTTTCTTCAGATGTCTACTAGTATTTTGATATCTGATTTCGAGATCTTTGTACATGATCTGCATGTCAAAGTGATATTTGCGTGGCTACAATGGATCGAAATATGGAGGTCTGTCAAGTAGCGCTATTTCTTTAAAGCTATTTCTTAAATTATATTTTTAATTTGATATCTCAATCTTTATTATGAGGACTATTTTCATTTAATTTTCTGATATATTAATGTAAAAAATATACTAATTTCACTTTATGATTGTCTATAAGAATTTTGCAGAATTATCAATTAAAAATAATTTTGAGAGATTGAGAGATAAGATTGAACACGAAAATCTGCAACCAATGAGTGTCGCTAGTGATAATTTATGGAACGGAAACATGATCCTACACGTATTATATTACAAGTATTGCTCGTATGCAAAAGCTTCAAATTACTATAGCGAGCTATGGAGAAGACTATGCTCGGTGTTTCTTTGCGTGACAGAAGCTGAAACGAGGATATCCGCAAAAAAACCAAAGCAACCGACATAGTCTGGAGGATATGCAAGCTGAAGTGGCAATAGGCTGGTCGCAGTTCGAAGAACCTACAACCAATGGTGAGGAAAGGTTCTTGAGTAGCGTAACCACGGGCAAATGCAGTGTAGGATGACCCCGTGAACTAGATGGAATGACGACCTCAAATGTATTACAGGGAGTCAGTGAATGTGGGTGGCTCAGGACTGTTTCTTATGGCAGTCTATGGGGGAGGCCTATGTCCAGCAGTCGATGGATAAATACAATGGAAATATTCTCGAGAAAATAAAAAAAAAAATACATTAAACTTCGAGAAAATAACGTGAGTTATTTGTAATATTTGTTTTCGAAAGCTAGACTTTAAAACTATATCATCTACTGTTGCTTTCATCGTATCCTCATTTTAGCCGTTAACTTTACCAGAGCGAGATTTTGTACAAAAGTCGATTGCTTGGGTATCTCTGTCCCATTCGTGTTTCAACCTTGAAGCAGTTGCGTTGGCACGGCTGTGTTTCGGTTTGAAGTGTGAGATATAGCGTGAATTTATTGGGTACAGAGGAATAACACCTGAGTCCTCAGGAATGGCAACGCATGGGGAGTATCATGGGTGAAACAGTATACTCTGTTATGTCCATGTTGTTGTTGCTGTTATGTCCATGTTACCACTTTCCATCAGGTGGGCCGTCAGCTTGTTTGCCATTCTAAGTTGTATAAAAAAAAAAACTGTCTAATGCTGAACATAGACCTCTCCCATAAGGGGGGTTTTGCCAGTAGTACTACGCTTGGCAGGCGGGGTTTTTTTATGGATGATAAAGGAATTGCAACCCCGTCCTCGCTAATGATATACGTTAGCGGGACACCATCCCATTGTTAGTAATGGAACTGGTAATCTGTTCTCTCTTCCCCCCCTGGCAGGCGGGTTGGTTACCGCAGTTAAGCTTTGGTGATGTTTAAAGAGGATGTTTAAATTGTAGGGAATTGAATTTTAGTACAAGCATAGGCGATATCCTAACTTAACATATAGGCTATTTTATATAATGATTCATGGAGGCGAAGCCACGGGAAACAGCTAATATAGAATAAAACTAACGCACTTCATCAAGGCAAAATAATTTTCCTTGCAATTGTGATCTCTGTACTTTGTTTCCTTATTTGATTCTCAGTACATTCATTTTCATCGTGCCTCCCATCAAACTGTTTACAATTACCACTCTCCATCCAAAGGTTGCCTGCAAGAGATCGCTCTTAGCGATAAGGTCGCCCGTTGTTTTCTCATTGTGATTATTTCTTGTAATTGTTTGTATCTATAATAAGTTTACTATTGTAATCTTTTAGAGGAAACAATAAAGAGCATCTATCTATCTATCTACATTCAGGGAATGAAAAGGAGCGGTGATGATGCACACATTCCATCACCGCATGGCCACCACTTCATTGGAATAACTAAATAATTACCAATACTATGTAGGTAATAGAATAAATAATATGTCATCAATACATATCGAGAGATTTTATTATAACATTCGGTGTTCCATTAACACGGCCATTGCTAATGTAAATAAGGCTGTAGAACAATTATGTATTGACTTTGAGTGTGACTTATTTGTTTGTGTAGGTGTCAGGAAATATTAAAAGACAAATTTTAAACATTTGTTTACCTATTTATTTATATTTAATAAATCATACAATAATATTAACATGAAATTTACAGATGGTTTGATGTGATGGAGAAAGACATAGGCTTATATATATATATATATATAGATCTAGTATACTATAATTGTAACTAGACGATATCTGTACATGGGATTTCCCATGATTTAAGAAAAATTTATATAAAGGGTTTTTATAATAATAATATTAATTGTATATATTTTGGACTATTTTGGTCCATTAATATTTATTAGTAGCAATGTTCTTAAAACGAATGTTACTACATTTATAAGAGCAGTAGAAGCCAAGACTTTCTATCTGTACGTTTGTTCTGATAATGTAAAGATTACTGCACAAAATTGAGCACTGAATTAAGATGCAGTTTTAACAGTTGTATTATAAAAGATTTAACTGAAAAAATGATGTATGTTTCATTTTGTTACGCCACCTGTTTCATTGGTTCTCCAACAGCTGAAATCCATGTATAGTCAAGTACCAAGTAGCGGGCAGAAAGTTATTTATAGATACTTTTATTAGAGAGATCGTTATTTCTTGGTTATATATCCTAATTTATTATTTGTAAAGGTCGTGAGATCGACATATTATTAATATATATTAAACATTTCGTGTATCAAGTTCCCGTGATAGAAAACACTCACTCGACTGCTCGTCATATTCATTGTCAATCGACAACTGCCTCTGACTACCACATATTGGAATTATCCAATCCAAGTCGTGAGCACATTTATTATTATTTTATTCTTATAAGTTTTGTAACCATCGTCTTCACACTTGGTCTTCACAGTGTGACCATTCGAATCAAGCTTGCAACACTCGCAAAATATCTCAAGAAGTGAATGACAAATTTTATAAGATACTTTCATTTATTTTATACGCAAAATGGACGCAATAAACGTATCACATCGTTTTGTTGAAGTTCTGAATTGAGCGTTAAGCTGAGCGCAATATTCTGAACGGTCCAAACACACGACGCGGGTGGTAAACGCACCTGCTGTAGGTGTGTGACACAGAAATGGTCTCATTTTACAAGTTTACAAATAAATATATCTTTTAGATAAAAAGTGATTTTCCAAATCAGTTTATAACTGATGGAGTTATGAAATAACAAGCGTAAAAAATACACTCGAACAATCATATGTGTAATATATATATGATTGTTCGAATTGTTCGAGAACCAATGAAACAGGTGGCGTATCAAAATGAAACATACAGCAGTTTTTCAGTTAAATCTTTTAAAATACAACTGTTAAAACTGCATCTAATTTTGTGCAGTAACTTTTACATTATCTGAACAAACATACAGATAGAAAATCTTGGCTTCTGCTGCTCTTATAAATGTAGTAACATTCGTTTTAAGAACATTGCTACTAATAAATATTAATGGACCAAAATAATCCGAAATATATATAATTAATATTATTATTATAAAAACCCCTTTCCCAAAGAGGGTCGACGTCAGGCAGGTGGCCGATCGTAAAACTAAAAGCCAAATCTTTTTGTAATATGGTTAAAAACATATCACGCCGACCGCAAATAATGGTAGGAAGATGATGATTATGTGTAATAACATATGATGCATAAAATGTGGTAAATATGTGAATCGATTATGATTGTTGACTGTACAATTGCCTTTTGGCGAAAGGGATATACTCGTTCGTTAGGATCATAAGTGTGACAAATATACAAGTAGCTTGAAGACGAACGCCGGTCCTACTCTGTCATTCGCTATACGTAATATTGTTGAGTTTTAAAATGTTATTAATTGATCCAGCTGCTAGTTGATAATACTCGTATGATGGTGTAAGACACCTCTAAACCACGAGTGCACGGTCAACAGCGGACGCTGTCATACGATATTGGGGGCCAACGATAAAATAAAATTCCGAATGTTCGAACTCAATTTCGTGTTTTTGTTCGTACCTAAATCGACCCAGTAAATGGAGCTTAACGTTTCATTCATCATAAATCCTATCCTAATAGTCCAGAGGAACGATATTTTAATATTTTTAATAATTTTAAACGGCATGTATTATGTAATTTTAACATCAAATTTCTATTTCGTTCGTCCCCGAAATTTCGGAAAATATTTCGTGGTAGGCCCTCAGATATGCAGTGATTAGTGTTGTAATAGGAAGCGCTTCATTAATTTTTAAAACATTTTTACTTGTAAATATTTATATATACAGGAAATTAACAAATTTTATTTACCTTAAAGAAGATTTCTGGATGAAATCTGAATGAATGATGAAAATTGAATTTGAAGAAATGCTGAAAAACAGACACAGCTCGGCGCGTGGAGAGCGTTTACTATCAAGGCATCGTTTAATATGTATCTAATAGGCTGAATAAGTATTTCATGATAAAAAATATAAATTAATTAGATAAAAAATATATGCAAAATACCTATCGGTGTCTTATTATTTATTTTAATTTTATATTAATTATTGTAAAATTTAATATGTATTCTTATTAAGTACTTATTATTATTTTCTCAAGAATGGATATACAGCACGCCTTTACGTATATGTTGCAGTCAAATCTCTTAACCAGTCAAAAGCACTATTGACTAGCAAAATCAGACAAAAGTAGTTTTGACTGAACAGGTTGGTCAAAAGTGATTTTGACTGATAATTATTGGTTATTAGTACTTTTGGTTGCATATTTGTGATTTTTTTTTAATTGATGATAATGGAATGGTAACCCTACCCGCGCTATTGGTATACACCGGCGGGGCACCACTGAGGGATGAGGTGAGGATGAAGCAGGTCAGTTAGCCCATCGTGACGAATTCAACAAGAATTGTTCACGATGGTTTCCAGGGGGAACCACGTGGAGGTCGACCTGATAGGGCATATTGCTAGCAATTTCAAACTCCATTGCTAACAATCCCTTTGCCCCTGCAAATTTGCGGTTAGGTTAGGGTAGGTTAGAAGTACTTTTAACTGTTATTTTAGTCAAAAGTATTATTTGTTATTATTTAAGATTAAAGCATACGGAGGGAGACTTTGTACAAAAGTCGATTGCTTGGGTACCTCTGTCCCATTCGTGTTTCAACTGTAAAGCAGTTGTGTTTGCATGGCTGTGTTTCGGTTTGAAGGGTGGGATATGGCGTCAATTTACTAGGTACATAGAAATAACACCTGAGTCCTCAGGAATGACAACGCATGGGGGGTATCGTGGGCGAAACAGTATACTGTGTTATGTCCACGATACTGTTCATGTCTATAGGCCACTTTCCATCAGGTGGGACGTCAGCTTGTTTGCCATTCTAAGATGCATAAAAAAAGGTAATAAACAAACAAATAAACACACTCTCTTATTTATAATATTAGTAAAGATTACGAATATTGAAATCCTATATTTAAGAAACAAACTACATAGAATGTTTTCTGATATCCATGGAGTTATTAATGCGCTGGTTATGATATTCGAGTAGCTCGTTTCCGTTAGCAGTAGGCACATGGCGTACAGTCTGTAGAGACGTCCTTAAATAATGATTTCATATTATATCATCGATGCGTTGGTAAACAAAATAATTATCGTGTCATTAGAGAATCGGCCGTGAAGACCAGCTTTGAATTACTTCTATAAAGTGCTGGAGCGCGCGTGGGGGCGCTGCATGCACCCAGCCGGTGTTGCCAGATTTGGTATTTTTTCGCATTTTTAGGTAAAAATTTTCCTAGACTTGGCGAAATTTAGGTATTTTTTTGGAAATTTTGGGTAATAGTTTCAATACTTGTAAACTGTGTACAGATACATAAGGCACATAATTACAGTAAATATACTAGAACTAGGAATAAATTATGAGGGAAAAGTAGAAACTGAAGGAATGATCTTTTTTTTGTCGTTCATTTTATGACACATGAATAAAAGTAGTGAAAAACGATACTACTTTGTAATAGGATTAAAAAATCCTGAAAATCATATCGACTTGGAGAAAAATGTTTGATATTTAGGTAAAAATAAAAATTCGCATCAGGCAACCCTGTAGCCGGCGCACGGCGCGGCCGGCGGTGGCGCGCCCCGGACTCTGAACAACCTTGTTCCTACGTTCCGTTCACTTTTCTTGATATAATCGATCTTGATATTTCGCAATCGACTTCTGTATTTTAAAATCGACTAAATTGATTATTATTTTAAACAAAAAAGTATTATTGTAATAATTTTTAACTATATTTCAAATATTCATTGACGTATAACATAGAGTGCACTCAACCACATTGTGCAACCATTTTTAATGAACCTGTGACATTTGTATCATGGGTTGGGACGATAAATACCACCTCGTACAAAATATGCAAATTATTCATATTTGTACAGAATTTGTTATGATTTCATATTTGGTGCCTGTATAACTGTTATAAATTTACAATTTTAATATAAAGTTAATGCAGATATTTAAGACTACGCAAACACGCATAAATAGCTAACAGGTTTAAATGAAAAGTACATGTACGCGTACAGATAGATTATATACCTACTACATTAACACGTTTTACTAGTATCCACTATTTACCTCGTTAGTTTAGTATTTAGTTTGATAATATATAATAAACCAAGATTAATATACTTTATCTAAAATCTACATTTAACCACATAATTGAATAGTATCTAATTAGACATCAGTCTCTCACAAAATCTAGGTTCCATATTGTTTCATTGTACAATAGATACTATTGTTCTTTTAGGTTAGAATTTACATGCAAGGTGGTGTGAGGGAATGTAAAACTAGTAACCTTTACTAGCTGCTACATGCAGCTTCTAGCGTTTCTTTACGACGCCATCTAGTGGAGCGTCAAATTTTATTTAAATTTTTGTTCAGCCATTTAAGTGCCTACAGTAAAGAAACAACGGGGGAACGGCAACATATACGTATAGTAGACAGGCATTGCTACTGTATGAAATAATGAAAAAATATGTAATGTATAATAAAATACATACATTATATATTTTTAATCTTGGTGGTTCATTCCACCGATTTACAATCCAACTCCGACAAATAATAAATTTATTTTAGAAGCTGTCAAAGTCCATCCTGTGTTTTTGGAGAAAATGTTTTAAAACACCAAGTAAGTTTACTGAAGAGTTTTATTGGCTCTCGAAAACACTTAATATTATAATATCACAGAATAAATAAAGAATATATACAATGATGATTGTGAGGAAATATATGCTCTAAATATAACTTGAACAACGATAACTTACTCTCGTCACGTTGTTTATGAAAGTATGCAATTCTATCCTACGAGTGAATTTGAGAAGATGGTTGCAAAATTAATGGCACAGGTTTGGTCGCTGGTTGGCTCGGCAGGCTGTGTGACGGTCGCTGTACACAAGATCTTGTTATGTTGTCACACTTCCATACAGTTGAATGATACTTCGGGCGAGCACCTCCAGTCAGTGTGAATGTTAAAAAATGTATTTCTTTCCCATGTAATTACATAGAACAGAATCGAATAATACACTTAGACAATGATATGTTTAGTAACATTATTTCTAACATTCTCAGATTTTGTCAAGTAAACAGTCATTGACGAAGTACGTAACTGTGTGGAAATAATGGTACGTCCAAGGAATGTTGTCGCCCGAAGTAGTTATTGACATTATTGTCTACCACCATCCGCTGCTCCACCCGCTCCTGCCGGCCCATCCGCCGTATCCGCCCCCGTATCCGCCGCCGTATCCGCCGCTGTATCCGCCGTATCCGCCGCTCCAGCCGCCGTAGCCGCCCCTCCATCCGCCGTATCCCCCGTAGCCGCCGTAGCTCCTCCTCACCACGACGACGGGCGAGGACCAGCCGCGGCTGATGTAGCCGGCGCTCGCTGTGTACACCACAGCGCACAGGGCGAACACGAATGCCTGAAACAATTTTATCAAATCATATGCACTGCCCTCCACTCACTTACGAGTATATACCACTTTAACGTATATTCCTTTTAAAATGAACCCTATGGTGTGATGAAAACATGAAGTAATTCTTAAAATAATCATCATCATCGTCATATCAGCCGTTCAATGCCCACTGCTGCCCCTATTGGGGATTTTGCCATTAGCTGCCACGTTTGGCAAGCAGGTTAGCAATAGTAGTTAGACTTTGCTGATGTTTAAAGAGAGACGCTGCTGTTCATTCCCTCGAGCATTAAGTAAAATAAGTAAGTAAAGATAGTAAGTTTTCAAACAATACCTAAAGAGATTTTTTTTTTATTTAATTTAAATAGGTGCTTATTTTACATGTTGACGACGTGATAACTGTTAAAACTAGTTTTTATGACTTGCTAGTTATATTGTTGTGTTTCAAATACAATAAATTATTGCATTCTTCGTGTGAGATGTGAGAAGATTACAATGTAATTAAAGCTTGTTAACCGGAGTCGTGTTAAAGCCGACTAGAATGAAAAAGCGGAATATAGTTTGGATAGTGACATCCGCGTACTATTCGTCTATTTCTCGACGTTCCGGTATTTTTGTATGGAATGCCCCATACTATATATATATATATATATATATATATATATATATATATATATATATATATATATATATATATATATATTTAAAAATATAATCAAATCATTAAAACTTAAGATACAATGAAAGCACAATATAGCAGAACATAAAAAAGAAAACTAGAAATAAATTGGAAGAATACTAAATATCTTTTTTTATAAGAGTCTGTAAAGGACCTGTGTGAATAAAGTTATTGTGAATTGGTTTGATGGTGCCCAGTGGAGGATATTTAAAGGGTTGTTATATATGGTGATGATGGATGATGTTTTATGTGTAGCAAGTAAGTCAAAACTATTGCAAATAAGTTTCAGAATATAGAAAACTATGTTTATAATTTAACTCGAAAATCGAACCCTTTCATAAAGCTTTATTATGAGTGAGACCATGCTCTGTGTCACTAATTGAATGTTTGTTTCCTAGTTCTGAAACGTATTAATTTATCTGACATATTAATAGTGCATTTTCATTAGATGAAATATATGACATCGTGTGAACAGACACTACAGCTTTTATTGTATTTGTTGGATAGATCACTCAGGCATTTGTGCATAATTTGGTGCGTGAAGACTATCAATTAGTCCTTTATTAATTATTAATTATATTATGGCTGTATTTTGTATACTATTGTATATATATTTTTATTTTCACGAAAATAGTCGACACATGTCTCTGATTACGACATTAGTAATTAAAATCGTGAGTATATTTATTTATTTTTTAATTTTATATTCAATAAAACAGTTATTATACCAAATAATCTTAATTTTAGAATAAAATTGCATCTATATGTTATGCATTAAGGTATGTTTAGTTACAGCGTAGCAATGTACATAATACATTATTATATATAAATATAAGAAAAATATATCAAACATATGTGTATATAATCAGAAAGATAATTATTTAGTAAGTAAATAATTCAATTATAAAATCCCATTGCATAAAAAATGCCTTATAAATTGTTGGGAGATTTTTTTTTTAAATAATATGCATAGTGCATGGTTATAATTAGTTGCACAATTGAAAACGAAAAGTTCAATGACTGACATATTGTTTTTTTGGCGTTAATTTAATATTAGATTTAGTGAAATAAAAAAACCGACTTACTAGAAGCTTCATATTGTTAGTCGAGTAGTGGAGTGCAGGACTGGCGACCAGTACATACTAAATGCATATCGCAGCTTCACTCTTATATACTGAATCGACACACATCACTAGCAACTTCTATGCGGCACAGAGTAAACGTGAGGGTATACGGCACCAGTGTTACAATATTAGTAAACTGCTTTATTAGTATATATTTTGACCGGATAGATTTACTCTGCGATGTAAACGAGCCTCTCCCACTGCGGATGAGTCACAATGGAACTTTTATTATTATTAACTGAATATAATTTATATGAATATGAAGTGTATTGCTACTTTAGTTTTTTTTTTTTTTAACAGAATACACATTATTTATTCATTAGTACAAATATGTGTACATAGCGGACTTAATGCTAAAAGCATTCTCGCCCAGTCAACCATAGGGAAGTGTCAGAATACTCGAATTCGGTACTAGTAATTATTGATATACCTACATACTATTATTACATATATAAATAAATATATACAAGTAACAAATATATTTATTTATTTAAAGGAACACCAGCAGCATATTGCATTATAATATATATAACAAACATTAAATACAATACAATATTAATGCACATGCCTATTAAAGGTATTCACAGCGTTTACTTTAACATAAGTATATAGTATGAATTAAATATACTTGCACATATATAATATAAGATATTTATTTATTTATTTATTCATTAGTACAAATATGTGTACATGGCGGACTTAATGCTAAAAGCATTCTCTCCCAGTCAACCATAGGGAAGTGTCAGAATACTAGAATGCGGTACTACTAATTATTGATATACATACATACTAAAATTACATATATAAACGAATAAATATATATAAATAACAAATATACTTACACATATATGACATATACTATATTATACACGAAATTGAGAATAATATAAAGTACTTACTGCTCGGATAAAAATAAAAAGTGTGCGTTAACGCTTTTTTTGAACACGAAAATGAGAACAATAGAAGTACTTACTGCAGTGAAGAGCTTAAGATAAAGCAATACACGTACCTACTGTTTATAGCTTATTTGCTAAATATGAAGTAACTCGTAACAAATATGGTGAATTTTTTTCAAGGTGCCTCATATTCGCACTGTTGGTGTAGGTTAGTTATCGACTTGCCAGACTTTACCAGAGGGAGACTTTGTACAAAAGTCGATTGCTTGGGTACCTCTGTCCCATATGTGTTTCAACCGTGAAACAGTTGTGTTTGCATGGCTGTGTTTCGGTTTGAAGGGTGGGATATGGCGTGAATTTACACGGTACAGAGGAATAACACCTGAGTCCTCAGGAATGGCAACGCATGGGGGGTATCATGGGCGAAACAGTAAACTCTGTTATGTCCATAGTACTGCTCATGTCTGTAGGCGACGGTTACCACTTCGGGCAGCCTTCTCCCCCCCCCCTTTAATTAAGTTTATAGAGTCATGTGTCTGTATCCTGTAATTTAAATACCAATGTAATATATTTTACCCTTTAAGCCGAAACACAGCCACATGGCTGCACGGCTATTTAAAGAAAAAGTTCAGAAGGCCTAAAAAAATTAACATGTCATTTCTTTGGACTTTTATGGTAGGAATGATAAACAAAAAATATGATGAACGAACAAAATGTTCAGCTCAATTTACTGGGCCGATTACAATATGAATGAAAACACGAAATTGAGTCTGAAAATTTAGGAATTTTATTTCACGATGGAGTCCCTGAGTTCCTCTATTAAAAATATTACGGTAACACGGTACTAACAATCTCTGTATTACCAATATTTGTGAGGTACCAGCTATACGTATCCGTGCTAATTTAAAACGAGCAACATGCGTTGATTTGCTGCATCTAGGTACATACGTGTGAGCGAATCAATCATTGATTCACAATAATTCATCTTAATTATAAATTACCGTCGGTGGCTCGAGCTTTATTAAGGTTATGTTCTAAGCTGTAATAACCAATGAATAAAACAACGATGTACAATAGTTCAGAAATTATACTCGTATAGTTTGATGCTAAAAATTATTTTTAGGCAAATATATAAATAGATAAAGGTTTCATGATCCTCGACATGTTTGTAAATAAATTAGATTAGATTTACTAGAGGGAGACTTTGTACAAAAGTCGATTGCTTGGGTACCTCTGTCCCATTCGTGTTTCAACCGTGAAGCAGTTGTGTTTGTATGGCTGTGTTTCGGTTTGAAGGGTGGGATATGGCGTGAATTTACAGAGTACAGAGGAATAACACCTGATTCCTCAGGAATGGCGAAACAGTATACTCTGTTATGTCTATGGTACTGCTCATGTCTATAGGCGACGGTTACCACTTTCCATCAGGTGGGCCGTCAGCTTGTTTGCCATTCTAAGTTGTATAAAAAAAATCATTATTAGTAAATTTTTTTTATACAACTAAAAAAGAAAAAAAAATATTATTATTATTGTCATATTCTTTTTTTTCTGTTTAAAAAATACATGTTTACGACTATAAACTATATGGGGTAGTCAGAGGCATTTCTTAACTGCTAACATTATAGTGAACGTAAAATTCTACATGCTCTCATTTTGCCTAAGATATTAATTAGAATCCAACTATGCAGTAAATTGGGTCCATTATTGGTGTTTATCAAGAAAACAGAGAAATTTAATTCACACATAATGGAATCAATATGGTGTTGGTGTTGGCTAGACTTGAATTCGTTGTGTATGCTATTTATAAATATGGGACAGTATGCCCTAACCTGAATTATCAGGGGGGAGAAAGGATTGTTAGTAATGGGGATTAGCAACCCGATTGCTAGCAATAAACCCTAATAGGCCGACCTCCACGCGGTTCCCCCTGGAAACTATCATGATTAATTTGTTTTTTTTTTTTATTCACGATCGGTTAACAGACCTGTTTCATCCTCACCTGTCATCCCTCACTGGTGCCCCGTCATTGTATACCAATAGCGCAGGCGCGGTTACCATTTCATTATCATCCATTAAAAAGTCCTGAATTACCGAAATCACTTTGTGTAATAATATTTCTTAAACACACCCTGCTTCGCGTCGTTGCAGCGTACTTGGATGTCGTAAAAACGTATTTATGCAACCGGGAACGGTAGTTGGCGGTTCACCTCCATGGTGAATGATAGTCATCGCCTTTTGACATGTACACCACCATAGCTATTACCACGACGCCCATGTTACTTCTCATGCATTGCCATTCTTGAGGAAATTGCACTGTGTTAGTATCCGCGACATTGAGTTATTTTTATTAGTCGTATTAATATACCATAATAGATACACTTCGCTCAAAACAGAACCATTAGCGAAAATGTAAATGTTGCTATTTTAGTTTAATGTTTCGTCATCCACAATCAATGACTTATGATAAATGTCTATCGGTTACGCGTGATAGATGGGTTGCGTTAACCTATACTTCTACACGAAGATTAGATCAGTGGAATAATACAAAAATTCATAGCAAAATTTGCCAATATTTCATTATAATTCAAATATATTCGAGCTCTTGTAAGTATTGCAATAGGTAAATGAGAAACGAGTTAAAGAGGAATAAAATTTTATACAGGATTACTACATACGATGGAGAAAGAGGGAACCTTTTTACCAGAGGGAGACTTTGTACAAAAGTCGTTTGCTTGGGTACCTCAGTCCCATTCGTGTTTCAACCGTGAAGCAGCTGTGTTTGCATGGCTGTGTTTCAGTTTGAAGGGTGGGATATGGCGTGAATTTACTGGGTATAGAGGAATAACACCTGAGTCCTCAAGAATGGCAACGCATGAGGGGCATCATGGGTGAAACAGTATACTGTGTTATGTCCATGGTACTGCTCGTGTCTATAGGCGACGGTTACCATTTTCCATCAGGTGGGCCGTCAGCTTGTTTGCCATTCTAAGTTGTATAAAAAAAAAAGACATAGGCTACTTTTTGTTCTAGTCCGTGAATATATCCCGGTTACGCAGACAAAGTCGCAGGTAAAGCTTAGTATTTGTATAGCAATTATACTATTATAATTAAAGTAAAAAAAAGTTTTTCTAAGCATAAATGCAATTTATTTTAATCTAGCTATATCCCGCGATTTATTCATTTGAATCAATACTGGCCATGTACCAAATTGCTTTGAAATTCGTTTAGTTTTGCGTGAAAGACAAATAAACATTCATTCATATATTATTACAAACTTTCGCATTTATAATATTAATAGAATTTATTAGGTACATCAGGAAGAATTGACATGTTTTGAACTGTGCTATAAGGGACAACATCCAGATTATTTACCATCATTAACGCCTGGTGTTGACGTTAGAATTAGTTGGCAGTAGTAAATTAAGCAATGGACACTTCGTATACAAAATATACACACGAAATACTTTCGAATAGATGATTTTCCAAATACATCCGACCTAGAATCGAACCTGAGACTATTTAAATACCTATTCTACTAAACATATTTCTTATCTTTATTCTAGAACCTTATTCTAAACTTAAGTTTTGTTTATTACATTATGCTATGGTTGTAAAAGCAAGGATATCGTGGTATTTTCCACTGCAGAGATATTTTTTTAAATATTAATATTCTATCATATCTCCATTAAGTTGTAGTTAATATGACTGCGGTCATCGATTGATGTATGCACGTATTATAATCTCCCAGGCGACCAGGGTCAGGTATACCATTAAAAAGATTTTACATTACAAACTATAGGTACAATATTAATATAATGTTTTTGTTTATTTCTTTCGGCATTTACGTGAAAGACAAAATGAGTTTCAGCCATAATATATTTACTTATTCTAATATTCTAGATAGATAAATACATAGATAAACACTTTATTTAAGTCATTTATGACACGCTGAACACATTTTGAACACTTTTCAGAGTTCATGGCTCGATAGAATTTGAAATTCGCCGCAGTTGCCTTTAACCTGTCTTTATAAATGATCAAATTTATAAAATGTATTAAAGAACGACCATTATGTATAAGCTAAATGGTTTCGTTTCTAAAAATAGAAACGTTATTTATAGCTGCGTCACGTTATGATTGACGTCGATGTGTAATTTGGCGGTAGTAGACAGAGGTCATTGTTTTCGGTCGGTGATTCAAGTGCAGGCGGCCGGCGGTCACCGTCTGACCTGTATATGATCCAAACTATATTTTTAGGGTTCCGTAACTCCAAAAGAAAAATCGAAACCCTCACAGGATCACTTCGTTGGCCGTCCGTCCTATCGTCCGTTCGTCCGTCTGTCAAGATGTTTTTTCTTAGGAACGCGTGGAGGGATCAAGTTGAAATTAATAACATATACTTAGGTTTGCAATCTTTCAAAGCAGTGAAAAAAATGAAGCTTCTAAATCGGTGCAATTAAAAGATACGGCCGTTTATGTTACATTTATATCGTATATTTTGACGTTCGCAAAAGGAATTAAAACCTATAGGGTATTTCCCGTTGACTAGAGTCATGAAATTTGGTAAGCAGCAATGTCATGTAGCACAAATAAACAAAAAAATTCGAAAAGCGTAAATTTGCAGTTAATTCACAAATAAAAAAAAATTAAACTTGATGATTTTGTAGAGAACCCTCTTTGCGTGAGTCCAACTCGCACTTGACCGGCTTTATTTTTTAACAATTTAGTTATTTTAAACAATGAGAGTGGGAATGCGTAAGATCTGTTTGTTATCTGCTCAAGTTGGTGGCGACCAACATCAACATTTACAGCTTTTTTATTACCCTACTTAGAATTTAATTACCTACTTAATTTTTTATCTCTACTCGTATTACAGATTTCTACATTTTTAGATTTTTTTTAGATTTCGGCGCTGTCGTCGTCGTCGACTTATTGGAAAAATATTAATGGATAAAAGCTCAGGCAGAATAGCAAAAGATCTGAGTTAACTGTCTTAACCAGTAACTGTTTGAAAGAAAGAATGTATATATATATATAAAGTTTTGATTCGTTTCTTCAAAACCAAATTAATAACTTAAGACAATTGTAACCAGACTTGAAAAACAAATGTTTTATTATTATTTGCTAGCTTTTACTTATGTCTTCGTCCGAGTGACGGGACATGTCCGCTGATCGGGATAAAAAGTAGCTTATGTATTCTTCATCCCACGTAGTAAGTGTATGCTAAATATCATGACGATTTTTTTTAATGGGTGAAAATAGAATGGTAGCCCTGCCTACGCTATCGGTATACACTGGCGGGGCACCAATGAAGGGTGACAAGTGAGGGTGAAGGCAGGTCAGTTGGCCCATAGTGACCAGTTGAACAAGAATTAACCACTATGGTTTCCAGGGGGAATCGCGTGGAGATCGACCTGATAGGATGTATTGCTAGCAATGGGACTGTTAAATCTCATCACTAACAATCCCTTTCCCCTCATTTTATGACGATTGGTTTCATATTTATAATATTAGTAAGGATTTTATGTTCACAGATTAAAACGTTATTACTATGAGGAGCGTGGTCAGCGCGCCACCAACCCTTGCGTCACGGAGATCTTTAGTAAAAACACCTAGGATTTTTACTGCCGCCAATTTCTTTAATTCGGAACACGTATTCCAATTGCCACCTTGACCGCAAAATCAATAGGTGAGATAAAAGTGTGTATATATTCTAAAAACTACATGTTTTAGGTATAAAATAATTTGTTTGCAAAACAGTGTATTTTAAACTTTACAAATAATCTGTTGATATCTAACTATCACCATGGTCCCGGCATAGAATAGGCCATTCCTTCTTTTCTCGTGGGTGTCGTAAGAGACGCTAAGGGGACGCTAAGAGAAGGGAATAACGGGCTTATGGTGGAAAGACAGGCAGCAGCGTCCCTCTTAAAACATCACCAGAAGACAAACTGCGGTTGCCAACCCGACTGCCAAGTGTTGCAACTAATGGCAAACCCCCGTTATGGGGAAGGCTATGTTCAGCAGTGCACATTTAATGGCTTATACAATAACAAATATTAGATATTTTATGGTGGTTTTAGAACGCGCTAAAATTACAAGTGGAAGTTTGTTTACAGATTACGCGCAGAGCAAATTGATCTTTTTTTTTACAATGCAGGGGGCAAACGAGCATGCGGCTCACCTGATGGTAAGTGACTACTGCCGCCCATGATCACCCACAACACCAGCGGCATTGCAGGTGTGCTGCCGGCCTTTTAAAAAGGAATATACTCTTTTCTTGAAGGTTATGTTGTCGTATCAGTTCGGAAATACTGCTGCTGGAAGTTGATTCCAAAGAATGGTTGTGCGTGGAAGAAAGTGCCTTGAAAAACGCACGGTGGAAGACCGCCACTCGTCCAGATCTGTTGTTCTGGAACTCTCTATAACCGCGATTGTCAGTAATTATATTCACGAACTAATAGTGGTAATGACCTTTTCGCCTCTTGTGATATTTTAATAATAATTCATGTTTGTGAGCGATCTAGTGACCCAAAAACTCATAGCCGCCATAGGCAGTGTCGGTGTTAGTGATGTGCCAAACGTCAAGCTCGAATACTGACGCGAATCCGAGTATATAACTCGGATACTGGGTATTCGAATACTATGATTTCGAGTGCTTTAGATATACTATTAGAATACTAGTCGCATGTTTATGCAATAAATGTTTATATTTGTGTTCTTTTTAGTTTTTTTTTACACATTTCAATATGTCATTATGAATTAGAATATGTGAAAATAAAAACAGAGGGAGACTTTTGTACAAAAGTCGATTGCTTGGGTACCTCTGTCCCATTCGTGTTTCAACCGTGAAGCAGTTGTGTTTGCATGGCTGTGTTTCGGTTTGAAGGGTGGGATATGGCGTGAATTTATTGGATACAGAGGAATAACACCTGAGTCCTCAGGAATGGCAACGCATGGGGGGTATCATGGGCGAAACAGTATACTCTGTTATGTCCATAGTACTGCTCATGTCTATAGGCGACGGTTACCACTTTCCATCAGGTGGGCCGTCAGCTTGTTTGTCATTCTAAGTTGTATAAAAAAAAATAATATATATATCATTTTCTGAATTAGTAAATTTTAAAAATAAATTTAAGTATAATTTGAGTATAATGGAGTAGGTACTTGAATGATCAAACTGGTGATATTAAGAGTTGTCAGACTCGAGTTAGGATTCAGTTATTTTAACGATTACTAGTAATAATCGAATATTAATAAAGTGTGAATCGGTACATCACTAATCGTGACTGGCGTGACGCGCGGCCGCACCGCGGTTTGCCGGCACAGGCGCACGGTGTCCTAAACATGTCTCCAGCAAGGTCCTTACGCAACATCACTGGAAGTGGATGTTTAACATTTTTATGCGTCATAAATAACAGCACGGTTGCTTATAGCCGCTGCAGCCTATTAAACACGAGTCAGTTATCTCGTGGTCAGATGTACGCAATACATGCTCCTATTTGGATGGCAAGGTCGAATGTTATGTCACTAAACTTAGGCCTTGGACCTTCAGTGACCCAATGTTTAGTCATGATCTCTAAAGAAAGATTACAAGGTTATAAGATGAACTATACATATTATTTTTTTGTTTACATTCAATTAGTATATGCTGTGGATAAAATTGATTGTTAAAATTCTTTTTTTTGAACTCTCAATACGGAACTGCATTGCAAGATTTGTCATTATAATTACAATCTATTGCAGCGTAGATACTTTATTACGAATTCCAAACATGCCATAATCCTTTATACCATTTTTGTACGGATCCCTCAAGAGATCAAATGAACAAATTCATGTTATTTAATTCGTACATAAAATTTTGTGTACTCACGACTTCGCATAATCAGAATTACAGATAATGATATACTCATAGTTAGGTCCAAAAAGAATGCACTAAAGATATATTTGATTTTATGTAATTTATTGATTTTATGTTAATATATTTTCTTAAATTCATATTATAATATCTATTGATGACATTGGACTACAATTTATGGCTTTCAAAGTTTTGTTATGGAAACAAACGCCGTGGGATCTGTGCCACGGCGTCCATACATAATAATTATGACCTTTTAACCATTCGAATTTAGAACTATTTGAACATAAACACAATGTTGAATTATAAATTAAAAGATTACCATCAACATTGTTAAATAAAACAATAAAATTGGACGGTTTTTTAAACGATAACTTTATTTGGTACAAAAATAACAAAAATCACGTATTACCAAGCAGCGGCGTATTTAGGAGCGGATACGTACTTAGCGTGTACGGGTGTAGCCTTAAAATAGGAGGCGGCGGGCACCACGGGAGCCGCGTGCACATGCGAGCTCACCACGGGCACGTGGTGGTGGTGGCTAGTGGTCACCACGGGAGCCGAGTGCGCGGAAAAGAAAGGCGTGGAGTGAGAGCTGTAGGATGCCACGGGAAAGTGTTGAACAGGCGCGGCGTGGGCATGGGAACTGAACGAGGGAACTGCGTGCACGGAGTTGAACACGGGGGCGGCGTGGACTGCGTGGGCGCTATACACGGGAGCAGCGTGGACTGCGTGGGTGCCAAACGCGGGGGCGGCGTGGACTGCATGGGCGGTAAACGCGGGGGCGGCGTGGACTGCATGGGCGGTAAACGCGGGGGCGGCGTGGACTGCATGGGCGGTAAACGCGGGGGCGGCGTGGACTGCGTGGGCGCTAAATGCGGGGGCGGCGTGGACTGCGTGGGCACTAAACGCGGGAGCAGCGTGGACTGCGTGGGTGCTAAACGCGGGAGCGGCGTGGACTGCATGGGCCACGGGCTGGCTGAACACACCGCGCTTGTCGCGGATCTGTTCTTCGGATGCGCACGCGGACGCCACCACGGCGAGTATCACAATCTGCAAATAGTAACAACGCAAGCTAGATTATTTATATTTTTTTATTTATAAACCAAACAATAAAATAGTAGAGAGAAGCTGATATTTTTAACAAGGGTTATTAGTAAGATTTCTTAAAAATATACTTTAATCATATTTATATGAAAATTGTTATCGTATGGTCCTGGTGTAAAATAGGCCACTACTTCCTTTCCCGTGGGTGTTGTAAGAGGCGACTAAAGAAGGGCGAGGAATGGGTAGCAGCGTTCCTCTAAAAACTTAACTGTGGTTGCCAATCCGCCTGTCAAGCGGGGCAACTACTGGCAAATTCCCCTGAGGGGGAGGTTTATGTTCAGCAGTGGACAGTTAGAGGCTGACATGATGATATGAGAATTGATAAGTTTTACTCATATATATGTAAGTATATAAGACTGCATTAAAAGTTCCATAACATTTACAATTTAAAACGGTGTCATCTAATTGCAATAAATACTTGTTTTATTACATTACCATTCCAATATATGCAGTTTAATTTGAGAATATCGGTAAACACTTTATCGTATAATATAATAAGCGAGGAGCTACAAGCTGCACAGCTCGACTATACTCGTAAACATGGAGTTTAATATAGACATTAGTAATGTACTCATTCAATGATACCTGATCGAGAAGTTAATATCAAATATATTTCTTAACATGCTCATGTTTTGATGGCTGGTGACTAGAGTCTCGTATTTATTTTAATTATTTATTTATGTACTTTATTGTACTGGTTACAAAAATAAGCAGTTATGCCACCATTAATAAATGGTCTGTAAAAACAATAATTATTCGTTAGTCTTTTATTCAAAAAACAATGTACATTGTGTGTGAAATAAGGGATAGTCATACAAAAAGCATTACAATAAATTGAATATTACAACCAGCCAATAACAATAATAATAAATATATTTTACAATAAACAATGTCAACTTTATCTGTAAATATTATATATATGTGGAATTTATTTTTAGTTATTTATTTAATCACCAGTACAGAAGTCAATCAATCAATTAAAGCGAACAACTTAAATTGTGTGGCAAAATCTGTTATTTTGATTTAAAAAACTAATTAACTAAACTGATTTTGATGAAACTTTTATTGACTTAATCTGTCCTTTCAGATGAAAGAAGAATTTTTGAAATCAATTCAGAACTGATGGAGTAATCGAGTAACAAATTTCAAAATTATAACCGAATTGAAAATTGTCTTCTTTATGAAGTCTGAAAAAGGTGACTATTTTTTTTTACAACACAGGGGGCAAACGAGCATGCGGCTCACCTGATGGTAAGTGACTACCGCCGCCCATGGTTACCCACAACACCAGCGGCATTGCAGGTGTGCTGCCGGCCTTTTAAAAAGGAATATGCTCTTTTCTTGAAGGTTATGTTGTCGTATCGGTTCGGAAATCTTATCTAGACAGTCTTTGGGTAATCTTTGCAGCACACTATATTATGCTAATATATATACATATAAAGAAATATATATATATATATATATATATATATATATATATATATATATATATATATATATATATATATATATATATATATATATATATATAGATATAGCAAATATACAACAAGAGTGAGTAAAGGAGAAAGGCGATAAGAAAAAAAAAAAAAAAAATGTAAAGGACTATCGTTAATTATTAACTGTTATATTGGACAGTAAATTTTTTTTTACGATGTCGGAATTTACGCTTTGCTGTATGACATTGTACTATTTTTAGAAACGAGTTAAGATGTAGGTGAGATTATGGTTTACTATATGTTGACATAAAAAATAATCTTAGAAAGACCAAGTGGATGGCCCTCACTTATGTTTTTTATGCAACTTAGAATAGTAAGCAAACTAATGGAAAGTGGTCATTGTGTGAATATACCATGGACGTCAGGTTATACTCCGTGACGTTTATGGTATCATTCAAGTGTTACCAGTCCTAAAGACTATGGTGTTATGCTTCAGTACCTTTAATGTCATTGCCATATTTATTTATTTATAGCAAAGTAATAGAACACAAATCAATATATTATTAATATAAATATTTCATAATATACATAAAATTTGTACTCAATTTGAAACTCGCAAAAACACACGCACGGCGGAAGTACTAGTATGAGTGGGACAGAGGTACCCAAGTAGACAACTTTTTAAACGTTCGTTAAGTCCTTCTCTGATATAGCGAGTACCTGTATTAAAACTCAGATTTAGTACAGATTTATAGAATTTAGAACTTAAGGTGGATATAAGCCCAGTAACTACGTGCGAACACGTCGACGGCACTTATTCGATGTTCCATTACGAAGAACAGTTCGCTAAGCAGGCTCCCCTATCTCTTGCATTGAAACTACTCAATGATGTTTTGAGCCAGTATCCGCAATTGGATGTATTTGCTTCCAACTTGCTGGAGTTTCGTCGGGTGACCACAGAGTATTTGTGTTCAGACGTTTTTGTTTAAGTCTTTTTATATTATTCTTGTTGTATATATGTAATATTCCTTTTTTTATATGTTGTTGTATTCATGCTTTCCTGGGTGGGCGTATTGGGAGACTGTTAGGCTCACCCAGTGGATGTAATAAATAAATAAATAAATAAATAAATAAATAATTAGAGCAGCTTCCAGAACAGAGGACAAGTTCAGGTCAAAAATATGATAAATTGAAAAGGTCTTTATAATAAACGCTTTCTACTGGTAATGACTTACACTTTTATAAGTGGACAAAAGCAGAAAATCGTGCGGCTTGGAAAAGATATCATGTACGTAATGATCACGTCCTTCAGCCATGAGGATACGAAGAAAAAGATAGACAATAGACTGCCTCAAAGAGACATAACTCTAATGAAAAGAACAACCCTTACTATCTTCTTGAGGAGACACCTGGCGTCAAGCCAGTAAAGTGTGAAATGAGGGTATACCCATGCTCATTAATGTAACCGATATTGCCAGAAGATACAGTAGTATGGTTAGATGGCAATGAGCCGGGCATGGCTGACGGAGAGTGAAGACGGATGTAATCAGACGACTCTTCATTGGTAACTGCCAGAGAAAATGGGAATATTGGTAAACCGCAGCTACGAAGCTGATATTAACAGTAACTTGGACCAGAGATAATACAATGCTATACTAATACTCAGATCGAGATGTAATGGAGATTTATGCAAGCTACAATGACATGACATGATAATGGTATAATGAGCATAGGTGTATTTAGAGGGGGAGGTCGGGTGGGCCGTGCCCACCATAGAATTGTCTGGTGCCCACCCCAGAATAAGGAGCGGAGCTTTCAATTATACGTTTTCCATGCCCAAGGGAACATATACGCCTTTAAAGGACCACTTCCCTACCTGGAAAATATATAATCTCAAATAAGCCAATGACAATGAAGTTGAGAGAGAAAAAGAGTCAATACTTGGAGTCTTGGGTCGCAACATTGAATCCCAGCTTAAATATTTGAGTTATCTAATTTATGCTTGGATATTTAAAATGAAAAGCGTTAGATTCGTGCTTTGGAAGACATGTTAAGTTGTTCTTTGGTAGGCCACCCCAGATGCTGTCATGTAAAACGAAGGCAGTCTAGAAGCACATGTCATGCCAGAAGGTGACATCCTGATTGAATAGTAATATGTCAAATTTTAACTATTTCTATCTAGATGTTTCCAACAGATTTCCAATTCAAATATGTTAATATTGATGTACTGCTATAAGATTTATAAAAAAAACCATTGAGACGGGAATTAATGCAATTATTTAGGTAAACTATGACAATTTATCTGAGTCATCTCGACGTCTCGACCGTGTTACACCGGCCGCGGTCACCAGTAGACTGATGTCGCGCTATCATGTTTCCGTTTCTGTAGCCGATTATTTCTTTCTACCCACTCATTGTCCCACATCCACCCAAATGATCGTGTTATCTTTTATAAAACATGCAGCGCGAATGTCTAATATTTAAAATGTAATCGATATTGATTTTAAAATTGTTCGTTTCACATGTTAAATTGATGAAGGAGGTACTCACGATGAATTTCATGGTGTATTAGGTGTCGGTGTGGCGACTGGATGCTGCGGCGATATTGTGATGGTGTCCAACTAATTCCGAACTCATTTATACCACTTGGAGCAATTAATTCATAACGAGGTGCAGTGTCGTAATCCCGGCCCTCGCATGTACTTTGTGATCATCACAATGTACCATTACACATTAAACTGGAAATGTTAAGAAATATATTATGACACGTCGCAGTGTGATACTCGCGGCTCAATGTTAAATGCTACTTACACTTATTTGGTATTAGAATAATATTGTTCCTACCATAATATCGTACAAAATACCTCAATGTTTGAAGGCGAAGGTCATTAACCGGCGCGTGTTGCCAGTCATAACTCGCAGAACCGAGACATGGCCCTACACGATTGTCCGTATGCAAAAATTTCAAGTCACTCAGCGAGCTATGGAGAGGGTCGTGCTCGGAGTTTCTTTGTGTGATAGAATACGAGCCCGAAGAATAAGCAAGCTGAAGTGGCAATAGGCTGGTCAGATAGCTCGAAGGACCGATAACCGATGGGAAAGAAAGGTTCTTGAGTGGCCACCCCATATTACTTCCCGTGGGTGTCGTAAGAGGCGACTAAGGGATCTTAATGTTATGATGGACAGCAGCGTCCCTCTTAAAACATCACCAAAGTCTAACTGGGGTTGCTAATTCGTCTGCCAAGTGTGGCAATTATTGGCAAAACTGGTTTTATAAGAAAGGCCATCAGTGGACAGTGGATGACTGATGTGATGAAATGCTGGAGCATCGAGTATCAAAAAATGATTAAATTTCAAATTAAGGAATGAATTAATGAATATCAATTTGCAAGAAACATGACAAGTATATAGATGCCAAAATCCACATATTTCGTTATAATTAGACATGCAAATTTTAAAAGGGGACATAAAAAAGCATATATTTACTCAGTTAATTCGATACATGTGTCTATTTTATTTTAAATCAAAACAAAACATGCTTTTTTTATTGTTGTAATTAATGGTTAAAAATTCTTCAGATCCCAGAAAAAAAAATCATCCAGATTTTTTAGATTTGAATTTGGAAGTATTTTTTTTTATTATAATTTGAATATAAATATGTACGTATTGCTCATAAGTAATATACATGTATATAATAATAATAAATATAACAAACACGTATCAATTAATATGGCGGTCATTTTAAACGAATACATATTTTATGTCCATACTCAGATATAAATCAAAGTGTTCAATAAAGATCATTAAGTATCATTATGTAATATTTATCTTGTTCATTCAAATATATTCCTTAGAGTTATATATACGTTTGTTATAGTACTCGTGGCACTTAGAGGATCGCGTAGTGATGGTGATTATGTGATATGTATATCATATTACGTTTACAGGCTAGGTAATACATATTTCCTTTAACTTATAGGTCGAGGGATGGGCAGCGGTGTCCCTTTTAAAACATCATCAAAGATTAATTACTGTTGCTAACCCGCCTGCCTACCCTTATCTCAATTATTATTTGGGGTCCATATCCATATTACAAAAAAAATTGGTTTTAGTTTTACGACCGGCCACCTGCCTAACGTCAACCCTTTTTGGAAATATATATATATATATATATATATATATATATATATATATATATATATATATATAACAATAATATTGACTAGAACTGAACTTGGAAGTAGTTATTTGAACACAGCGCGCCGCCGCGCCGGAGTGTACGGCGAGCGTACGGTGCTCGTTGATGTCTTTTCTACTGCGCATCTACACCCTAGACTAGAATGCACGTACATACAATTGTGTTCCACAAAAAAATTATTTCATTTGTGGTAAAACCAATTATTTTGATTTAAAAACTAAACTACTGACCCGATTTTGATAAAATTTCTATGGTACCGATCTGTAAGTATATCCTTTTAAATAAAGAAAGTTATCTGTTAGTTATAAATCAAATTGAAAATTTCAAATTGATTTATATCTAACGGAGTTATGAAATAACAGACAAAACAGTACAATCGAATTGAGAATCTCCTTCTTTTCGATGTTAGTTAAAAATAAGCGCATACTTATGAAGTTAATTACTTATTAATACACTATTATATATATATATATATATATATATATATATATATATATATATATATATATATATATATATATATATATATATATATATAATTTGTAACCTATTTGTTGGTTCCACCTTAATTTTTTTGTATCGGTTTCTTATCGAACAACATATTAAGAGTGCCATAGCTATAACAAAAGGAAATTTATTAATATGAGGTCGAGGAGAATGCAAAGGATAAGCTGGACAGAAAAAGTAAGAAATAACAAAAACAAAAACATTAAAAATAACAAAAGATTTTTTTTTGTAATTTTTGACATAAATTAAAGATTAAGACTATTTTATTTAATACCTTCTCCTTTTTTAACACAAATGGGCGCATATAAATTTATTTGATTATTGTATTTATCCATCAAAAAACGCCTGATAAGTCACAATGCATAATTTTTTATTAATGCAACTTTGCTAATTATAACACTGAACAACTAGGTGAGTCAAAAATTTGCTACCGATGGTGTCATATGAAACAACCATAAATCAGTAGGAATGATAGGATTTATTCATTTTGTCTAAGGGCAGGTCATTCGAAACACAGGAAAACCTTTACAACGCCATCTAGTATCTGTCTTCAAACTAAACTTTTATTTATTTATTTATTTATTTATTTATTGGAAAACTTTTGACAAGGACAATACGTTTCTTAAACAAACACGGTTGATAGAATATACAATTATCTTACTAATGACTAAGTATTCTAATAAGCACCTAATTAGACACTTTTCCTTTCCTTTAAGAGCTTCCTCTTGTTGGTGCAACTAATTCATGCATTCTCTTCCAGGCAGCTCTGTTTCAGGCCATATCTCTGACCTCCCTATACGACATGACACCTCGTATTGGGGAGAAAGAGATTGTTAGTAATGGAGGCTAAAAATCCTATTGCTAGCAATATACCTAACCAGATCGACTTCCTCGTGGTTCTCCCTGGAAACTATCATGGTTAATTCCTGATGAATTCATCATGATGGGCTAACTGGCCTGTTTTCATTCTCATCTATCACCCTTCACTGGTGCTCCGCCAGCGAATCCCGTTAGCGCGAGCAGGGCTATCATTACATTTTTACCCATAAAAAAAGACACCTCGTATTGACATTGTTCTATGTAGTTATTCCTCGGTATTGCCTTTCCACTTTTACCCTCTATTTTTCCTTCTAGTATGCTCTTTAAAAATCATTTTGTCATATATAAAGTAGCCAAGCATTTTGCCTCTTCTATTCTTTATTGTTTTTATTAATGCTCTTTTCTCATTTATCTTTCTCAAGACTTCCTTGTTCGTTATTTTTGCTGTCCACTTTTAGGCATTAGGCACTTTTCGGTTACTAAATTAGTACTCTCTGTTATTAGCGTCACATCAGGTCAACTGTCCACTGCTGAACTTAGCCTTCCCCTCCCCCAATTAAATATTTTTTATAAAGTAGAAAATATTTAATTGTACCGAGAAACATCGTTAATAATTGTTATACATTTAATGCAAGTGTTAGGACCTTTGAAATTTCTTGTAAATATAGCTTTGCATGCTACAAATCTATGGGCGTTTTTAATATTTATTTTTATTTATTTATTAAACTTTAATATACCTAGACAGTCTAAATAGTGGACTTAATATTTAGGGTTATCTAGCAGTCAACTGTAATAAGAGAAACTGTTAAGACAGGAATAACAGAAAATATACCTAATTGACGGTGCAACGTGATGGGTAAATAAACAGAAAAAATACAATATTATATACATATAATACCATGTATATAATAACATTATACATATAAATAATATGAAAGGAAAAATTATTTAGATACAAGGGAAATACTAGCATCAGACAAAATAAAACATCTAAAACATATTACAACTCCAGGGATTCTGATTAAGAAGAATTTTAACATTAAAATAAGTCTGCATAATTCAATCTCTCTATCTATTTAAGAGCTGCGCTCTTATCGGTGGAGCTCTTGCCACTCACTACGATTTTCAGCGAGTCTCTTCACCTCTTGATACGACACGACACCAACTCCTTCCTTGATCTGCCTCATGTAACTATGTCTCCCTCTCCCTCTTGCCCTTCTTCCTTCTATCTTACCTTCTATTATAATGTTCATAAGTTCGTCGTGTCGTATCAAGTGTCCCAACATTTTTCCCCTTCTGTCCTCAATAGTTCTAATAATTTGTCTTTATTCTATGTCTAAAAATTCAATATATTGAATAATTATGCATTAATTTAATTAATTTATATACATACGCACATTATAGTCGTTTCGATATCTCCATCTAGGGAGGCATTATGTAATAACAATATTTGTAAGCGTTGTGATGGCAAACATTCTACATTCTATACTGTCAAATTTATAACTGAACTTATATATATACAAATAAACGATTGATTTATTGATTGCTAGTGACCCCGTGTCATCTCCTAAATGTTTATTAATTAATTAAAGTTGTAGTGTAGGTAGAAAACTATGTATTTCTCGTTTCTCGTCAAAACCATTTTGCAATCACAAATACATTAAGCGTTTTATGCAATTATTTTTTGCATTTTGCATTGTAATGCTTCTCCTTTTTTTATATTTTCGTAATGTAATGTTTTTTTATATATTTAAGTACTAATTATACATAACTTATACATGTTATCTCCTCGGACGTTCCCGTCCATCTTTCTAAGTGACTGTTCGTACATTATAAATATACCTATTTCTTTGCATGGTAATGCTTCTCCTTTGTTTAGGATTTTGTAATTTAATATTTTTTTTTTATAAATTTAAATATTACTTATACACAATTTATACATGTTATCCCTTAGGGCGTCCCCGTGCATCTTTCTAAGTGACTGTTCGTACATTATAAATATATACTTATTTCTTAGTACTCTAGTTTTATCTAACGTCTACGAGAATATCCATTATTACAATTACCTTTTAGTTCGATGCATTTATATTAATAGGCACTTCAATAAACTTGACTATAATATAGTTATAGGTTCTCGGACCAAATGGCAAAATGGTCCACACAAAATGTCAGCTTCTGACCTTAATAATATTGAGTCCTAATCTATAGAATTGTAGATTTCAATACTGGTTAGTGAAAAGATCGAGTTATGAATTCGAGTCTTTTATTTTGCTTAGAATTCCAACTTTGATTGATTTTTTTTATACAACTTAGAATGGCAAACAAGCTGACGGCCCACCTGATGGAAAGTGGTAACCGTCGCCTATAGATATGAGCAGTACCATGGACATAACAGAGTATACTGTTTCGCCCATGATACCCCCATGCGTTGCCATTCCTGAGGACTCAGGTGTTATTCCTATGTACCCAGTAAATTGAAGTCCTATCCTGCTATTGAATGGTTTTCTTCTTCAAACCGAAACACAGTCATGCAAACACAACTGCTTCACGGTTGAAACACGATAACTTTTTATTTCTCGGATCAAGGACACAGACACTTTGCACTGTCCGAAGTTCTGATGCCATCTGTCTTAAATACGATCTGCAATACAATCGTGGGCTAACACATTTGGCCTTCTCGTAAATCCTGCTAAATCACAAGCTATCATTATTGAGCAATCGATGCTTTTGTACAAAGTCTCCGCCACTTTACTACGATGGAGTAAGTAACCCATATTTATTTATTTATTATTATAATACCTCTCCATCCCATATAGTACTTATATATTAAACATAGTGATTGATCAAGCCGCTATAAAGTTACAAACAAACAAACTCACTTTCACATTTACATATAATATTAGTGAGTATTAATGACTCTAACATATTTAGTTATGTATTCTAAGAATAATCCGGTTTGGTATAATATATTTATTAAATCAACTGATTTATGTGTTCCTTGATTCATTTACATGTAACGTTGTGTAAGCGTGGCCATAAAATTAATTTTTCCGTGAAAATTAATTCAAATCTTTTAATTTATTACAATTCCAAATTTGAATATACAATTTTACCAGAGGGAGACTTTATACAAAAGTCGTTTGCTCGGGTACCTCTGTCTCATTCGTGTTTCAACCGTGAAGCAGTTGTGTTTGCATGGCTGTGTTTCGGTTTGAAGGGTGGGATATGGCGTGAATTTACTGGGTACAGAGGAATAACACCTGCGTCCTCAGGAATGGCAACGCATGGGGGGGGGGGTATCATGGGCGAAACAGTATACTCTGTTATGTCCATGGTACTTACTGTTCATGTCTATAGGCGACGATTACCGCTTTCCATCAGGTGGGCCGTCAGCTTGTTTGTTATTCTAAGTTGTATAAAAAAAAAAAACTTAATCCCGGTGAACGAGAACGAGTGTAAGTTACTGCATTTATATTTATTTATTTATTTATACTTATGCACACATTAGAAAATGTCTACAGGGCGGACTTAATGCCTGATACATTCTTTTCATTATATCGTCATAGTCGTAGAATACTGACGGATCTATATATGTAATATTCGTCAGATCCGTCAGTATTCTACGACTATGACGATATGTGTCTAACTAGCTTTTACCTGCGACTCCGTCCGCGTGACCGGCACATGTTTACTGACCGGAATGGGAAGTAGCCTATGTTTTTTTCAATCAATCAATCTCTACTACTTACTCTTCTGTCATATATTGCGTGTTATACCAAATTCTAAGTAAGAAACAAACAAACTCCCTACCATATTTGTAATATTAGTAAGGATGGAATAATTATAGTAATTTTTTTTATACCACTGAGGTTTTTTTTTTTTTTTTTTATACAACTTAGAATGGTAAACAAGCTGACGGCCCACTGATGAAAAGTGGTAACCGTTGCCTATAGACATGAGCAGTACCATGGACATAACAGAGTATACTGTTTCGCCCATGATACCTCCCAATCAATCTCTACTACTTACTCTTCTGTCATAGTTGCCACTCCTGAGGACTCAGGTGTTATTCCTCTGTACCCAGTAAATTCACGCCAACAAACAAGCATACGGCCCACCTGATGGTAAGCGGTTACCGTAGCCTATGAACACTTGCAATATCAGAGGTATTACGCGCGCGTTGCCGACCCTGAAGAAACCTCTTTACCCCTCTTTTGTACTTCATATGTGTAATATACATATTTAGGGGGAAAGGGATTGTTAGTAATGGGGTTATATAGCCACATTACTAGCAAATATACCCTGTCAGGTCGACCTCGTGGTTACCCCTGGAAACCATTATGGCTAATTCTAGTTGAATTCGTCAGGATGGGTTAACTGGCCTGCTCATCAGTCATCTATCACTGGTGCTCCGCCAGTGTATACCGATAGCGCAGGCGGGGTTAAATATATATATTACTTATAATATTATGTAGTAAATAACATCCATGTGTCCACGTCCCGTGTGGCAGTTGAAAGCTGGTCGCGCGTTACACGAGCAGGTGTTAGTACGGTCACTATGCAGTGCGCTTGGTTACGACCTACATGTCCCACTGCTAAATATTCGTATATGTTACAGTATGTGAAGTTGTATGTACGGGTGGATATTTGTTACTCTCTCACGCAATAACCACTGAATGGATTTAAATGAATTTCGGCATACGGACTCGGATATAGTGGAGCAGACGGAGGTTATATCCTAGTCTACAGTTACATCTACACTTCTAAACTTATATTATAAAGAGGAAAGATTTGTATATTTGTGTGTATGTTTGTAATGAATAAACTCAA
The DNA here is from genome assembly GCF_026898425.1 of Galleria mellonella. Lineage (NCBI taxonomy): Eukaryota > Metazoa > Arthropoda > Insecta > Lepidoptera > Pyralidae > Galleria > Galleria mellonella. Next base: position 4,724,114 of record NW_026442037.1, on the reverse strand, counting down.
AAACTACTGTGCCGATTCCAAAAATTCTTTCACCATTAGAAAGCTACATTCACCTTGAGTAACATAGGCTATATTTATTGCTAAAAAAGATTAAGGATCCTTACTAAAACTTTAACGTAAGTCAAGGTGTAAAAAATGCTAAAAAATATCTTTGGTCGCGTGCGCTGCGGAAACTATTGGTGATAGAACAAAAGTATGTTCTACAATATTGAAGAAAATATCAATAACTACAAAAAACTTCACGATACTATATGTCTAACTATTATCGTTATGTGACAATACCTATTTTAAATATTGTAAAAATGTCCACCCGTCTGAAGTCGGGACGGGTCGCTAGTTTAACATATAAAGATATTTTATATGATTCTTTCGGGTGAAGCTGCAGGAAACAGTAAAATATCATTCTGCGTGTTGGTTAGAAATGTATACGTAGTTTGTTTAAACGGACTCTATTTTAGATACTGCTTTTTATTTCTGTGTGTATCTTGAGTTATTCTATATACCAATATATCTATATTAATTACATTTAGTTCCGGACATAACCGGAACATTGTCCGGGATATAGAATAGTTTCATGTTATCTGTTTTAACTACTATATGTAGTTATGTCAAAATTTTACGAAAATTGGTTGAGCCGTTAAGATATTAAGAGTGAATAACAAACAAAATATTTTCAAATTTAAAATATCGTTTATTTTTGTATTAAATTTGTTCAGTTCATTTAAAATTTCCATCCTCTTATGATTGCGTCGTCAATTCTGAATAATGTTTTAAAATCAATAGTTTATTCTCGTACTAGCTGTATCCCGTGACTGCTTGCGTAAATCAGTACAAAATGTACCCTATGTTACGATATAATCTACCCGTATTCCTAATTCCATTCAAATCTGTTGAGTAATTTTCATTTTCACGTGAAAGAGTAACAAACAACAACAGGATTGATGGCCATACTTGTAATGGATGATAATGGAATGGTAACCCCGTCTGTGCTATCGGTATACACTGGCGGGGCACCAGTGAGGGATGAATGATGAGGATGAGAAGGCAGATCAGTTAGTCCATCGTGAGGAATTCAATGATAAATTAGTCACGATGGTTTCCAGGGGGAACCGCGTGGAGGTCGACCTGATATGGTATATTGTTAGTAATGGGAACTAAGCTCCTCATTACTAACAATCCCTTCCCCCCGATGGCCATACTTACAAACTTTCGCTTTGATAATATTAATAGGATCGGTTTCATATTAAATTTGTTGGTACTAAAGTCGCCATTTTCTTTGTGTGGCAAAATTTTGCTATTTTAAATTAAAAATTTTAAGAAAATTTTCTCGTTCATTGGTGTTAAAATTATCATAGGAATTAGTCTTTACATCGTATTTTATTTTGTTAATTATTAATAATAATCTTTAATTAAAAAACAGAAAACAAAATTTTCAATGGTCCCCATATGTCGAGCCTCATTATATTTTGATTTTTTTTTTTTATACCACTGTGTTAAAAAATTTGTTGGTATCATTTTCTTTGTGTGGCAAAATTTGGAAAATTTTCTCGTTCATTGGTGTTTAAATTATCATAGGAATTAGTCTTTACATCGTATTTTATTTTGTTAATTATTAATAATAATCTTTAATTAAAAAACAGTAAATTACAAAATTGCTTAACAATGGTCCCCATATGGGTCGAGCCTGTATCATTATATTTTGATTTTTTTTTTATACCACTGAGGTGGCAAACAAGCATACGGCCCACCTGATGGTAAGCGGTTACCGTAGCCTATGAACGCCTGCAATACCAGAGGTATTACGCGCGCGTTGCCGACCCTGAAGAAACCTCTTTACCCCCCTTTTGAAGAACCCCATGCTGTAGTCTCTCGGGAAAGCCTCGATCAATTTATTTTTAAATAAAGAATAAATTAATAAAAATTTTAAAGGACATTAATACGTGAATGAATCGAGTCACTGTGATAGTAATGTTGAGTAACGACGTGTGATTGAAATTAATTATAATTATGTTAATTGATGCCGCTTTTGTAATTGTGAGATGTCGCCATGTACAGCCCTATGAGAAGCTTGTTGTCACAATGTAATTTTTTACTAAATTTTTGAATTATTTGTCTCCTTTGTGTTGACATTACCATACTCGACGAGAAATATAATCTCTTTTTTAAGTCTCGTTTTCAATTAGTAATTTTTTTTTCAAAGTAAAATCAGTGTCATTAATATCTCTTTAAGAAACTGTTTATTAGATATTAGAATAATCGACTATTTTACTCAAAGAAACATGAATAAAAAAACGTTGAAGAAATTTTAAGTCTTCTCAAAAGCTTTTCTTTTTGTATAATAGTAAATAACCCTATTGCTTAACCCAGCCATTTTAGTATCCCATCCAGTAAACTTAAATACAGCTGTTTCACGACAAACTGGGCGATACAGACGTACCCAAACAGACGACTTTCGTACAGTTTCAGTATTAAAATGACGTTGCTTTTGACTGACTTTTTAGTACCTTGGCATAAAGACAGCTTGATTGTGATTTTTTGTTTTAGTTAGAACAAGGACCGGGCATGGTCGAAATGAAAGAATATATTCGACTACTGCAAGTATGATATATAATGATCATTGACGACATTGTCATCATATCAGCCGTTAACTAACTGTCCACGGCTGAACATCCACGGCCGAACTGTCCACGGCACGGTTTTCTCCTATTGGGGGGTTTTCCTAGCAGTTGCCACGGTTTTTTTTTAATGGATGATAATGGAATGGTTACCCCACCCGCGCTATCGGTTGCAACTGCAACCGCAGTTAGGTTTTGATGATGTTTAAAGACAGACGCTGCTGTCCATTCTTGACGATATTAAATTCCCTTGTTCACGATGGTTACAACACCACGTGATAGGGAGAAAGGGCATATTGTTAGTAATGGAGACTGAGAATCCCATTGCTAACAATATACCCAACCAGGTCGCCACGGTTGACGGTTCCCCCTTGAAACTATCATGGTTAATTCCTGGATGATTTTCAAGATGGACGCTGCTGTCCATTCTTCATTCTCATCTATCACCTTCACTTACAACACCAGCGGGATTAGCGCAAGGGGGTTATGGACAATTTTCACCCATCAAAAAAAATAGCTTGCAGGTGCTTACTATATTTTCGATTTTGTTCAATAATTGTTAACACACATTTTATCGGCAATTAGTCCTTCATAACAAATATTGCGTAACATATTTGCGTTCTATTTATTTATACCTAAGTCGAACGTTGCGACATTAGTTACAGTCGATAAAAATCTACGGAAAATTCTTGCAATATCTCTAGCTTTTTAGGTAGCGCACATTTCTAGGATAGACTAATAAATTCACCCACGCGAAGTGAACGCACTTTATATGGTAAAGTATTTTTGTGGCATAATCGTTCGGCTTGTTGTATGTATCCTTTATAGTTCTAATAGTTACTGTACTCCTTAAATAACACAGGAAACATTTTTATATATTTCTTGGTAAGATAAAAAGCTGACGGCCGTCCTGATAGAACGTGCTTACTGTTACCAATAGACGCGAACTACAGAATATACTGTGCCCATTATGTCACTCTTTTCCTTTGACGTTCTTCGTGTCAGGAAATGCACTGATTTTTAACTGACTTTAAGAACAAGAGGTTCTCAATTCCGTTATGTATTTTTCTAATTGAACTGTCAAATCTTAAAATCATTAAATGAAACTTCTAATGTAAGTAGTATATTCATTTATTTTAACATTTATTATATAAGTAGGTAGGTATTATATGTATTTATAGTGTATGTATTTATGTAATATTTTATTATATATTTTAATATTTTATTTAACTGTATATTTGTTTATGTATTAATAGTTGTAGCACTTCAGCTGCCCGCTAACGAAATGCTTTCTCACTGTACTGGGTTGACTGGAAGAGATCTCTGTCAGAGATAAGTCCACCCTTGCTCACAACATTTATAAATAGATTATTTTATATGTAACTTACAAGTGCAATAAAGTATATATATATATATGTTTTCTTACGTGTCATCATCATCATGGTAACAACGTTTAACTGTCCACTGCTGAACATAACCCACCTTTTTGGGGGGTTTTGCCAGAAGTTGTCGCACTTGGCAGGCGGGTTGGTAACCGCAGTTAAGCTTAAGAAATGTTTTAAAAAGAATGCTACTGGCCATCCCTCGCCCTCCCTTATATGTCTCTTACGACATTAATGGGAAAGGGAGGGGTGGCCTATTCTATTTGGGGATCACACTGCCTTACGTTCCTCATAGCTCCGTCAGTTGTAAACCGATTTGAATAATTCTTTTTTTATCTAAAAGGATACACAACTACTTACAGATTGGTCCAATAGAAATTTTATCAAAATCGGCTCATTAGTTTTAAAATTAAAATAACTTGTTTTCCCATAATTAGAGTAGGATTTTTTTTGTGGAAATCTTATATAGTTAATATTATTACTAAATATTATTAAATAAAATTCACATTTCCCCTCTTAAGAGATTGCGAACTAACAGGTAGAGAAACCGTCGTACTATGCAGTCAGTATCCGAGAGCATTGCTTTTTGCATCTTTCTCGGAAGAGATTGGGATAATTCACTGATAGAACATTTGATGATTGATGATGATGATGATGATGATATTGAATATTAAATTATGTAAGTTACCCACAAATAATATATAGCCTAAAGGACAGGGCTATTATGTATTATATATTTTTTAAAATATTTATGTGCCTTTACTTAGATATATGAGTATAAGCCTTCATGGCTTTAATTAATCCTTAATAATTAATCCTGTACATTATATATATGTTGTCTGTGTTAAGAGATGACTCTAAGCGACTGTAATATTTGTTTTTGTGCTTAATTTAATTTATAATTTCATTTACTGTATGAATTTTATTGTACCTACTGTGACATTCAAATACAAATAAAATATTGTTTAAGAATGAATAAAAAAAAAAATTGAATTAGTCACGTATCTACATTGGCTTTATAAAATGTCCTTAATAGTAATATACTAGGTGTGTAGGGTTAGCATTAAACAATCCTTTACAATATTCACTGGGACTATTAATTGGCAAATATAATCTATTACTATTACTGGATAATTATACTCGAGCTATATAAGTACTAATCAAGACTGTCACAAGACGGAACCTAATTGACAGCCGGTGGCAGCGGGGGGACGGCGGGCCCGACACAAGATCACCTTTCGCAATTTTCCGCTGCCGCGAGCTAATACAGCAGTTTCCGCTTGCAACACTTCAAATGTACAACCGTGTACTTGTAAGTATAACTATTTGTAATAGGTAATTAACATTTAATACCATTTTTGGGCATCGAGGGAACCGATAAGTGAAAAGCAGTTAATACTTTATAATAAATGTATTCTTTAGAAAAAATAGAACCGCGGATAGAAAACTTACTAATTTGGCACTAAACACAATGAGACCTTACGGTCCTGATGGTTTCAATGTAAGTAACCATGGCCTAGACCGAGCAGGGGGGCGGAGTACGCGCTATGACTGACTACGGGTGCTGCGAGCGGCACGCCGTGGCCCAACAGTCCGCCGCCGTACACTCCGCCGCCGTATAGTCCATGCCCCAGCAGCCCGTGTCCGTAGAGTCCGTTGTTGTAGAGGCCGAGTCCATGGCCATAGTAGCCGCCGGAGACGAGCGGAGCCGCGAGCGGCGCGGCGAGCGGCGCGGAGAGCGGCGCGCCGAGCCCGTATCCGAGGCCGAGCACGCCACGCTTCTCGTTCTTCTTCTCTTCTGCGCCGTACACGACGGCCGTCGCCAGCAGCACTACGCACAACTAGAAATAGACGTAATATTATTATCTTTTTTTATACAACTTAGAATGGCAAACAAGCTGACGGTCCACCTGATAGAATGTGGTAACCGTCGCCTATAGACATGAGCAGTACCATGGACATAACAGAGTATACTGTTTCACCCCTGATACCCCCCATGCGTTGCCATTCCTGAGGACTAAGATGTTATTCCTCTGTACCCAGTAAATTCACTGCCATATCCCACCCTTCAAACCGTAACACAGCCATGCAAACACAACTGCTTAACGATTGAAATACGAAAGGGACAGAGTAGCCCAAGCAAATTACTTTTATACAAAGTCTCCCTCTGGTTTATATTGTATATACATAACATCAGTATACTATGTCGCCCGTGATACTCCCCATACGTTGCCATCCCTGAGGACTAAGGTGTTATGCCTCTGCACCTTGTAATTTCATTGTCATATCTCACCCTTCAAACAGAAATATAGCCATGCAAACACAACTGCTTCGAAAATAGAAACACAAATGTATATATGCACCCATATATGTATATATCTTTGTATATATTCATGAATATTATATATAATGTCAAAATATACATGCAGTATTTGTAACAGAAAAGGCGTATACTACTTCTATACCAGTCAATCTAACCTTACGATCAAGTCGCGATTAAAAAGTGGTTTAAAAAAATTACAATTTTTTCTTAGCCTACAATAATACATTGTTACAATTTTGTTTCATATGTAAACGAACATGAATAAATAAATACTATGTGAACGAAAATAAATAATAAATATGTATATATGCGTATATATGTATATATCTTTGTATATATTTGTTTATATATAATAGTAAGCTACCTTTGTTTTTCTTTCTTTTCTCAATGTTCTCTACCCAAAGGTTGTCTGGAAGAGATAGCTTAGCAATAAGACCGCTTTTTGTACTACACTATACGTATTGAAAATTGTTTTAACAAATCATGTTATGTTGGTGCAATAAAGTATTAAATAAATAAAATAAATAAATAAATAATCTAAAGGGTGGAATAGCATTTTATTGATTTGGAAATGAATTAAAAGATTTAAACGTAATTGTTGTTGTTTTAATTGTACAACGCTATGAATTTCTCTCATAACTGTCTTCTATTTGTTTTTTTAGTTACCTTTAATTTAGTTTAATTTATTTGGCTTATTTATTTACAATTATAAGATTGTGTTCCAAGATTTTAATTATGGCAAAAGTATTTAAACTGATTAAGAAACTAAACTATTAAACCAACTTCAAAAAAATTCCTATGGGGCCAATATGTAAGTATATCTTTTCAGATAAAAAAAGAATTTTCCAAATCGGTTTATAACTGAAGAAGTTATGAGGTAACAAACCTAAAAAAATACAATCGAACTAAGAACCTTCTTCTTTATGAAGTCGGTTGAAAATGGTCACATTCTATACAAGGAATAAATAAATGATCTCGTCCACAACTTTTGGGTGACTTTTTAATTAAACACATAATGTTTATAATAAACCAACTAAATCGACTGCTCTCACACTTTCGAACTTTCGAGCAGATAGTTTGACACTCATAGAGTAACAGTCAACGCATTATAGAGTAGTTTATATATATATATATATATATATATATATATATATATATATATATATATATATATATATATATATATATATATATATAGTATTTCTATAACCTCCATAAAAAAAATACAACACCATCGATAAGATACGTTGTCACCGCGACCGTTTAATACGTATACTTAATGCAAGTTTCCTATATTAATATTATAAAGAGGAATTATTGGATTGTTTGTTTGTTTGTAATGGAGAAACACAAAAACTACTTAATGGATTTTAAATATATTTTTTTTATTTATAGAAAGTTACATTGTCATTGAGCGACACAGGCTAGGTATATATTATTTTCGAAAATTCTATTTGCCCGTGTAAAGTCGTTAATATTCTAGAAAATTATTAATTTAGTTTGAAATCGTAGTTTAGGTTAGTTTATTTAATTTTTCATAAAGTTATGGTTAAAAATATAGAAGAAAAAACAATAATAGATAAATAAAATGGTTTTATAAATTTAGCTAAATATTTTTGCTTTTCATCCAAAGATGTGTTTGTGAAAATATACGATTTTTATTATCGTTTCGTTCTAGTGGCGAGTGCGTTAACGTTGTACATGTGATATATCCTACTATATACTTACAGCGGCCTTCATATCTTCAGGTTGCGTCGAACGGGGACTACCAACAAATACTGCTCCCTCCGTGTGCCTTGCAGGCTTTATATGCGGCCCGGCCGGACCTAGGCCCCCCTTGCTTGGTGCTGTAGGCACTAGGTGCCCTATAGGTGCAGGTCTACAGTTTGAATAATTATTAGCAGTAGTGTAATTACATCCTTGTTAACTCTAACACTAAATTAAACCACAATTGCTAAAATTGGGAAAACTAAATTAATTATTTATATAAATAAATAAACATAAATGTGTAGATGTTTTTTGTGTTATTTATATTAATGTAACACGTATTGGTAATGACTGGAAATATATCATATAATATATATATATAAAAAAAGGAAATGATTTTTTAAAATTTTGTTATACCACCATTTTTGTATTTCTTAATGTAATGCTTAATAACTACAAATCTATTATGTAAATAAATATAAAAACACTAGTGGAACTATAGAAGTGATATCATTTTAGAGTACGTCGTCTAAATATTTTAAACGGTTCTTTTGATGAATAAGGTATTATACGATATATTTTATAATTGAAATCTCATTTTTCTATACTAACCACTAATTAATAATACATTGACATTTGTTTATTTTATAATAGTGGACGTTTAATTTTTTAGAACAAACAGTGTTCTCTAGTTATTAATATGACTCGATGGAAAATTGAACCTAGTATAGTATTTTATAAAATTGTGCTAAAAGGAGATTACGGGATAATTGACCTATTGGTTATTTTTTTAAATTGTGTTAAGCATTGAAAAGTAGATTATAGTACAATTGACCTACTGGATTTTTGGTTTTGATAGGCTGTACTCACGTGCGGGGTGCATACTGCACGCTCGCGTTGGTACAATCATTTCATGAACTCCGCTCCATATAGTACTATTGTTTTCTAATGCATTGATTAACGACCGCTGATACATACTCGTCGGGCAAATAAATCGATATACTATAGCACGTATAATTTTTGAATATATATACATATAAAAAAAAAACATATATTTGTATTTTTATTATGCAACAGTATCATGAACATAACAGAGTATACTGTTTCGCCCATGATACCCCTCATACGTCGCTATTCCTGAGGACTAAGATGTTATTCCTCTATACTCTGTAAATTCACTGCCATATCCCACCCTTCAAACCGTAACACAGCCATGCAAACACAACTTCTTAACGAATGGGACAGAGGTGCCCAAGCAAATGACTTTTGTACAAAGTTTCCCTCTGGTTTATATAGTATATATATAATTCGTTATATGGAACAGCGGCTTCAAGACCAGTTTAAACCTTGATGTGACATTTTCGTCAATTCTAATATAATTTTGATACACATTTTTTTTATTTAATACAGTTCATTACCGATTTATAAACCAATGCCGTGATAAAACCGTTGATACATTAAAGTGAAAATAGGTTAATTTAGAACACAGTGTCGTATGTAGCTAAGTAGATTTTCTTCGCAATATATAGACTATTATTTCTGAAAGAAACGGCGATTTCTAACATCACAAATTAATATGAATCAACAATAAAAAAATAATCTTATCAATTTAAAAAATAATTATCGAAATCGGTTCAGATATAGCAACGCAATTGGGTATCCCTAAAAAAGAAATAGAGACTAAATTATTTTTATAGCAATAAGGTGGCAAACAAGCGTCTGATGTTAAACGATCAGTGTAGGCTACGGATGCAGTGAAGAAATACAAATACGAATTGAGAAACATTGTGTTTTTTAAAATCGCACTAATATATATGGTAAAATGTGTATGATAAAAACAAATAATAGTCACTGTAACACCAGCGTATTAATAATATGTAGCTACTCGTAGTAGCGTGCCTATGTGCCGGCCGGCGTGAATGTGGAGCGTACGTGTATGGTGTCACAGTATGAGTGCGTCACACGCAGGCCACGCCCGGCGGCCGCTTGCGAACTGCCAATAAATTTCTCATGTGAAATAAGCTTATATATTATTGTAGAAACGAGAATATAAATAATTTGAAATTTCTCTGCACGTGTGCTCTTATGATTCTTTTTTAAATTAGAATTTTTAAGGTATTTAAAAAGGAGGTAAAAATTGTTCACTATATTTTCGCGCAGGTCGCCAATTCTGAATTAGTTTTAATGTTCTTTTTTTATTATTTATTATTCATATTTATTAATTTTATAAAAATAATATAAATATATATTTTATAAAGAAAATTCTTCTAAAATGGATTAAATAAACATAGTAATAATTTATAATATAATACAATTTATAATTTATAGTACCCGTAACCGGCGAGCGTGTATGAAAAGATTGATGAATGTGGAAGAAGTGAAAGAGGTTTGTTTGAATCGAAACATTTGGCGTTCCATTGTTTCTGCCTACCCTAATGGGAGACAGGCGTGACAGATATGTATGTATGTATGTATAAATAATTTTTTTGTAATGGATTATAATAGAATGGTTACCGCGCCTGTGGTATACGCTGGCGGGACACCAGTGAGGGATGATAGATGAGAATGAAAAAAGCAGGTCAGTTAGCCCATCGTGATGAATACACTTGGAATTCAGCATGATGGTTTTCAGGGTGGACCGCGTGGAGGTCGACCTGGTTGGGTGTATTGCTAGCAATGAGACCCTTAGTCTCCATTACTAACAATCCCTTCCCCCCAAATCCTAGTATTTATAATTTAATAACAATTTGTTTAAATAAGATGAAAATAAAACAAAACGAAGAATAAATAAATAAAAAAATAATGTTGGTTAATAATAAATAATTTATTAATAATTTTTAAATTAATAATAATACTTATGCCGAAAAAGACAATTTTCAGAGACAAAAGTAAATCGTACCATTCGCCGGCTGAATGGAACTCTACGATTACTTGAAAATCTCAAATATAATATAAAATATACGTATCTATAATAAATAAGTATTTAAACTGTTTCACAAAAACAGTCTACAGATATGGCCAATCTGCTGCACATTATCACTCGAACAAAAAGTTAATTTATTTGCCGTTATCTTTGGCTTAGTATTAATTTTGTTAAATAAAGTGTTTTAATAAGAAATATAATAATATTACTTCTATCTTCTGAATCGACCTCTTCACAATTAATAATTGATATAAATAAATTAGACATTCCTTGATATTTTGCGTAAAATATAAATAATAATTTACAATTTCGTGCATATTTACAAGTGCCGTGTGTACTGTTCACTAGATGCTATATATTCAATATCTAAAAACGTAAATGCCAAAAACGAATCGTTCACCGACTCGTCTTACGTTTATGTCATACATTTTATGAGGTTTTTATGATTATTAACTACATATGTATATGTCATATACGCAGACATCACACGTGTCAATCACAGTGGTGCGGGGCGAGCTATCGGAACTGTTCCGGGGGCCGGTTGATAGGCGGCTGCAGCCCTAACGGGATGTGGTTGTGGTACCGTTGGGCTTCGCTCTCGCCCTCATTGTCCACGCTCCGTCCCTCGGCCTGTGGGAGCCCGTACTCCTGCCCTAATTGTTGGTGGGCTAAGTTGAAATCATTCCCCGCGTGCTCTTGACCTTGCTGGCTATAATCATGTTGTGCGTATTCTTGAGCGTGCTGCGCGTATTCCTGTGCATGTTGCGCGTGCGCGTAATCTTGAGCTTGCTGCGCGTAATCTTGAGCATGCTGCGCGTAATCTTGAGCGTGCTGCGCGTAATCTTGAGTGTGCTGCGCGTAATCTTGACCGTGTTGCGCGTAATCTTGGTTATGTTGAGAAAAATCTTGATTGTGTTGTGAAAAGTCTTGTGCATGTTGAGGGTATTCTTGGTTCGGCTGACCGTACTCATGGCTCAATTGTTGAGGAGCGCCGTATTCTTGAGGAAGTTGATGCTGATGGTTCAGATTATGTTCGTACTGCGATTGTTCGAGTTGTTGTTGAATGTGGTGCTGCAGTTGATGTTGATAGTCGTGATACTGTTGTTCGTTGCCGGTGTGGTGTTCAAAAACTTGAGTGGCTTGCTCTTGAGTAAAGTGATGTTCTGGCTGTGGGAAATGAGCTTCAGTGTGTTGTACAGGAGTGAGGTCGTGCGCTTGCGACGGCACTGGAGACCAGCCGTTACTGTCGATAGATACCGCTGGCTGAGTCGGCTGCAAATGGACTGTTGGTTGTGGAACAGGCTGAGTTGGATGTATAAGAGTGGGTTCTACAGGCACAGTAGGAACTGGTTGCTCTAGGACCCCCTCGCCTCCAGCTGCTTGTGGTACTAGGTGGAATGAAGGTACATGAGGACGTTGCAAAACGACTTGATTAATGGATGCCGGTGCGATCGGTGGAGCCAAAGGTAAAAGTGGACTGTGGTAGTTCAAGAGAGGATATCTGGGATAAGTGGCAAAGAAAGATGTCTGCACAGCGTTACCTGGTCGTATTATATATGGGTATTGTGGCGCTAATGGTATCGGTGCAGGTACATGTGGCGCCTGTGGTAGCGGTATAGGTGCGGGCTGAAAAGGTACTGCTGCGGCAGGATGGAGGGGTACAGTTGCAGCAGGGAGGATTGGTTTAACATCTATATGGTTCGAAGGTAACACGTGAAGCGGCGGCGGGGCAATAGGTACTGGCTGAGGAGGGAGGATCGGTGAAGGATGTAGAACTACTGGCGGGGAGGGCGCTGGAATTGGATGCGCTACGGTCCCTGTTGGTTGCGGGATCGGAACTACGGGAGTAGCGGGTGCAGGCGGTGCTGGCAACACTGGCAACACCGGTTTAGGTTCGACATGGTGATGATGGTGGTGGAAGTGATGATCGGGCTTCGGCACTAGCACGGTATTCGTATGCGGATACTTGGACCCAAAATGGGAATGTGGATGATTCACTTTATGTCCGACAGACACCGGGTGTCGATGGATGAATGGATGCGTGAGAGGCACTTTCACAGCCGTTACGGATGCAGTCGGGGGGTAGGTCACCACGAGAGGCTTCACCACTGAGTGTGTCACCAGCGGGATGTCATGTCCGAGTTTGTATGGAGGTATCGGAGACAGCACTCCCCTTTTATGATGTCTCACTTTCCCTGCGATCCTCGCCGCCAGTCGGGCCTTCGTAGCCTTCAGGCGTGCCACATCAGCGGCTGATAAGCACATGCACACGCATATCACCAACGCGATCTGAAATACACCACGCGCCATGTTTAATGAAACCATCCGATTAGCTTTATCACAAAACACAGAACACTGACACTGCACTTTTCCAGCTATAAGTTTCCATGGATACTTACTACCGCGGCTCTCATGTTGGCGCGGTCTGCCCGACACAATGACCACTGTGAAACCGAGTGTCATCGTCGAGCACCACCCATACTTATAACTTAGAACACATGACATTAGTATGTAGCCGGCGTGTAGGTTTCACTCGGGGTAGCCGGACGCTTTACATCCAACTTCGTCCTTACGTTATATTACTTTCGTTAGCAGTCATAAATGATTCTATCTAAATTCTTCTTCCGAATTCGATGTACTGGAATATCAACAGTACTCCGTTGTGTTAGAGTGCGTTTCCGATAGTTGGTTATAGTTGACATGCAGTGCGCCGTCTGTCGTCATTCATGTAACACGGACACACGTGAGCATACCAATTGATTGACAAACGTAATCGGGAGAAAATTGTACCAGTGGATACAGAGACGGATTGAGTTCTATGTTTACATGCTTATAATTTTATTATTGTTAGTAATTATTTTTTTATTTTATTATTTACTAGCGATCCGCTCCGGCTTGGCGTGGGTAGGTAAATAGACAAAAATATATTTTATTGCCTTTATTACCCGTTGATAATGAAGTTAGTCGAGAAATTTTTTAAAATCATTTAAGTAAATTTTTGATTTTTATACCACTCAGAATGACAAACATGCTGTCGGCCTACCTGTTGGAAAGTGGTAACCGTTGCCTATAGATACAAGCAGTACCGAGTACATAATAGAGTATACTGTATTGCCTATGATTTGTCATTCCTGAGGTCTAAGGTGTTACGTTTCTATACATTGTAATTTCACTGCCATACCCCATTATTCTAACCGAAACACAGCCATGCAAATAACTGCTTCACGGTAGAAATACGAATGGGATAAAAGTGCTCCACAAACGACATTTGTACAGTCACCCCCTAGGTGATCTATATACTAACTATATAAATATAACTAAATATATATATATATATATATATATATATATTTAGTTTAGTATGTATATTTGTATGTATGTATGTATATTTAGTTTATTTATTTATTACAAATAAACAAACCAACAAAACATACAAAAAATCAAGTTTTCCTCTTATACAGACATATAGATATATAGACGGACTTATAATTTAAATTAACATAAAAAATATATGTTTAATCAATTAATCAATAAATTATATTATTTTACGCGGATAAAGCCAGGATATGGATAGTTTAGCACAATTTGTTTTTTTTTTTTTCAGTTTCTAAAATGTTTTCACCAACTCTTCAGAACCTATGGCTGTCGAGTCCGCGCCTGGCTGGTGCGCGTTGGTTATGCGCGCGCGCACGTCCAGTAGTTACCAAATGTACCGGCGATCACTTTCCTGCGCCTGCGCCGGGGCCCGCTGCTCTCACTATCGCCACGAAGGACGTGCACATGCAGATTTCCTCGACGCGTGACAATTCTTGTGTCGTAACATGGTTAACATGTCACGACGAAAATAGTACAGTATCTAAGGTAATATTATTTTTATGTATGAATATTGAATATAAAACACCTAATTATTTAACTATGTTTACTTTGAACCGTAAAGTCTTTTGCGCTTTTGATTTACCAGAGGGAGACTTTGTACAAAAGTCGATTGCTTGGGTACCTCTGTCTCATTCGTGTTTCAACCGTGAAGCAGTTGTGTTTTCATGGCTGTGTTTCGGTTTGAAGGGTGGGATATGGCGTGAATTTACTGGGTACAGAGGAATAACACCTGAGTCCTCGGAATTGGCAACGCATGGGGGGTATCATGGGCGAAACAGTATACTCTATTATGTCCATGGTACTGCTCATGTCTGTAGGCGACGGTTACCACTTTCCATCAGGGGGCCGTCAACTTGTTTGCCATTCTAAGTTGTATAAAAAAAAATACATTGGTCGAGTTGATGCCAGTGACGAATGATTGATGAGTGAACTCAGTTGACTATTAAACTATCATATCTCTGAAGCTAAAGCAAAAATACTCGATAAGTTATTTAATAAATTTCATTAAAATCGGTTAAGCGATTTTGGAGATAACCGTGAACGAAAATCGTGAGACAGGAATATTCATAATTGTATAAACAGTAGCTAATAAATAGATACTGATTTAGTTTAGTCATGTACTTTTTTTTTAATGGGTGTTAATGGAATGATAACTCCGCTTGCGCTATCGGTATACACTGGCGGGGCACCAGTGTGTGATGATAGGTGAGGATGAAGCAGGTCAGTTAGCCTATCATGACGAATTTAATAAGAATTTGCTACGATGGTTTCCAGGGGAAATCACGTGGAGGTCGATCTGATAGGGTATTTTTTTTTAATGGATGATAATGGAATAGCCCTACCCGCGCTATCGGTATACACCGGCGGGGCACCAGTAAAAGATGATAGGTGAGAATGAAGCAGGTCAGTTAGCCCATCATGACAAATTTAATAACAATTTGCTACGATGGTTTCCAGGTGGAACCACGTGGAGGTCGACCTGATAGGGTATATTGTCAGCAGTGGGGCTGTCAAACCTCATTACTAATAATTCCTTTCCCCCTAGTCATGTACTAGTAATGCCAGTACTAGTGTAGGTGTAAAGAATTATCACTTAAGGGAAAGAAAGTCCTCATGTGTTCAACGTGTAGGTGTAGATACAGGACACAATGTGTGGTGACAATTGTGGTCAAGGCGCAACCTCTATTTCTGGTTCCATTCTCAAATACCACTACACGTATGAGAATGTGTATTAGCTAACGTAGTATCTGGCGCCTACTCGTGTTACCTACATCCTACAATATGTTACGAACCGTTATATTTACTTTTTCTATTTAAGAAATCAGAGTATGTAGGTGTTGTGTATGTTTGTTACTCAATCACACATCCTTCTATAGTCTATAGCCTCCTTTAATAGTTTCAACAGATCTTAATACAAAGGTAATCAAGTTTTGTTGAAATTATCATAAAACCTCTCTAAATGAAATTAGTAATAAATCGAAACATTGAATGTTTTCAAATTAATAAACATTTTGTTTGCATTACTATTGATGAACAGCAGATCTTCTTACGGTCGGGTCAAGTATTTGTATATTTTAATTATGTCCTTTTGAAAAAGACTACAAATATTCCAGAGGGAGACTTTCGTTTACTGAGTTTATACTTTGTACAAAAGTCGATTGCTTGGGTACTTCTGTCCCATTCGTGTTTCAACCGTGAAGCAGCAGAACCGACTAAGGGAGGACGAGGGATGGACAGCAGCGTCTTTCTTAGAACATTACCAGAAGCGTGGCGATTACTATCGTTCAGCAGTGGACGTTTAAAGGCTGATGTATGTATGAAAGGAAATATAAAATAAAACCGTATACTAAGCCGCCCACCGTGATACTGGGCTATATTCTATGTATCTTTTGAGAAGGCTACCAGAGGGAGACTTTGTACAAAAGTCGATTGCTTGGGTACTTCTGTCCCATTCGTGTTTCAACCGTGAAGCAGCTGTGTTTGCATGGTTGTGTTTCGGTTTGAAGGGTGGGATATGGCGTGAATTTACTGGGTACAGAGGAATAACACCTGAGTCCTCAGAAATGGCAACGCATGGGGGGTATCATGGGCGAAACAGTATACTCTATTATGTCCATGGTGCTGCTCCTGTCTATAGGCGGTTACCACTTTCCATCAGGTGAGCCGTCAGCTTGTTTGCCACTCTAAGTTATACGTATACGTACGTAACACGTATATTAACGACACGCCCGGCTTTGCAGTTTTTTTTTTAATAAAATTCAGTCCACGTCACTCCTTGATAATGAATGACATATTGAATGAGAATCGAGAATGAATGACTGATAACTTTAATCAATGTAGCTTTCTATACAGGAAGAAAATGCGTTGCCATTCTTGAGGACTCAGGTGTTATTCCTTTGTACCCAGTAAATTCACGCCATATCCCACCCTTCAAACCGAAACACAGCCATGCAAACACAACTGTTTCACGGTTGAAACACGAATGGGATAGAGGTACCCAAGCAAACGACTTTTGTACAAAGTCTCCCTCTGGTGATATTTGTAGATATAAATATTATATGTATATATATATATACCTATTCCTACTACGACACCACAACGAAATGATTTATGTTATGATACTGTTAATATTATGAGCAATGCTCTGTACGCCTGTTCTCACATTAGGTTCTTGGGAGCGGACGCAAACTGTGACACACATGTGTCGAATGGAATGCTTTATTTATGAGCTATTATTAATGAATATACAGGTAACTAGGTAGGTAGTTGTTTAAAGCTAAAACAGTTCAGTATCAACAGGTTGGAGAATTAAATAATATACAAAATATGTCGTTGAATATAAATGGTAAAAATTGTAAATTGTACCTTATGCAACTGTATCTTTCTTAAATACATATTCTTCTTCCTCTTCTTCTTGTTAAAAATGTAGACTGATAGTAAATAATGAGCAATTTTCAGCTATCGCTAATTGTTTGTGAAATATGTTCGTGTGTTTTCACGCAATTTGCACCTTAATTGGTTTGATGGATCTTAATGAAAAAATTTTAGTTACTTAGAATGAAATTGTAATCAAACAAGATTTGATGTAACTAATGTTAGGGTCGGACTGGGCCGAAAGGGCCCGAGTGGCTGACAACAAGCCCTGGGCTCGACATTAAATGATGGTAGTTGCACCAGTTGGTGGTGACACCGCAAGCCCAGCAAGCCGATAATATATCTTATCAGGTCGACCTCCACGCAGTTCCCACTGGAAACCATCGTGACTAATTTATTGTAGAATTTGTCACGATGGGCTAACTGACCTGCCTTTTTATCCTCACTAAACATTCGTCACTGGTGCTCTGCCAGTGTATACAGATAGCGCAGGCGGGGTTACCATTTCATACCATTATCATTAATTAAAAAAAATAGCTAGGTCCGTGGGGGGCCCACGCAGGCTGTGGCCTGGCTAGCACATGCCAGTTCTCGACTATATGGCCAGTGCGACGCTAAATAATAAATCGTGTATTGAGGCATTAAATTAGCATTTTCAGTCATAGATTAAGAATAGTAAGACATCTCACAGACACTATCCGTGATGTTAGTTGATGTTGACAGTTTAATGTGACGTTTCGTGTCATTTCATATTTAAATGTCATATGATTGAAATTGTAAACAAACTAAAAATATTTATAATTATTGCAAATATATAAAATTTGAAATCATCTTTACATTAAAATGGAGAACATTATTAATAGGAATATCTGTAGAATATGTTTCAAAGAACAAGATATTTCATTTCCTCTGTTCGTAGAACGAAGTGATTGCTCATGGTCTCCTTACGACCAGCTTGTGGATAAAACTAAGTTAAAAATTGGCATCGATGATGGTGGACCAACTTCTATATGTTTACAGTGTTTAAGAGACCTTGAAACTACTGTGAATTTCTTGGAGAAATGTGAGAAATCGAATCAAATATTAACCTCTCTGTACCCTTCATGTGTCGCAACTACAGAGTCCAAACTTGACTTGAAAGATGTGATTGATAGTAGCGAGAACTATTCAGAAGTAGTTGAATGTAAGAATGCTGATCAAAGCAAAAGTGAAGTAGTCAGTTGTGAATTAAATAAGGGTATTAGCATTGAGGAA
Organism: Galleria mellonella; assembly: GCF_026898425.1. Lineage (NCBI taxonomy): Eukaryota > Metazoa > Arthropoda > Insecta > Lepidoptera > Pyralidae > Galleria > Galleria mellonella. The sequence continues at coordinate 4,705,160 of NW_026442037.1, read as the reverse complement.
GAGATGGAGAATGCGTTGCGATGTCCTGAATGCGGATCGGGGCGCCGGTGCCGGCACTGGGCGCCTCCAAGTACGCACACGTGTCCTCAATGCCACAAAGTATTCACTAGAAAATTCAATTTTAAACTTCATCTGTAAGTTTATTTTTCATTCTTACAAATTTAAATCAACTGACCTTAGTCGGCACTTAGTGATAAACAACACATCACCCTTGTAGTTTTTCACATCTGTAGTCATAAGTAATACACATTATAGATTATCATGAGCGTACTTAGATCAAGATTCGTGGCAATTATGGTGTTTGTTTACTTTACAGTTTTTTTTTTCAATTAATGCATAATATATTGTATACAATTTTCAGAGGAGAAAGGGCGACTGCCTTCTCTTGCTTCCCTGGATACATCCATGTAAATTACACCATGGCTTTTAAGACACTAATACATTCATAATGGTTTTTTTTTGTCAAATATACTTGAGAGTGGCTTGGTTATCGTTTACACATAAACACTATGACTCGGGTATTGCTGTTTCACAGCTAAAGTAATGTGCAGTATTAGTGATAGTATCTTTGCTTTACTTGTAGTAGATTTCACAGTCATCTGTACAGGTACATCTGTCCTATTCGTGTTTCTGTTGCCAAGCGCTTTTGCTGGTTTAAAAATTATATTAGTGAAATATAATTTACTTAATTAGAGAACGCAGCATTGTACTATAAGCTACAAAATAATGGAATTTGTTTTTATTTTGAAAAGTTATTGAGCTTCCGCCTTAGATTACCCTATGTTATGGGAGAAACAAAATGTATTTTATGTCTTATGTCTATATTTTGGTGTTAAGAATGAATACTCATACATCTATAATGAATTTAATAGTATATAATTTCAAATAATACACTGGGACATCTAGTCACAGTGTATTTTATTAAATTAATTATGGTGTTTATGTACATAGGTCACCTATCACTTGCCACTTTTTATCAGGTGGGCTTTTTTTTTAATGGATGATAATGGAATGATAACCCTGCCTGTGCTATTGGTATACACTGGTGTTCAAATTCTATTGCTAACAATTCCTTGCCCCTCTATCAGGTGGGCTGTTAGCTTGGTTGCCACTCTGAGGTGCATAAAATATGAGTGTATTTAGTATTAGTATAATGTACTTGCAGCAAGCGGCACAGGGGTGAACGCGAGTTCCCGTGCGCGCGGTGCGGGCGGCGGCAGCTAACGCGCGGGCAGGCGCGCCGCCACTGCGGGCCGCGCGCGCGCCGCGCCTGCCCGCGGCCCGGCTGCCGCAGCACCTTCACCAGCGCTGCCAACCTCCACACGCACCTCCGAGCGCACGATGGTGCGTCCTCACACGCACACGCACACGCATACACGCACACACGCACACACGCACACACAGTAGTACACTACACACACAACAGAATCGACTAGTCTTTCTAACGAGTTGATGTAATTATTGGGCATAGGGACAGGTAGTGATAAATATCAATGTTATATATTTATTAGAGATGTCTAATGACAGTTGATATTTGGTGTAAAAGATAAACAAATCAGTTTGCTTATAATCTCAACTTGGATGTATTCTTTAATCAATAATCATAACCTATGGAAAAAAGCAACACAGATTTGTATATATATGACAACTAGTATTTCAATGAGTTACCTCATGTTTGTAACATTTGAAGTTTATTAGTGAAACAGAGATTACTTGATGATTGTATCTGGTTTTCATTACATTTATTTAGTGCACAATCCACTTGCCCATTTTGCATTTTGTTCTTTTAATATGGTGTTATTTGAGTGACACAATATTATATGTTTATATGTATAAATTGCTGGATTACTGTAAGTCTATATATATCATAATTGTTGTATTGTATTAATTGTTTTGACATTTTTAATTTGCAGGCGAGAGGCCCTTCGTTTGTGGAGAGTGTGGCAAAGGTTTTACATCTAAAAATATACTCAATGATCACTTGAGAATTCATACAGGTGAGTGAGAATTATTATCACATCATGAGGTAAAGATCAAAGAATAAGATGTTATCAAAGAGGCTATATTAAATGCATGTGTATTGGTGTACTTAAGATTATTTTTCCTGGTCCCTTAAAATGATTCTTTACTGATAATCTGAGGTAGCTCTAAGACGATTCTGAAGGGAGCATGCCTCACCTGGCCCCCCTATAAATATGTCTATGTGCATACAGCTTTATCAATGTCCGCAGTACGTCTAAAAGTGAATAATGCACTAAGCAGGTGTAAAGCCGTATATGTGTGCGGAGTGCGGTGCGCAGTTCACCACCAACAAGCTTGCCGCGCACGTTCGTACGCACCGCGTCCCGCGGCCGCCGCGTGCTGCACGGGCGCCGGCCGCCGCCGCCGGCCCGGCGCCGCACGCGTGCCGCTGGTGCGCGGCGCGGTACCGCCACACGCAGTCGCTCAACAAGCACGTGCGGCGCCACCACCAGGTATGACGTTCAACTAAATCTCTCACTAACACACATGTTTATTCATTCAATAGATATGTATGATAGGTACCATACCACTCCTTTTCGTTCCCAGTATGTAGTCGCCGTGTAGATTCCGGCATAGAATTGGCTATCCCTTCCTTTCCCGTGAGTATCGTAAGAGTACACTAAGGAAATTTATGATTGAGAGGTGGACAGCAGCGTCCCTCTTAAAAGATCATCAAAGAGCTGACTGCGATTACCAGACGTGGCAAAACTCCCCTTATGGAGAAGAGCAGTGGACAGTTAATGGCTAATATATATAAATATAAATAATGTAGTAAAAGCTGATCATGGAAACAAAATATATTACAGTAAAAAAAGGGAAATTCGGAATAAGACAGATTAATAAGAATTATCTAGCCAATGTTATAGTAGGCTAAAATTATTTACGTAGCAGCAGTAATGGATGATGCATGTAGAAGTATTTAAATCTTTCACCATCGCACCGCTCGCCATCGACAGGAAATCCATTCTTACACCTTAGAATCAGAACGGTCACGTATATACGATTTCAGAAGAGCTTCCTCCCGCAAATACTCAAGTTTTAAAATGATCTTGTCGAAACTTTCCGTAGAGACTACAGCATGAGGTTCTTCAAAAAGGGCGTATTAAGATCTCTTAAAAGTCAGCAATGTGCGCGCGACATCCCTGGTGTTACAGGCGTCCAACAGCTACGGTAACTCCGTTCACCATTAGACGGGCCGTATGCTTGTTTGCCACCACAGTAGTATAGAAAATATCTAAAATTAAACAACTCATACCTATTTCTTCTATGAAGGAACACTTAAGTTTACTTGGACAGTCCTATTGGTCGTCACAAAAACATTGATGGATATAGTTCTTATAATGAATAGCAATGCATGGGAGATGCCATGGCAGTACATTGTATTTTAAGATGTACATAAATGCTGCTCATTTCTGACAATGAAATGCAATTATTTATAATGACTCATCTATTTATGTATTTATTTTTGAGCCGCGACACTATTGTACGAATTTTATGTCTCTGTTTGACAGAGCAGTAAGTTTGTTCTAAGATTTGACTATATTTTTTACAGAATCTCGTCGAATCGAAAGCATCAGTGGAAAATGGCCAATGAAGATCACCATCGTCATATCAGACGTTAATCGTCTATTGCTGAACATATGCCAATGAAGATATGCTATGCAAAATAATATAATGTTAGAACACTACAATAATTATGGCATCATTGTTCATTTGTATTTGTTAGATAAAGTTAAGTAATAAGGCTATATATGTGTATTAATATTAATTTGGGACAGGAAACAAAAAGGTATATAAATAATACTATGTAAAGAACCGGAAATCCGGCTCGAAGGATCATTTCAAAATTGATTGTAAACTGATATCCAGTTGTCCCCGTTGAAGACACCAGTCACAGTTCGCCGGATTCCTGGTCTCCATCCAGTTTCAATTAGAAATATATCTTAAACCTACATAGCACTTACACGAGGGGGGAAAGGGATTGTTAGCGATGGGGCTTAACAGCCCCAATGCTAGCAATGTTACTAATCAGGTCGACCTCCACGTGGTTTCCCTTGGAAACCATCGTGGTTACTTCACGTGGAATTCTTCATGTTGCGTTGGGCTAACTGACCTGCTTTCATCGTCATCACTGGTGCCCCGCCAGCGTATACCGTTAGCACAGGCGGGGTTACTATTGCATTATGTCCCATTAAAAAAATACTCGAAATAACATGAATGTTATTATGTACTAGTTTATTTTTTATTACGATTTATGTCAGTGTGGCGTTTTCTAGTAATGTATAAAGAGAATAAATAGATTCTAGCTCTCAGATTTTCTCTCAGATTTTTTGTACATGTACAAGGTGCGAACGCCTCCTACGTGATTTGGCGAACAACAATGATTTTAATATGATTATTAACAAAAAAAAAAAGAGATACAAATTTGAAAATTCCGAAATTTGGACTGGGATGTGACCTTGGGGTTTCTGATCTGCAGCCAAGCGTGTCGATTGTGCTGTAACTGCTTCATTAAACTATTAAATAAGTACAGTCGTGCAATAATGTGCGCCACTTTCTCTCTGTGACATATTGACCAAAGATTTTATTTATTAGTCTATTCAAATCAATTACGTTATAATGAGATTATAAATATATAGTTGTAAAATGTATACAATTTCTTATATGTATCTAATGCATTACCAAAGAAAGAGACAAAATATTTAATTGTGTTTTAATAATTATTATTACCAATGATTTTATTAACAGAAATAAAAAGTAATTGTGATTTATGTTTTATTTTTTGTATTGTGTCTACTGTTCTTGAATTTGATTCCGTTGACGGTGACACGAGACCCTGGGTACAGATAGTATCTACCTATATGTAAAATTATATATTATGTTGGATCTAATAGCGAATATACAGCGGAACACATATAATATTTTTAAACGTTAATTTTGTATTAAAGTTTCCAATTTCAATTCTTATTCAATAACAATTCAGCAAAAAATAATGAAATAATATTGTGTTTAGCTAAGTATCGTGTCATCAAAGTGAAATATGTTAACTACAATAATTGTATCACTTTCTGGAAAATGCGTTCGAGTTAAGATTGCATTCTGGTTGCAGTGCCACACTGCAGGTCGCAGACTGCTAGCCTGCGATGTTGATGTAGCTCCTGCTCTCGTCGTTACTAGCGGGCACGGCTCGCTAGTAACGACTGTACCAATAACAAGCACCTTGCGGTCCATTTAGGTCATTGCACTTATCTCGAAACGTTTACCAATGACCGAGCGTTTCTACTTTGTTTTCTATTTCATCTCGCAGCGGCCCGGACCTTCACCCATATAGGCGACAGACGTTGTCGGTGATTCGACGTGCCTCGGCTAATTCAATTTTCACGCCTCAACAGTAATCGATTCGTATCTCGTCAATACTAATATTGAAAGCATCTATTTACGAAATTGTTTATTAGGAAACTTATAAGTAACAATTTTCTTAACACTAAATATAAAAATATAAGACTATTTAATCAAGTACAAATATAGCAATACATATAAACTAGATCATCACAGGAGAAGCATCTTTGCTCTTTCGATTTCTAGAACGGTTTAATACATCAATTTGGTGAACATTGAGCAAATGACGTCTTTGAATTTATGACGAATTAGGAACGCAATTAACGCATTGTCCTTGGTTTAAATAAATAATTATTATTATGGCGGGTACTGGGCGAGGTGTCGTCAAGCTCGCTCGTTGCCGATCCTCACGGACTTGCTGGAGAGAGTGGAAACGCGAGGCCGCGGGTCGTCCACCTGCACGTTGGTGGCGCGAACGAAGCCTGTTCTGTATCCCGTCTCCCGTACGCGGGCGTTGGGGCTAAGTTTGTCTGTTCGTTCTTTTTCATCAGCACGTCCTGATTCATTGGTGCGTTCTTCGTCTTTCAGAGACCGTTCTTTTTCGTCTGCTCTGCCTGAATCGTCCGATCTACCGGAATCATCTGTCCTTCCGGAATCGTCCGCCCTTTCAGAGTCGTCTGTCCGCTCATCTTCTCGAATCTTTTCGGGATCCTCTTGAAGGCGTTCATGATCGTCTAGAAAATGCCCATTCCTTTCATCCTCTGGCGCTTGCTCGAGCCGTGCGAGATCTGCATCTTTCGTCGGCGGAGGAATAGTAAGCGCTCTATAAAATTTCTCCTCTTCAGAAATTGGAAGCTTTTTACCAAAATAGTCATAGTCGCCGGCAGAGTATTCACCTTCAACATCGTCTTCTTCTTCTGCGGAACGAGTTTTACGATTTTGTTTACGACGCCGTTTACGTCGAACTGGCGCTTCTGTTCTGTAAATAGGAACACTATCCTCTCCTTCTGTATCCGATTCCGGATAGTTCTGATTCTCCTCTGACTCTTCAGCCTCGTTACTTTCATTTTCATCTCGATCTGGTCGTTCAGGGCGGTCTCTATGTAATTTTTTTGGTCGTTTCTCTTTATATATGGGGGGCACGCGGACTGTAACTGTGTCAATTTGATTTGGGTTATGTTCTGTTGGGGGAAGGACTCGCGGTCTCAAAGGACGCCTTGGGTCTTCAGTAGTGGTCGTTACCTCACTTTCATCATCAGCTTCTGGCAGCGGTAGAGTTATTCGATTTCGGTTTGGACGAGAGCGCTGTATACTTTGGTGAGAATCTTTATCGCCGACTCTTCGAATTTGATTAGCAAGTTCACGGTCTCCAAAATGCACTGTTTGATAATGATCCGCTGGCAGCTTTTTCGGTTTCTTCTTTTTCTCCCAGAAACGGTCAACAGCAGCGCCAAATTCTTGAACTGCTCGGGCTCGGTCACGAGATTCTTGAACATCTTCGTAGTCGTCGTCAGCTGGTTGTACTTCCTCGTCGTCATATGCTATGTAATCATCATCGACTGCATCTCGCTGAGAGTTCAATGCTTTAGCATCAACAGTATTCACTCTTTGTGTCACTCCATTTCTCACCACAAATGCGTCAACATAGACCCTCGGCTCACGCAGCTGAGGTGGCGGTAGTCTCGCTGCTCGTGGTTCAATAGCGATAGGCACAAATTGTTCTTGTTCTTGTTCGACTTCCTCGGCGGCCGGTGCCGCTGGGCTCGGAGTACTTCGTACAAAATTAAAGTTAAGTTGGAAGTTAGAAGATATGGTCTCGAGATTGGAATCGGCTTGCTGTTTAGGAGGCGGCGGTGGTGCCGGTGCACACGGCGAGGGTGTTGTCGGATTCGCCCTTGGTTTAGCGCAAGGTGGCGGCGGCGGCGGAGGCGGTGGTGGTGGAGGGGGAGGAGGAGGCGGTGGCCTCGGTTTACGCGGAGCAGCCCGAGGTTTAGGGCAAGGTGGCGGTCGTGGAGGTGGCGGTGGAGGTTTTTGAGCTCTACAAGGCGGAGGCCCGGCTGCACGCGGGGCGCCGCAGGGTGGTGCCGCGGGGGCCGGGGCAGGCGCCGGGGCGGGAGCCGCTCCCGCTTGCAGTGGCAAATCTATACCGGGCACAGGTGCGAGTGGTGGTGGAAATGCAGCCTGCGCAGGTTTCCTTGCGACGCTGTATCCGAGCACATCCGCGAGTCCCCTGAACACTATATCGCCGAAGGTTCGTTTCCTTCTGACCACGGGTTCATTGTCACCATCTAGTTCCACTAGTGTGTCGTTGTCTAACTGGATGATCGTGCCGTTGCCGAGGATGACGGTATTGGGTGTGCCGTCTCTGGCGTCACCGGGCACGACGGTGGCGTTGGCGAGGGCGTCCGCGGTGAGGGCGGCGGCGCTGCGTGCGGCCGCGGCGGCGGCCAGCAGCAGCAGCAGAGGCGCGGCGGGGCGCATGGCGCATGGTCAAGTGTCGCGCGGGAGGGCGCCGCCCGCGGTTTTGTTGCGGCCGCGGTTGCTCAAGCGTCGTCACGCCCCGCCGCGCGCCGACCGCACTCCGCGCCCTGCGCCACTCGTCTCGCCGCTTTGGGGTGGAGCGTGCAATGACAAAGCGTCCACAATTAATTGCTAATCTTTTGAGACATTGGGAATTCAATTTTGTTCCGATTGTTACACTTGTTTAGTATCTATTTTGAGACCTTAGTGTTTGTTGTCCGAGTGTCATAGTCCATTGCCAGCTGATTGACTTCACGTCGCGGTCTTAACTTTTGATTTTTGTAATGAACCACCGTTGTATTTATAGTTTTTATATATAGAATTTTGACGTTGAAATTATAATTTATATAATTTTGATTCTGCCGCCAAAAAGCTGCGTATCCGCTTGCATATCTGTATTTAAGTTTGATAGTTTATGTAGAGCAGTTAAATTACTGAATTACGGAGGCAAAACAATTTGGTTCACAGGAATGGCAAGACACCTACTACGCGTCACAGTATATACTGTGATTCTTTAGATGGGCCCTCAGCTTGTTTGCTTTTCCACGTTGCGTAAAAATTTGCAAGAGGATAAATTATCCTGTTAATAATAATAAATGTTTAGAGTTTGTAACAATGGTTGTATAGAATACATTATGTATGTAATTCAGGCGGACAACGCCGTAGGATACAGCTAGTAATATAATTACATTACCTATTACATACATTGTAATGAAAATATTATCGGTATAATGATCAATAATTAATGTTTCTTGTGTTACGTAAATATTTGAGTTATAGGTAGCCATTTCACATTATTGTAAACAAATTAGCTGCGGTCTATTCTCGTACAATTTCTAATTACTGCACGAAAGCCGCGCCTTTTGTCGTTATAAAAATAAATTTGTTTTGTGTTTATTAGTGGCCGATATAATTTTGCGCGCATTTCGACATTACTATCGAGCTTTCCGCTAGTGTTTACATGTAAATTGAAATGTCGAACACAAGGTCACTGAGCTCGCACGCCCCTAACACGATGTTAGGATAGTTTATAATAATTATGTTTAGTAATGGACTATAATAAATTGAGCAAGCTAATTTCAAATTTATGGAGTAATTATTAAAATTACTGTTTGTACAACGCTTTATATTAAATCTGGGGTTCCCAAACTTATTTTGTCTATTGCCCACTTTGAGAATAAATTATATTTTAGCGTCTCCACTTTTTTTTTTCACTTATTTAAAAACCACTATTACTTCAAGATCAACAAATCACCCCCCAAGCCTCTACACAACGCCACCATTTTGTTCTGAGTCTCTTATCGCCCTCTCTTAGGCCTGCAGCGCCCACAAGGGGGCGTTATCGCCCACTTTCGAAAAAGCTGTATTAAAATCACATGTTTGAAGGGTGAGATGAGTATTACCAGGAAATCAAAAGATACAAAGGCTAAGTACTTTCATCATTATCAACACAGCCTTTAATTGAACATAAGCCTCTTATTTGGCTTTGCAGTAGGTGCCACGTTTGGCAGGCGGATTGGCAACCGTAGTTAGGTTTTGTTGATGTTTTAAGGACACTGCTGTCCATCCTTCGCCCTCCCTTAGTCGCCTCTTACGACACTTACAGGAAAGGAAGGGGTGGTCTATTCTTTACTGAGACCTACACGGCTTGGGTACCTCTGTCCCATTCGTGTTTCAACCGTGAAGCAGTTGTGTTTGCATGGCTGTGTTTCGGTTTGAAGGGTGGGATATGGTGTGAATTTATTGAATACAGAGGAATAACACCTGAGTCCTCAGGAATGGCAACGCATGGGGGGTATCATGGGCGAAACAGTATACTCTGTTATGTCCATGGTACTGCTCATGTCTATAGGCGACGGTTACCACTTTCCATCAGGTGGGCTGTCAGCTTGTTTGCCATTCTAAGTTGTATAAAAAGAAACTATATATTGACTTAGTAATAAATCTATTAAATACCAGTTATTCAGTATATAATATCGAAATTAAAAAATCGATTGATAGATATCCGACGTAAAGTAATTATTGTTGTGTAATTAATTGTATTATATGCCCGATGTAGGCTAGGCTTTTCCTTTAAGACGTTATTTTATTTATTTTATTTTACACTTTATTGCACCAAACAAAAAGAGAAATAACAAATACAGTAAATATTAATGAGAAGTGATACAAAAGGCGGCCTTATCGCTGAGCAATCTCTTCCAGACAACTTTTGAGTAGAGGACATTGAGAAAAATACAAAGGGTAGGTGCCGCACTATTAAGTCTTTTTTTTATACAACTTAGAATGGCAAACAAACTGACGGTCCACATGATGAAAAGTGGTAACCGTCGCCTATAGACATGAGCAGTACCATGGATATAAACAGAGTATACTGTTTCGCCCATGATACCCCCCATGCGTTGCTATTCCTGAAGACTCAAGTGTTATTCCTCCGTACCCAGTAAATTCACGCCATATACCACCCTTCAAACCGAAACACAGCCATGTAAACACAACTGCTTCACGGTTGAAACACGAATGGAACACACATTTTAAGAAAAAATATAATGTACAGCGCACAATAAATATTTATTCTATTCTATTCCGACTGGTATGAACGATATCGAAGTGGGTGATGACCTTTTTTCCACCATCAATGTCCAGAGGAATCCAACATATAGATATGGCAGCGGTACCGATATTACCCATGCCCAATGATATGCCGAGTGGTCCCGGCATAGAATGATCCACTCTTTACTTTTCTTTAGGTGTCGTAAGAGACGACTAAGGGAGTCTAATAGTCGAGGGATGGACAGCAGCGTCCACGATAACTTATACGTTATCATGAATGCTGCTGTCTACCCCTCGACTATTAGGTATAAGGTAGTGTGGATGTCACAGTGTGTACTGCGATATTCATAGTGCTCTCATTCATGTCTGTAGGCGATGGTTAACGTTTTCCATCAGATGAGCTGCCAATTTATTTGGCATTCTAGTAGATTGTTAATAATGGGGTCTAACGGTCGTACTGTTAGCGTTATACTCTGTCAGGTCGACCTCCACTCGGTCACTCCTGGTAATAATTACAATGGTTGATTGTTGGTGAAGTTGTTATTAATCCAAACTATTCCATTTTCATCCTGAAAAAAAAAGACAAAGGGCCTACCATGAAATGTCCAAAATTTTGTAGCCGAACGAAATATAAATATGATGTTAAAGTTAACACATACTGTTTAAATATATTAAAATATCATTCCTTTGGACTTTAAAGGTAGGATTTATAATGAACAAAATGTTAAGCTCCATTTACCATATAGTGTTATATCTATAGGACTAGGTTATGTCTCTAACTTACAGCATACTTTATGCACTGATATAAGCTACTCGTAATACTGATTCACACGAGCAAAATCACACAGCTAGCATTTGGCAGTAGACAGTAGACTTTTCATTACAGAATGACAGAGTGATATTTCATTAGAATTCGTATTATTATTTATCTAGATTTCAGTGGTGAATGTCTCAACAAGATTATTTAATCAGCCGGTGACCACTTGGCAGGTAAAATTACTCACAAATTAGGTAACGCTGAAAATATTTCGTGCCACCGCTGACACTTTGTTTAATCGTTGCTTAACTTCTATCCTGTGGACTTTACTGAGTCATCACACTGTGAAGTGATGACGGAATCATCACTTCTGTCATTATCTGTTTACTGCTAAACATAGACCTTCTTCATAGACTACCATAAGGAACAGTCTTGAGCCACCTGCATCCACTGACTCCCTGCAATGCATTTGACGTCGTCACTCCATCTAGTGGGGGAGTCATCCTACACTGTATACTTGTATATGTAATTGAAAATTAAATATATGATGTACCTGTATAAAATAGGAAATGGATAAATTCAATAATTAATATTTGCATGCCATTTGATGTGGCGAAACATAATGGACATCTTATAAACTTCACAAATGCAACACCTTTTCTACAATGTTTCTAGCAAATAAATTTCATTTCATTTCATTTCACTGTGTTTGCCCGTACGGAGTTGCCACGCAAGAACCTTCCTTCACCATCGATTGTCGGTTTTTCAAGCTGTGTGACCATCCCATTGCTACTTTAGCTTGCTTATTTTTCGGGGTATGTCGGTTACTTTGGTTCTTTTGCGGATATCGTCCTTTCGGATTCTGTTACGTAAAGGCTCCGAGCGGGAGCACGCATGAAGTCTAAAATTGCTTATTAAATAAAAGGTACGTCATCATCAGTATCAGCTATTATCATATCATCATATTATCGAATTATCGACGTTTGCAGACACTACAAAGAGTTCCATCGGTAGACTGAAGATTGCATCTTGCACAGGGAAACATTTTGCAGAGTTGAGTGTTTATTGTTATTCACACTCAACAATTTGAACACCACTGGGTATTATTGAGAACGGAGGGTAGTTACTTATTTAATATGTCTATTGATACACTGATTGAACACTGTTTTATATGTTTAATGGTATGAGTCGACCTATATTTTTATTATAAAGTACAAAGTCTCACTTTACTAATAAGATAAATTTTTATTTATTTTATTTATTATTTATTTATTTATTTATTTAACAAAGTATGTTTGTATTAGCACAGAATTTATCATTGCCTCCTACACTAGGCTGAGCCTGTCCTGTAGGAAGCAGTACTCGTGTTATCATATACATGCATATAGATATTAAACATAGGCTTTTTAGCAGTACTCACAATTGTGTAACTAATCTGTATAATACAATTATTTTATTTATTTATTTTTTCTTCTCTCACCACCAATACACATGTATAAATAAGTATTATGAATGAGTGTGTGTGCATGCGTGTGTGTGTGGTGTGTGTCTCTCTGTGTGTGTGTTTGTGTGTGTGTGTGTTTGTGTGTGTGTGTGTGTGTAAATCAAATTATGAATGGTTTAAAGGATTTTGGCATCGAATTTACAAAATAAATACAATAGACACAATCGCAGTTAGACTTTGAATGAATGAATGAGTATACTTTATTTGCATTATACAATATAGGAAATAAGCAAGACAATTAACAAATATAACGATACAATTGTACAAGTACAGTAAGGCGGTCTTATTGCTGAGAGCAATCTTTTCAAGACAACCTTAAGGTTTGGTTTGGCCCTCGACTATTAAATTCCCTTAGTCGCCTCTTACGATTCCCACTGGAAAGATAGGGGTGGTTCATTCTACGCAGAAACTACACGATGGCGATACGAAGCAAAAAGGTAGATAAATAATAATGAAGACTATCTTGGTGATGTAGCGGTCAACTTCCGAAGGTCGTAGGTTCGATCCCCGCACAATGATAACTGTGTGTTCATCGGTACGTCTGTTTGTGTTGATCTTTTATTTTTCTATCTGTACTGATGTTATAAAGAGGAATGATTTGATCGTTTCTTTGTAACAGATAAATTCAAAAACTACTTAATATATTTTAAAAATCTTTCTCCTGTACAAGCTTATTAGCGGGTAATGTATATATTATTTCCCGTATTATATCCGTCCGAATCGCAAATTTATGTAGGTAGATTTCACGAAAAAAAAAAGTATTTTATAATACTTTTTTTTGTCTTTGTTAGCTAATACTCATAGTACAAGTTCTGCTTAGCTTTTTTTAATAGGTGAAAATGAAATAGTGACCCCGCCTGTGCACGCTGGCGGGGCACCAGTGATAGATGATAGGTGACGTTGAAAGCAGGTTAGTTAGCCCATCGTGACGAATCCACAAGAATTAACCACGATGGTTTTCAGGGGGAATCGCGTGGAGGTCGACCTGATAGGGTATATTGCTAGCAATGGGGCAGTTAGACCCCATGACTAACAATCTCTTTCCCCGTCAGTTCTGCTTAGTTTGGAATTACTTAATGTCATATATTTATTTAAGGAGGATAAGCTGGCTGAAGTGGCAATGCGCTGGTCACACAACAACCAATGGTCACACAAAAACGAATGGGGATGAAAAGTTATTTAGTGGCGAATCCGTACAGGCAAACGTAGCGGAGGACAACTCTCCACTAGATGGAGCGACGACCTTAAATGCATTGCAGGCAGTCAGTGGATGTAGATGGCTCAGGACCGTACCTTATGGCAATCTATGGGAGAGGCCTATATTTAGCAGTGAACGGATAATGTCTGAGATGGTGATGATATATTTATTTGATCTATCTATCTATCCTATTTAAGGGCTGCGCTCTTGTCGGTGGAGCTCTTGCGCCTCACTACAATTTTCAGCGAGTCTCTTCACCTCTTGATACGACACGACACCAACTCCTTTCTTAATCTGCCTGATGTAACTATGTCTCGGTCTCCCTCTTCCCCTCCTTCCTTCTATCTTACCTTTTTTTTATACCACTAAGGTAGCAAACAAGCATACGGCCCACCTGATGGTAAGTGGTTACCATAGCCTATGAACAACCTCAATACCAGAGGAGATATACTCAATACTCGTGCGTTGCCGACCCTGAAGAAACCTCTTTACCCTTTTTGAACCCCATGCTGTAGTCTCTTGGGAAAACCTTCTATTATAATGTTCATAAACTCGTCGTGACGTATCAAGTGTCCCAACATTAACTATATGTTATGTATACTATATAGAACTATTGAGGACAGAAGGGATTCTGTCCTCAATAGTTCTAATAATTTGCGTCCTTTCCTTAATAGGGTCATTGCAAATATACCTAATATTTGATATGTTTATATAAATACTTTTTCTTTAATAATGCTAACTTGAGTATGCATCCTGTGCATTGAGGGTATATCAGCCAGTCCATCTTTTTATATAACGTAACAATATTTGCTCGCGCATCAAAATATAAGTTGTGTTATATAATCCAATCTATTTGTGTATAAAATTATATTAAAATCCATTCGGCCGTTTAAACACGACTGTGTCACCAAAAATCTTTCAGATTTAATAGTAGGAAGTAAGATTGATTGAATAGATGAGGCAAGATGTAAGACAGAAGGGTGTTTATCCGCACAGTGAGAACAAAACTGTGTCACATTTTTTGCGGAATGAGACGCCACGATATTGGACATGAAGGATGAATGACCATAATGAGCGTAGACAGCAGTTGCACAACCGAGCCGCGGTCAAGGGCGCCTCGTGACCTGAGCGAGATATTTATTAGCTTTTAGTAAATATTATATTTATTGGTATACTAGCTGTATCCCGCGGCGTCGCCCGCGTGTGTCATAGAGCATTCTATATGTTAGAATATAACCAAACCGTGTATCTGTTTAAATCCGTTCATTACATTTTCAATTTCAGTAAATAGCCGTGTGGTCCCGGCATAGAATAGATCACCTTTTTCTTCACCGTGGGTGCCGTAGGAGGCGACTATGGAAATTTAATGGTCGAAGGATAGGCAGAAGCGTTCCTCTTAAAACATCTTTAAAAGTCTAACTGCGCTTGCCAATCCGCCTGTCAAGCGTAGCAACTACTGGCAAAATATCCAAATAGGGGGAGGCCTATGTTTAACAGAGGACAGTTGATAGCTGATACGACGAAGATGATGATGGAAAGTGATGTGAATTGTCTTCACAGACCTTCACGCAACAGTACGCGGACCATAAAGATTCATATTCCAAAATACTGTGGCTCCCGTTAGTTAAAAGAAGAGTTTTGAAATTTGTTGAGTAGTTTTTGACTAAGGGATAACTTTACAAACAAATATACAAAAAGAGGACAAATCTTTATAATATTACTATAATACATAATACCGAAAATACATATAATAGGAACTTGTCCTATGAAGTCTACTATTATTAGCAGTACAACAAAAATGGTTCCGTCGAAAGATGTCGTATGATCTTTTGAAAATGAAAGTATTAAAAGTGAAAAGGGAGACCACCACTACTTTCACCAGAGGGAGACTTTGTACAAAAGTCGATTGCTTGGGTACCTCTGTCCCATTCGTGTCTCAATCGTGAAGCAGTTGTGTTTGCATGGTTGTGTTTCGGTTTGAAGGGTGGGATATGACGTGAATTTACTGGGTACAGAGGAATAACACCTGAGTCCTTAGGAATAACAACGCATGGAGGGTATCATGGGCGAAACAGTATACTCTGTTATGTCCATGGTACTGCTCATGTCTATAGGCGACGGTTACCATATTCCATCAGTTGGGCCGTCAGCTTGTTTGCCATTCTAAGTTGTATATAAAAAAAAAAGAAAATCCCATTTTTTTTTCATTAAAGAAAGAAGAAAAATACGTATACTAAATGTATTTTACTTTATTGCTTTTTAAAATCATCATAGCAAACATATCCGAAAGAAGAATGAATGTTACTATTACGCCAGGAATTTTACTGCAATCGTATGTATTTTATGATCACAATTATGTCAATAATAATAGATATATATGGTCATAAAATACCAAATTTAAATTTTTCATTATATGTATACATTACTTAGACGATATACTCACCTAGGGAAGGGATTGTCAGTAATGGGGATTAACAACCCCCCTGCTAGTAATACTATTTATTTATTTATTTATAACATTTTAGTACAATACACTGGTAGATTAAATCTAACTGTTCTTACATTTATAGGCAACCACAGCATGCCTTGTGTTTGATAAACATTAAAATAGAATTAAATTATATATATATATATATATATATATATATATATATATATATATATATATATATATATATATATGTTATATATATAAATTGTTAGTTAAATTGATCACGATGGGCTAACTGACCTGTTTCACCCTCATCTATCATCACCTCACTGGTGTCCCGTCAATGTATACCATTAGCGCATCATTCCATTATTATTCATAAAAAAAGCTACTAGGTAGGTAGGTACTCATAGGTAGGTAGGCATCCCTCGCCGCGCAACAGTAGTCCCCAACATTATGGCGCATCGAGGGATGCCGTGGTGGTTTTAATCGGTAGGAGTCCGGCAGTACCCATACGCCTCCCTCGGGGCATATGGGTCTGCATGATGCATTTCCCCACAACAAAAAAAAGGTTGGTCGTCTACAACTGTAGTTTTATCTAAAAAACATTTTTATGTGCTTATCACACAGAAGTCTTCAATGTACTAGCTGTTTTATTACAATATTCTAGAGGAGAATTAATACCTCCAACAATTCTAAGAAAAAACTTAAAATATAATTAACGTTTTAAATCGATAAATTAACTAAAATATAATCAGAAAATTTTCTTAATTTATGAGTATATATTTATGAAATGAAGTTAAATATAACTATAATATTATTAATCACAAGATATGACATGAAAAAATAAATTTATTATGCTGTTGCATATTGCCTGCAAATTAAAGTTAGCAATCACTGTTTGCAAATTTATGGCTATTTATTTTTATAAGGCGTCGACTGACCGGGCCGATAACGGACGTGATTGTATTATAATATACTATGTCCGCCAGTGTAATTTCCTACAATTTGATATAGAGCTTCCGCTCCCGAGTTGGCCATAAACTTAATCTAATAAAACCTAATGTGTTTATTGGTGGTTATTGGATTAGACTCACTTTTAATAAATAGACTAATGTAGTTTACACTATTTATTCTAGTTTATGTATCTAATATACCTTATAAATATAATTGCTTATATATTTATTTTAAACTAGCGGCCGGTTCCGGCGTCGCACGGGTGGACATTTTTACATTTTAAAAAGTGGCCATTAAGGCTGCACACACGATGCAAGCTTAAAAATGGAGTAACTTCTCCCCGTTTTCCCAACATATCCCTTCACTGCTCTGCTCCTATTGATCGTAGCGTGATGAAAAGTATACTATAACCTGCCCAGGAGTATGAAGGATAATTGTACCAAGTTTCGTTAAAATCTGTCGAGTAGTTTTTGTTTCTATAACGAACATACAGACAGACAGACAAAAATTTTACTGATCACATTTTTGGCATTAGTATCGATCACTAATCACCTCCTGATAGTTATTTTGGAAATATATTTCATATACAGAATTGACCTCTCTACAGATTTATTATAAGTATAGATTAAATTCAAAGTGATATATTTATCACTTACCATTTTATCTCATTTTTATAATGTTCCTACGTACAAATTCTCTTGTTAAAGAGAACTATTTGTTTTTCTTAATAAATAAAAACTCTTACTTTCGTGAACATTTACTAGATATACTAAAACTTAACAACAAATTTCATATTTATGTTATTTAGACGTAATAGGCTTCTTTAGATTAATTAAAAATAAAAACAACTCAATAAATGTTAAGTTTTTTTTTATTCAACTTGGAATGGCAAACAAGCTGGCGGCCCACCTGATGGAAAGTGGTAACCGTCGCCTATACTCATGAGCAGTACCGAAGAATTTTTTCTTGAAGAATTTTTGATAAGTATAGTATTAAAGGTGGTCTTATTGCTAAGCATTCTCTTCCAGACAACTTTTGGGTAGAAAGAAAGAATAAATACGTACAATAATAAAAGTATCAGAAGTCAATATGAAAACATGCTTTTTAGTAGCAGAATATGTATCAGTAAGGATATCTTGATAAAATTTGTAGAAATCAAGCGTGAACTCTATTGATTAACAAATAACCTTTAAAATTATTTTATAAAAATCGAACCGAGAACCACTTTCTTTATTTTTAAAGTCGTTTGAAAATTGACAATGTTTCTTCATATTATTTCTGCATGTGACGCGTGCGTGTGTGTGTGAGCGCGTGACCGATAGATCCATTTGTGTCGGCGCCGGCGCACACTTCCGTATAGTTAGGGTTGCATGTCGCATGCGCACACTCACAACATTATTTACAACCACCTTTTTTTTTTTTTGATGGGTGAAAATGGTATGGTAACCCCGCCTGCGTTAACGGGATACGCTGGCGGAGCACCAGTGAAGGGTGATAGATGAGAATGGAAACAGGCCAGTTAGCCCATCATGATGAATTCATCAGGAATTAACCATGATAGTTTCCAGGGGGAATCGCGAGGAGGTCGACCTGGTTGGGTATATTGCTAGCAATGGGATTCTCAGTCTCCAGTACTAACAATCCCTTTCCCCCCCACAACCACCTTTTTGCTCGCTACTTTATTAGCGGGGATTTAAAAAATAAGAAAATTAATGGAATGGAAGACGTGGATGACACTTCTAGATGAGGTATCAAGATAATCATTATCATATAATTTAATCAGTTTAATAACAGATTATAAATGTACAAATCCAGTATATTACTGTAGTATAACTATTTATTGTATACCTAGTACTGTAGTTTTTATTATTTTTCATCCTAACAGTTATATATAATATGAATACGCATGTCGTGGCGGCTTTAATTAAGGCAGCATTTTACAATTATTATCATGTATTTTAAGTAGATATAAATATATGCTTTGTATATTTTTTTTATACAACTTAGAATGGCAAACAAGCTGACGGCCCACCTGACGGAAAGTGATAACCGTCGCCTATAGACATAAGCAGTACCATGGACATAACAGAGTATACTGTTTCGCCCATGATACCCCCCATGCGTTGCCATTCCTGAGGACTCAGGTGTTATTCCTCTGTACTAAGTAAATTCACGCCATATCCCACCCTTCAAACCGAAACACAGCCATGCAAACACAACTGCTTCATGGTTGAAACACGAATGGGATAGAGGTACCCAAGCAATCGACTTTTGTACAAAGTCTCCCTCTAGTTGGTTACCCTTAAATAAATAAAACATACAGCAGATTTTAAGTTTGACCTTAAGGAATGCAATTGTCCAACCGCATTCAATTTTAATGCAGTAGTTATAGTTTGAGAGAGTACCCTATTATATATTTTAATCTATTCTTTATGCTACTGTATTTCATTTGAATTGTTTATATGTCATTGTTTATTTTTATATTTCTGGTACAATAAAGAGTTAAATAAATAAATAAATAGTTATGCCGGAACAAACATGCAGACAGATAGACTCAGTACACTAACCACTAGATGGCGCTGTATCATGTAATGCTGGTAGTATTACAATGTTATTTATTTTCTTATTTATGTAATATGTAATAAATAAATAAAATACTTGATGCCGTTTGACTGCCTTTCTCGGCCGTATTAAATAACGTGTGCACTAATGAATTACATACCTAACTTGTCTTCACAGCAGTTTGTAAATGTAAATTTTATATAGGTATGTAACGAGTTAATATTTTTATTGAATATGTATTTCAAACCAGCTGTTAAATAAGTTAATTATTGTTCATAGCGTTCATACCGATATTTATTTACAAATACTTTTATTGTTATTTCAAAAATGCTGTTTAGTCGAAAAAGAGACTTTTATTATTTTTTTATATTACTGATATTATGGAATTTAATAGGGAGAAGTTTTAATAGTATTCGAATAATTCAAAAGAAAGAAAGGTATGAAATGCTTCTTTGTAAAATTTTTACTGACAAATATAGGCGCAACTTGTTCTATATAATTAATAGATCTCTTAAATAATTCAAAGTTACTTTAAGGGTAATAATAATAATAATAATATTTATTTAATTAGACTACATAAGGCCCATTTTGTTAGTTACAAATTGACTTAACCTATGTTAGTAAATGAGCGGTCATAACGCTCTTACATTGATAACCTGTCCCATCCAATATTTTAGGATGGGACAGTCCATTTTATCAGCAATTGTCTTCAGGACACTGTTTGAGCTAACACGCACCCTACCCAACAGCGAAACAATTCGTTTGCGTCGTATTGCGTAAAAATCATCTGTACGCTCCCGTGCAAACATGTGTGACGCACTACAGTGACTAGGTAGCCCCAACAGTGCCCTGAAGGCATTATTGTATTGGACTCGAAGAGCATTGTAAGTTTTTTGACTATAGTTGACCCACAAGCTACTTGTGTAGAACACCTGACAAAAAGCTTTAAACAGGGTTATTTTTACTTGTTTTGTACATCTAGTAAACCTGCGGGCCAACATGTTACTTCTAACTGCCAATGCTCTTCTTTCTCGTTTTATATCCAGGTCATCTTTTAAAGTATTTGCAATAATGTGACCGAGATATTTAAAATCAGTTACCACGTCAAGTACATTTCCATTAAGTGATATAGGAGGCACATACTTCGGTTTTTTATGTCCAGATACAAATGTCATGATTACACTTTTGCTAGAATTATATACCAGACCATGGTTTTTCGCGTATGCTTCACACACAGCTAGCATTCTTCTTAAAGCTCCAATTGAGGGGCTCAGCAGTACCATGTCGTCGGCATAGCTTATGTTATTGACGCTTACTCCATCAATATAACACCCAGCATGCATTCCGCTGAGCTCCTCAATTAGGCCATTTACATACATATTAAACAAGTTGGGTGAAGTCAGCCCACCCTGCCTTACTCCGCATTTTAATCGGTATGAGTCTGATAGAGTATCATTCCACCTCACCTGATTACTTTGATTATTGTACCAATACTCAAGAACTCTAACTAACTCTGTAGGAAGCGTAGTCTTATCAAGTTTACTCCATAAAAGATCATAAGATACCATATCAAAGGCTTTACTTAAATCCAAGAAACATGCATAGACTGGAGTGGATCTGTCTGTGTAGTATCTGACCGTATGCTTGAGACACAGAATGGCCGATTCAGTCGACACCCCCTGCCTGAAGCCAAATTGAAGGTCATGCAAGTTTAGATGTCGTCTAAGTTGCGTATCAAGTAAACCGTCAAACACCTTGGCTGTTATTGTAGCCAGTGATATAGGCCTGTAATTACCGCTGTCCGATACATCTCCCGTCCTGTTCTTAAGTATTGGTACAACAATCGTTTTCAACATATCCTCTGGTAGGTATGTATGCCCAATACAATACGTGTATAACATTGAGAGCACCCTGGGCAAATGGTCCCCAGCTGCCTGAAAATGCTCTATACTAAGGCCATCATGCCCAGGGGACATTCCTCTTTTCATGTTCTTTATAATAAATTCAATATCTTTACATGTAAAATTATGCATTTGACCTATTATCTTTTTACTACAAGCATTTGTAGTCGACTGTAAGTTTTGTTGACCTAAAGGAGATGTTACTCTAAAATTATTTTTAAACATATTAGCTATTTGTTTAGGACAATTAATACCATTAATATTTACAGGAAAACTAGTTTTACCGTTTAGACTATTTGTCGCTCTCCAAAACCCACTAAAGTCACTTCTGGAGCGGCAAAGAGCAATTATATCCATTTTTATTTGGTCTTGGTTATTTTGACACCATTTTAGTTTACTTTTAAATCTCTTACGACTCTCATACATTTCTTTATACATAATACCCTCAGTTGGTTTACCATATAATTCCCATATCGAAAACTTAATTCTAGCCTCATTATGTGCCTCCCTTACATATTTATTCCAACCAGTTACACATCTTCGCCGCCCAACAGGCCTGTCGTGACTTCGAGCTGCAGCTTCTGCTAATGTATTTACTATATTACTGTATAATTGGTTTATTATGGTCTTATGAATAGGATCACTGCACTCTCTATCACAACAATTAGCAAGCTCAGATGGGAACTCAATTTCACTTAACTTTTTATTACAATAATTATTATATAATTGTATCTGTTCATAGTCTCTAATTCCCCACAATATTTTATTACAATGTCTTCCATTTATTGCTATTTTTGATTGCAATATATTTATGTTACATTTTATTTGAATAGGGAAATGATCAGACCAATATATATCATAAAGTATATTTATATCTGTAATAGACTTCCAAGAAGCTTGTGTTACTAAAATATGATCTAACCAACTTTTTGTCCCATGTGCATCGCTAATAAAAGTATAACTATCCGAATTCAAACCTAATTTCTCTATATCCGCACAAATCAGCTGTTGTTCTGTACAGAAATGTAAAAGCTCCTTACCGAATTGTCCATGTGGGTGCGCATTGTAATCACCAAGAATAAATACAGTCTGCGAGTCATTATTCTCAACAATTGCACAGATCTCGCCTAAGCAGTGAGTGAATTCTGTTAAATTTTCACTATCGTCTGTGGGCATGTAAACACTCATAATAACCATTTGTTTATCACTAGTCTCTGCATTAATTGCTATTATTCGCGAACTTTCACATTTAATCACCGACACTGACCTGAAAACACTTTTCCGCCACAATATTGCGACACCACCAAACGGTCTACCGTGAAGAATGCCTACTGATGTGTCCACAGCAGACTTTCCAGAATATCCAAAATCATCATGAATGCTACCTAAAATATGTATATCATGAGGTAGAAGCCAAGTTTCCTGCAATGCGACTATATCCGCCCGTTCACATAAAGATTTTATGCATTCTACCGATCTTTTCATTGATTTACAATTGAAGGATATCAAAGTTAGTGTTCTATTATGCATTATTATTTTGTATTTAAAAACTTGTCATCATTACCAGATGTCTTTTTAAAAGTAACAAACCGACGAAACGAAATTCCATCAGGCCATAGACCCGCATCCATAAATATAGATAATTTACTTTGCGGTACAAATATTTTATACGCATCATATTCCTTCTGAAATTTCATGCAAATTTTTTCTAGCGCTACAGACACCTTAGTTTTTTGCAAAATATATGAAGATATGTCCTCTATGGAAGTATTTTTATCAACTTTATTTATAAAAAGCGGTATCTTTACATCTGCTGCTCGAAATTTTTCCTCCGGTCCTGTGCTTGCTTGTCCTCTTTTCCCCATAAATTTATTTCTGAGTTTCTTTCTTTGTACAACTATCCAATCTTCTGACTTTTTCCATTTTTCCATTTTCCGCCAGAAGCAATATCAGCAAATGATTTTTCCACTACTAATGGATGGGAGACTGTGTTGTGACTATTGGCTATGTTCCCACCGGTCGCACTCACTTGCGTGTCCGCTGCTATGTTTTGTTTGCATTGATGTACTGTATCTAATTAAAAAAAGATAATTTTAATATTTTAATTGCCTATAAGGCTACTTTTGCAATTATTGTTCAGAAGTATTGAATTTTTTTTTTATACGACTGTAATGGTAAACAAGCATACGACCAACCTCATAAATACAATAGTCTATAAATGCTTGCATTACTAGGTCTTTTTGCTTCTTTTTGAAAGACTTAATGCTGTAATTTTTTGGGAAAATCGTGAAAGGGAGCGCATTTCGTAAACTGAGCTTCTGCGGAAGTAGAATCCAGATTCTTGCAGGTTGTTGCTGTTTTTGAAAATTAACAGATAATGCAGACGTTATCATACCGTAAAATACTCTTAAATACTTTAAGATTATTTATATATTTATTTAATACATTATTGTATACACTTTTACATTCGTGTTTCAACCGTGAAGCAGTTGTGTTTGCATAACTGTGTTTCGGTTTGAAGGATGGGATATGGCGTGAATTTACTGGGTACAGAGGAATAACACCTGAGTCCTCAGGAATGGCAACGCATGGGGGGTATCATGGGCGAAACAGTATACTCTATTATGTCCATGGTACTGCTCATGTCTATAGGCGACGGTTACTACTTTCCATCAGGTGGGCCGTCAGCTTGTTTGCCATTCTAAGTAGTATAAAAAAAAAAAAAAAAACTTACTATAATAATAATATGACAGAGTAATTAAAAGGACAAAGGCAAGCATAACTTTAAAAGAGTTGTCTTCTAGCAACTTAAAGTGGAAAGGAGTATCAATGTCAGCGGGTAGAGCGATGTACAACATTATAACTATAGAACTTTGTAAGGTGGCTGTACCAAAAACAGTATGGTTTCAAGGTGTCTTATCCCCATATATATCCGAGTATGTTTTTGTTGGGTATGGTCGCTCGAGTGACCACAGAGTATTTGTGTTCAGACGTTTTTTGTTTGAGTTAAATCTTTTTATATTATTTTTGTTATTTTTGTTTAATATTCCTTTTTATATGTTATTGTACTCATGCTTTCCTGGGTGAGCGTATTGGAATACTGTAAGGCTCACCCAGTTGGTGTAATAAATAAATAAATAAGATAATAAGAGAAGAACAAGACAAACTTATGTTTGTACATAACTAATTATATCATATTTAGATTACATACTCGTGCATAAATGAAATCGAGACATATTATGGTAGATGCAAAACAAAAAATTCGAGCTCCACTCGAATCTATATCGTTATGTAACGACAGTAAGTAGGTGCGTATGCATTTATACTGTTATAAATATTATTATTCTCACGGAACATGCCAGAGATAAAAAAAAAGTATTATAAAATATGTAAATAGGAGCAATTGTGGAGTAACCCAGTCGAGTATACGGTGAGAATTAACATTTCCAACGCAATAATGTTGTTTAAATAGGTACTTATAATTAAATGACTTACCGTCGACGTCGGTGTAAATAATATTCAAATACGAAAGTCTTATTTTAATAATTGTGCGATTGAAAAAAATTCGAAACGAGCGGAATTTAAATCAGGTTACATAAATCATTTCCTATGAATAAAATTTGATATATTATCTATGCTATGATAATTGACGTTTACTATGACTACAAGAGCATGATTTATTGAAATCGCTATTTATCTTCAACTCAGAACTCTTACAGGGTAAACAGAATGAACTACGGAATAGAGAGCACATACGAATACTTATTATTTTCTTAATATCTGTCAAAATATGACTTTTTAATGGATGAAAATTTAATGTAAACCCATCTGCACTATTAGCTTAGACTGGCGGGATACCAGGAGATAGGTGAGGACGATGTCAGGTCAATGGGCCCATCCAGACAAATTCACCAGATTTTTCAGATTTCATCAGATCCAGGGGATCGCGTGGAGGTCAACCTCTTAGGATGTATTGCTAGCAATGGTGCTGTGAATCCCATTACTAACAATCCCCTTCTCCCACCAGTGCACAATTAGGTGACGATGAAATCAGGTCAGTTGGCACATTGTGACGTATTCACCAATCACAAAAGTGAAGCTGACAGCAATATTGCGGGGGAAAAGGGATTGTTAGTAATGGAGACTAAGAATCACATTGCTAGCAATATACCTAGCCAGGTTGGCCTCCACGCGGTTCCCCCTGGAAAATATCATGGTAATTCTTGATGAATTCATCATGATGGGCTAACTGGCCTGTTTTCATTCTCATCAATCACCCTTCACTGGTGCTCCGCCGGCGTATCCTGTTAGCGCAGGCGGTACCATTCCATTTTCACCTATAAAAAAAAACAGCAATGTTGCGATTATTCCTCATTCCTAACAATTCTTTCCTCCAGATATTTTATGGATTTAATTAAGACTTTCTCCGAGTCATTAGTTAGTTGTATCTACTTTAATTTTACATCTGAGTGATTAGGACTCTCGCCATAAAGTCCAATCATCAATCGATCATTACGCAATCATGTGTAAATAATGGGTCATAATTGAATGACGATGATTCGAGTCTGGTCGCGTTGATGAGTCAGACAGCGTTTGTAGCAGCTGTAACAACAACCATACACCTCCCAATATTTGCCATTACTAATGTAGCCTGCGCAAAATAATCTTTATTAAAATAAAACTATTTTCCATGCATTCATAAATTGGTTATTTCGTGGTAGTCTTAGATTCTAGTACATTCTGCACTCTGCATGAACACATATACTGCTGAACAAGATTTTTTTATAAAACTAGGGGCAAACGGACATGCTGTTCACCTGATGGTAAGTAACTACCGTTGCCCATGAGCATCCGCAATTCTGGAGGCATTGCAGTTATGCTGCTGGCCTTTTAAAAAAGAATATGCTATTTTCTTGAAGGTTACGATGTCAAAGGTTCGGAAATATCATTTATAAGATAATATCTTTCGTAGACATATGAAATTTATTAAAAATATCTTAACAAAAAATAATCGATTGTTCACAATCGAATATTTTTAAGCGACTTCCAAAAGATTTGTATTTTAAGAAAAACAATAATCAGTGTGATATTTTTTGCATAATTTTGTGTAAGTTTAGGTATCTATTGTTATTGTCTTTAAGTGTTATACGAAAAGTTCTAAATTAATCTTTTTATTTTTTTATTACTCACTATCTTAAATATCATATGATCGTCAATTCTGAACCGTTTTAAAAAAAAATTTCACTGTCCACTGCTGGGAACAAGCCATCCCCATAAGGAGAGTTTTGCTAATAGTTGCCACGCTTGCTGGCTTGCTGGCTTGTTGGCTTTTAAAGATCTTTTAAGAGGGACACTGCTGCCCATCCCTCAGCCTTCTTAGTCGCTTCTTACGATTTCTTTGTTTGTTCCATAATAATTATGCTAAGACGCAAGATTTGTGAAGTGCTAAAAATTTTTTGCGGATTTTAAAATCTTAAATGATACCTATCTCACCATATTGAACTAAAATAGGCATGTAACGGATTAATGCTATATATAATATAGCTATCTAAACATTTTCTGTGGAAGAAGAAATATATGTAATTTACTGTCGAAAAAATATGGTCAAAATAAGAGCCTTTCTAAATGACTCCAATTTTGGAGTGATTCTGTAAGTTCTACATATGTTGCATTCATTATATAGGATGACTGTATAAATTGATAAACGGAATATACTGTACGGTATATCATCGTCATCATAACCGTCCACTGCTGAACATAAGCCTCCCTCTTGGGAGGTTTTGCCAGTAGTTGCCACCGGTTGGTAAACGCAGTTAGACTTTGGAGATGTTTTAAGGGGGACGCTGCTGTCTATCCCTCGCCCTCCCTTAGTCGTCTCTTACAACATCCAGGGGAAAGGAAGGGGTGGCCTATTCTATGCCGGAACCACACGGCAAACGGTACGTGTTACGGTTATATATTACGTGTCAACTTTTACACCAACAATAATTTTAGTTAATAAATAGCAAGTTCATAGTTGTTATACTTACCAATCGATTGAATTACCAGAGGGAGACTTTGTACAAAAGTCGATTGCTTGGGTACCTCAGTCCCGATCGTGTTTCAACCGTAAAGCAGTTATGTGTGCATGGCTGTGTTTCGGTTTGAAGGGTGGGATATGGCGTGAATTTACAGGGTACAGAGGAATAACACCTACGTCTTCAGGAATGGCAACGCATGGGGGTATTATGGGCGAAATAGTATACTCTGTTATGTCCATGGTACTGCTCATGTCTATAGGCGACGGTTAACACTTTTCATTAAGTGGACCGTCAGCTTGTTCGCCATTCTACATAAGTTGTATGAAAAAAAATCAAATTACCGTTACTCTGAGTTACTTATTGTTTACAGTCAACGAGGAACTGTTACAGTTTTTGCATAGACATTAACGAGCAATTAATTTACAACCGCATCTTGACGGTAATGACTCAGTCTGCAACCAGGATGATGACAAACTTCACGAACTGGTCGTCTGCTAATGACTTGAACTAGCGATTCATCGTTATTTTCTCTCACAAGTGGGTCGTATGATTCAATTTCTTTCCGATACTGATCGACGCATTATTTAAGACTTATATTTCAATACAAATAGACAACGGAAAGCAACTGTGTATTTTATGCAACTATATTTGTGGTCTGAAGATTGCATGTCATTTTATTTAAATCATTCTTGGGCCATCTATGATTTTTCTATCAGTTTCTAACTAAACTTAACTAAAGGCTGTCCGCTTTTTGTATTTATCTTTTATAAAAGTCTGTGATTCCATCTGTATTTAGTTCTATTGGTGTCCCATGTGCTGTCGAAGGATTTGTGTTATTTTCTTCTAAGAGTCCCTGGTCTATTACTTCGAAGGCATCGTTTCTTGGACCGGTCTCGCCGTTGCTATCTGTGTTTCAGGTATTAGGTGGGTACCTATTTTTGATTACTTATTATCTGACTAATGTGTCTTTCCCTCTATCCATCGTTTTCTTGCCAAAGTAAATAAATTAAATAATCAAGAAAGCCAAAAGAACAACTTTGAGAAAACTCTCATTTTGAAGGTTCCTAACCTACAGTCTGATGCTGTGTGGTTTTTAAAAAATATGTAGAAGGTTTTACTTGGTACTGCTGTATTGCATCTGGTATTTGTATATACATTTTGATTCCTTTTTTGATTGATGCTTTTCCCATGCTGGTCTCATATTAATTATATAAGTCGTTTCTTTATAAAAACTTAAATTACGAACAGAAGCAGGCCGGTAGCCCGCCGGCGGCGGCGGCTGTGACCCGCACGTCGCGCAGTCAGCTTTCTCGTCGACATCGTATCAAACTGAATTTACTGGATCGACCCGAAGAACCCAACACGTTGTACTGGACGCTGGTTTAACTAGGAAAGCATGGTTTCAAAGTAGATCATTTTTGACATTAACCTCACAAAAAGATATTTGTACTGTGAATACACATTCACACCGAACAATAATGAAAAGTTTCAGAGATACCTTTCATTAAAAATTCATATTTATATTATATAATTTTTGCATATTATATGTTATGTTTTATCTTCAAATTCTTTAGATACTTTCTCCTTTCGGATTCTCAAGATTTACTGGAAGATATTCTTTTGAGGGATAATTCCATTTGTTTTGTTATATCCTAATATCAATATAAAAAGTGAATGTACAAAAGAATATAAATAAATAAAAATATTTATTTGATTTTGGAAAGTAGAATTGCGTATCTGCAAGTAGATATTGACAAATGACTTCAAAATAGATAGAGGTTCTCAATTCGGCTGTATATATTTTATGTTCGTTGCCTCATAACTTCGTCAGTTGTAAATCGATCTGAAAAATTCTTTTCTATCGGAAAGGATACACTTACAAGTACATAAAAATTTTATAAAAAATGATTTAGTAGTTCATTAAAAAAAAAAAAAACTAGTGTTGCCACAATTGAAGTCGGTTTTTTTGTTTGTTTTGTAATTTTTTCATTACCGAACAAAAACGCTCGGTAATTAAAATTATATATATATATATATATATATATATATATATATTTGCACGAGAGTAAACACTATATGGAACATAAAGATTCAATAAAATCTTATTCTGAAGAAATGGCGTTGTAATTGCATCGCCAATTTATAGTCACAAAATATATTTAAACGAATTCAAAACATTCCTCTTTTAAATGTTCTCCGTTGAACGAAATTTGAAGCAAATTGTTTAACTGTAATGAAATCACCGTTGCGATCTCGCAATAGTGCTGTGTGTCCTTATTGCGTAACACAGGTTTGCCGAGTGCGGTTTCGTGGCCTCAAATGTAGAAGTAATTTTAAAAAACTAATTCTTAATATACATTATAATAGATAGATACAGTGGCGGGGCGAGAGATAAACAGGATGTGGGCAAGATTACGCGAGACCCTTTGAGATGCGCAAAAAGTTGAAAGTGTAAAATTCTTTAGGTAAAAAACCTCACGCGCTTTAAGTTTCACTTCAATAAAAATGGAGTTGGTGTATTGGTGTGTGTTACATGACAGATTAATGTAGTTTCAAAATGAAATAATTTATATAATAGATATACATAGTTAAGAACTGGTTTTTGCCGGCAAATTCGTTCGTAAGATCAGAGGACCTGATATGTTTTTCGAAACTTCGGGGTCGAAAGATACAAAAATTTGATGTTAAAATTAAATAGTACATACAGTTGAAAATATTAAAAATGTTAAAACATTATTCTTTTGGACTTTTATGGTAGGATTTATGACGAACGCAATGTTACGCCTCATTTACTGGGTTCATATCTGTATGAAAGAAAATACGAAATTGAGTCTGAATATTCACTACATGTATGCTAAATTTCACGACGACTACTTCAGCGCTAAGTGGTAACAAATAAATAAACAAACAAATCACGTTTGCATTATAATATTAGACACGATTTTCTTACTTTTAAACAGATACTTTACTTTTAGGTAAATCACATGTAAAATTTTTTATATATATATATATATATATATATATATATATATATATATATATATATATATATATATATATATATATATATATATATAAATTTCATGACGACTACTTCACCCTTCAAACCGAAACACAGCCATGCAAACAGCAGCTTTACTTTTGAAACACGAATGGACTTCAGTTTTAGGTCAATCAAACGATTTTGTGTATATATATATATATATATATATATATATATATATATATATATATATACGCCAATTATATAATCTAATTCTAATAATTCTTTTTGAAATTTACAACACATGTGTTAACATCCGCGTCTTTAAAATATTGTCTGTAAAATAAATTATCATCTACCGACATGTTGTATTCATTTTAAATTTAGAATAATGACGTCACTGGTTAATATTATTAACGGAGTTAAAGTTATTTATTTGTTACTTTCTTATTTTGAAGACAGTGATACACACGGCCCGTTTTGTTATTGGCATTTTAATTTGGCGTAGGCAGACATATCTCCGGTATAAATTACCAATAAACAAAATTTAACAGCTCAATCAAATAGGTGTCTGATGTGATAACACTGTTTTATATGTTTCACAGTTAGGAAATTCGGCGTAAACAACTTTAGCTACTATTTAGATATTGTTTTATTATATACTAGCTGATGCCCGCGACTTTGTCCGCGTGGTATTTGTTATTCTTGTTTAGAATGTATCGATGTATGTACCTATCTATTTATTATGTCCGGCAATACTGGACCAAAATTAACAAATGACATGTCGTTCTCACTCTTTGCCTTAGGTCAAAATGACTTTACTTAAATAGGTTGTGTGCTAAGTTATATAAGTTACTATAGTTTTTCAACTATTCCACGGGAACTCTTTAGTTTTTCGTGATTAAAAGTATCTAAAATGTTGACCGGAGATGTAAGGAAATGCAAAATTTCATTGTAATCAGTACAACTGTTTCGGAGATTAGCTCGTATAAATAGCCAAATAGATAAACAGACAGAGAAACAAAAAAATTTGAAAAAAATCTGACGTGTTCTATTTCTTTTTTTTTATGCAACTTATATTGACAAACAAGCTGACGGCCCACCTGATGGAAAGTGGTAACCGTCGCCTACAGACATGAGCAGTACCATGGACATAACAGAGTATACTGTTTCGTCCACCCAACCTTCAAACCGGGGGGGAAAGGGGTTGTTAGCAATGGAGTTTGACAGCCCCATTGTTAGCAATATGCCCTATTAGGTCCACCCCCTGGAAACCATCGTGAACAATTCTTATTGAATTCGTCACGATGGGCTAACTGACTTGCTTTATCCTCACCTATCATCCTTCATTGGTGCCTCGCTGGTGTATACCGATAGCGCGGGTAAGGTTACCATTCCATTATCACCCATTAAAAAAAAAAAACCTTCAAATCTAAACACAGTTGTGCGAATACAACTGCTTCACAGTTGAAACACGAATGGGACAGAGGTGCTTAAGCAAACGACTTTTGTACAAAGTCTCCCTTTAGTTATTTCACTTTTAACATTCCCCTGACTCGGTTTTTAGCGTTTTTTTTCTATGTACAGACATTCGACCTCTACAGTTTTATTATATGTGTAGATTGTTTAACAAATATTTTGGCATAACTGTTATAGTTCAGCGTAGGTACGTGACGCGGAGAGGACATACGGAACACTCACCTGTGTTTGTACGCCGGTCACGATTGTTTTCGTATACTTATGTAAGTTATTGTCTGCGAATTGTGGTAACTTAAATTTTTTTCGTAGCTACTTTTGAAATGCCTATAAATTTAGCTAGGTACTTCAATTGTGATTAAATTAAAATGGGATTTCATTGATTAGTAACATGCACAAGAAACATTCATATTTAGTCCTCAGGAATGACGATGTATAAAGAGTACCACGATTATATATCATAGGGAGGGGAGAGGAAAAGGGATTGTTAGTAATAAGGAGGTTAGTTCCTGTACCTTATCAGGCCGACCTTCACGCGGTTCCCCTGGAAAATTTTTATTTATTTATTTATTCTTTATTTCACAATACAATTTTGTACAAGTGGCGAGTTTAATGCCATATGGCATTCTCTACCAGCTAACCATTGGGTAAAAACAGAAAGCGTATGAAGGGCAGATGTGGTGAAAAATATGTGACAATTATAGTAACACATTAAGGCAATACATAATATCAATATAATATACACATAAGAAATGCACATATAATACATAAACATTACTTTTAATATATATGGATAAACTAATACATATGAAATATACATATACATATATATACATATACATAAATATTGTGACTAATTTATCGTTTTGTACTGATAACTAAATTACATAATTGAATCATAATTTTATTTCTCGCTTTTTTTTTTATAAAATGTAAATATTTGTATGCCCGCATCGCTTAAAATAATTGAAACAGATGTCAAAATAGTACAACGTGGCTTTTGTAATAATTTTAAGATTGTTTACTGCAAATAACCAGAGGGAGACTATGTACGACCAGAGGGAGACTTTGTACAAAAGTCGATTGCTTGAGTACCTCTGTTTCGTTCGTGTTTCAACCGTGAAGCAGTTGTGTTTGCATGGCTGTGTTTCGGTTTGAAGGGTGGGATAGGACGTGAATTTACTGGGTACAGAGGAATAACACCTGAGTCCTCAGGAATGGCAACGCATGAGGGGTTTCATGGGCGAAAAAGTATACTCTGTTATGTCCATGGTACTGCTCATGTCTATAGGCGACGGTTACCACTTTCCATCAGGTGGGCCGTCAGCTTGTTTGCCATTCTAAGTTGTATAAAAAAAAATCCATTTCAATGAACCCGGTAGATGGCAGTATAGGCAAAATAACGTTTGCTACGTTCCCTATAATTTTCGCTTACTTATATAATAACTATTGCCAGCCGAACATTAGTACCTAACAGGCTAATCAATCACTTTTAAATAACATGTATAAATGCTCATTTAGCAAGTAGAAGTACCAATGAATATTACATGATCAATACGAGCATCATTAGCCGACAACCATCAACTACTCTAATAATGATTCTGCAATGACTATGTTTCTATCGGTTTACCAATCATCTGGGCATGTCGAGGGACATATCATTAAGATAATCATCGTTATTTCAGCCATTATTCAGCCACTGTTGAATATA
The DNA here is from genome assembly GCF_026898425.1 of Galleria mellonella. NCBI lineage: Eukaryota > Metazoa > Arthropoda > Insecta > Lepidoptera > Pyralidae > Galleria > Galleria mellonella. The sequence goes on along the minus strand of NW_026442037.1, from coordinate 4,671,229 downwards.
GGCGTCCTCCATAGATTGCTATAAAGAATGGTCCTAAACCACTTTTTTTTTTAAGTCTGGAAAATGCTTTGTGCAGACTCATACACCTTGTGGGAGGTGAATGGATACTGTGGGAATCCCCCCGTAAGGTGGGGGTGTACCCACCAAAAACTAGACGATATACCCTCGAGGTGCCATATGTCGGAGACATGGGTTCGCTTTCGCACTCACCACATCTCTGACGGCAGTGACCCGCCCCCTGATGGTAAGAGCAGGTCTCCTCTCTCAAGATAGGGTGGATGGCGTGCTCACCCTACCACTCGGGGGAGGTCCACAACCACCTGCATCCACTGGCTCCTTGCAATGCATTTGAGGTCGCCACAGGAACAAATACTTCACCTATTTAAAACTTAATAATGCCACAGATAATATAATAAGTACTCGTATTTATATAAAATATGTACGAAGAGCTGAGCGGTGGTGCTGTCCTACCATTTTGATAATTGTGGGTTCGATTCCCGCACAATACCAACATTTATATTTACATGTTTGTTTGTATTGATTTGTGTATTTTCCATGTATAATAAAATGAATGAAATCAGCCGTTAACTGTCCAATGCTGAGTATGTGCTTCCTCTAAGGGCCCACCGTCCATGGGGGCTAGTAAGCTTTGCCAGTAGTTGACACGCTTAGCAGATGGGTTGGCAACCGCAGTTAAGCTCTGTTGATGTTTTAAGAGGAACGTTATTGCCCATTACTCAACTATTCAGTTCCCTTACAGGACTACATGACCAATAATATATGTATGGAAACTGTTTATTGCTTCTCTCAAAAAAATGAAATAAATACATAAAGTGTATAGAGTGTAAGGCAGTATGTAATATGTATGTATTTACAAATAAATTTATCTAAACGGGTCTGTTACATATCAAGTACACATAGTATGGATTTCTTATACGTATAGAAAAAAGATATTTATTTTAATTACATCTTCAATTTAAACAAAATTAATATGCAGCAACGCTAGAAGGCTCATTGAGTCCTCAGGAATGGCAACGCATGGGGGTTATCATGGGCGAAACAGTATACTCTGTTATGTCCATGGTACTGCTCATGTCTATAGGCGACGGTTACCACTTTCCATCAGGTGGGCCGTCAGCTTGTTTGCCATTCTAAGTTGTATAAAAAAAAGGCTTATGTCCAGCAGTGGACGAATAATGGCTTAAATGGTGATGATGAACGCAGGAGTACATCCCACTGACTACCAAAAGGATTAAAATTGGTTTAGTATTGGGGCGTAATGCGTTGAATATATGAGTTGTTATAAAAATAATTAAATTGATCATCGCACGGCTCGCCATCGACAGGGAGTTCACCCTCATACCTTACAGCCTAAGTGGTCGCGTACAACGCGGTTTCAGAGATGCTTTCTCCCACGAACACTCAGGTTATGGAATGAGCTCCCTACCGAGGTTTTCCCAAGAGACTACAGCATGGGGTTCTTCAAAAGGGGGGTAAAGAGGTTTCTTCAGGGTCGGCAACGCGTGCGTAATACCTCTGGTATTGCAGGCGTTCAAAGGCTACGGTAACCGCTTACCATCTGGTGGGCCGTTTGCTTGTTTGCCACCTCAGTGGTATAAAAAAAAATTGCGAATTCGCTCCTTTTTATGTCTGTTAAAATTATTGCAAATTTATATATTAAATTCGAGCATATAATGGTTACACTAGTTCTGTTGTTCAATAATTAGGCGGCTGCCCGCCGCCCGCCGCCCGCCGCCCGACGGTGCTCTTCTCGCCTCGTGTCATTAGAAAACAATAATTTATGTGGTCAATGTGTTACCATAGAAAAAGTATGGTGTTACACAATTTTGGTATGCAACTGCCAGTTGCCAGGTCATCCATTATACTTTCGTTTGTGAAGAATGCTCACTAAATACATGCTATTTGGTTAATTCATTAATATAATTATGCCATATGTCATACATATGGCATATGAAAGTATGACGGAAGAGTTTTTTATATAATGACAAAATGGAAGTATGCGGAGTGAGAATTGCACTGACTTTTTATGATCACAAAGATCGTCAAAAAGCCTACAGCATGGGGTTCTTCAAAAGAGAAGGTAAAGAAGTTTCTTCAGGGTCGGCAACGCGCGCGTCATACCTCTGGTATTACAGGTGTTCATAGGCTACGGTAACCACTTACCATCAAGTGGGCCGTATGCTTGTTTGCCACCTCAGTGGTATAAAAAAAAATTGTATCCGAGAAAGGACTCAATATGCATGAGACACATTCTGAAAATGGATGGTTGAAACAAGAGATGTGTGTCAGATCTTTTGCCCGTGGCTCTGTTTATCTGTCGCATTAGGGACGCGGAAAAGAGATTCTGTCGACTGTAAAAATGAAATGAAGTTTATTTTTAAACTCTGCATCTGGAAATCTTACAGTATTATATATTTATCAGATTGATTCTACAGCAACAACCTTTCAACGGCATCTGTATACATGTCTACATACATAAGTAACGGAAATTTAATGAACTCACTGTATTTTGGTTCTTTCCAAAAAATGTTTCGACTTCATCCTGTAGTCTTCTTCAGAGGGTGTTTACTAATTTGTGTCACAGCGTCTCGCCTTGCATTGCGGGCTGCAGCTTGCATAGCCCATGATGTCCAAGATGCGGGTAGAATTCTTTCAACAACAGTTCGATCCGAAGTTATTCAAACCCGTATCTCTGAGCTGCCGAAGCCGAGTGAGTTTCTACCACCATGGAATGCTATCAGGTGGTAAACAGCACGTTTATGTCTGGTTAGCATACTTATTTCATCAGACATCTAAAAGATTTTATAAGCGTTTTATACGTATACATGTGAACAGTATTTATATATTATTATGTATTTGTGTATATGTATGCGTATATGTATGTATGTATGTATATGTATAATATAATAATGAGTAGGGATAATATTTATATTATTATATGTATCACATCTCCCATATTTAGAACTAACAAAATTTTTCATCGTGCCTCCCACCAAACTGTTTATAATTACTCCTCTTCATCCAAAGGTTGCCTGGAAGAGATCGCTCTAAACGATAAGGTCGCCCATTGTTTTCTCACTGTGATTATTTCTTGTAATTGTTTATATTTATAATAAATTTACTATTGTAATCTTTTGGAGGAAACAATAAAGAGTTTCTATCTATCTATTTACAAGACATATCGTATGTTTTACGTATATTTTTATGTACCTAGTTAATTATATCAATAAGGAATTATATTAATATAAAATAAAAAATATAATTATATACTGAAGCAACTATTAGTTAATGATTTTCTAATAAGATTGTACAGAATAGATAAGATACAAGGTTTTTCTAGACAAAGATACCGGAACATTTAGTAACAACGCTAAACGCCAAATTATAACAACTTCACTTATTACACAAGTAAGACGGTAACTTTGTAAACAGACAAATTGCAATGGAATAAATGAATAAATGGCCGTGTGGTCCCGGCAGAGAATAGGTCAGCCATTTTTTTCAGCCCTTTAAAGGAGCGCGAGTGATAGGCAGCAGCATCCTTCTTAAAACATCTCCAAAGCCTATCTACGGTTGCTAATCTGCCTATCAAGCGTGGCAACTACTGGCAACCACCCAGTTATGATGTTCTTTTTTGTAGAAACAGTTTTTTTCCTAATTAGTTACATACAAACTTTATCAAATTTAATGTTTTTTTTTAATGTGTCATAGAATAGCAGACAAGCTGTCACATAACGGCACGTCGACGACACTTATTCGATGTTCCATTACGAAGAACAGAGTTGGCTAAGCAAGCTCCCCTATCTCTTGCATTGAAACTACTCAATGATATTTTGAGCCAGTATCCGCAATTGAATGTATTTGCCTCCAACTTGCTGGAGTTTCGTCGAGTGACCACAAAGTATTTGTGTTCAGATGTTTTTTGTTTCAGTTAAATCTTTTTATATTATTTTTTGTTTAATATTTTTGTGTAATATTCTTTTTTATATGTTGATGTACTCATGTTTTCCTGGGTGAGCGTATTGGAAGACTGTAAGTCTGTAAGTAAATAAATAGAAAGAAAGAAAGAAAGAAAGAAAACATTTATTGACAACAACAAAAAGTTACATACATTATGAATTAGAAAAAAAAACTTTACATTTATTATTGCCAACATGGTCACCACTCAGCATGTGCTGCAGCAATTTAATTGCTACAGCGCTGATATTCTGTGGTGCCCATACGTGACATTACGAACGACGACAGCAAACATACGCATATATATATACACATACATATATATATATATATATATATATATATATATATATATATATACACACATATATGTATATATACACATATATATATATATACACATACACACATACACACATACATACATACACATACACACACACACATACACATACATATACATACATACATACACTTAACTGACAAGATATACCCATATAGATATGTACAACAATAATACAATAACAATACAACAACACTATATTATACAACGAAGCAGCAATGTTATGCAATCACAAGGAGTTACATGCTTTTTGTAGATTTAAATAATAGTTTTTAGCATATTTTTTAAAAATAAATAAATAAATGTTGTAACCTTAGGTTATAACAGGTTGTAACCGACGTCTGTAAGACATACACAGCATCTTAGTCATCTCAGAATACGCTGTGATGCATATAGCATCTCTCATTTATTGTCATTCTCCGTACCGAGTAATTTCACTGCTATATTCCACCCTACAAACCAAAACACATTCTACTTTTTTTGGGACGAAATGTTTTTTTAGCTCATTACTTCCAGACGGGTTAAACACTGAATAGGATAGTTAACCCTTCTTTGCATAATTGTGGAAATTTCCATTCTAACATTGAATGCCCAAAATGTATATAAAAGAACAATTTCACTTTAAGTTGATCGTGCCTGGATACCTTTTTAATGTCCATTGCAGAAAAAAAAATATAGCTGTCAAATTTATTTTTTTAACCATTTTTCCTTTAATTTTTAAAATGAATTATATCACCTTAATTTATTTCCCCAAAAAAAGTATGCAAAGAAGGGATAAGTTACAACTGTATACTATAGTACCGGCCACTCCCTGAATTTCTTTTCTATAATGTCAAAGGTATTCGATAAAGAGCACATACAAAAGATTTTTTATTCATGATTAAACACTTGGCATTTTACTACGTAAACCCAGGCAGATATGATGATGATGATGATGAAATGAATAAATGATAACTCGTTGTTATTGGTTAGAAAAATAATTAAACATTCCTTTAGACGATTTCAATAATAATAAGCATGGGAGAGTAAGACTCTATTTATATTTCCTTGAGCATACATATACACCCACACACATGCACGCACGAACGCACGCACGCACGCACGCACGCACGCACGCACGCACGCACGCACGCACAAATGTAACGTGAAGGAACCAGTCTGTCAGCGTTTGTATCTGTGAAGGTGTAGTGTCTTAATAAGACGAATATATTGCGTAGACACATAAAAAACATACAATCACATTTAATGATTGATTCGGGGTACAAAACAGCAAGGCTACGCGTCGTCTGAAGCCTTATATAGCGAAAAATATGTATTTTGTATATGTAAGAGGATTATCTAGGCACGCTAGAGAAACCTTGCCCAATACCTAAGTAGGTCACCGTCACAACAACTTAAGCTATTAATAGGTAAAAAGTAATAAAAGATATTTCAAAATGTATATGGATGATTGAAAACTGAATGTCTAGGAGAACAGAAGTAACGCTTTGCTTCGCAAATGAGAAACACAATTCGTCACCGTCATCATCATATCAGTCGTCTATTGCCCATTGCTGAACATAGGCCATTCCCAAAAGCAGGGGTTTGCGTTTCCACGCTTGGTAGGCGGATTGCCAACCGCAGTTAGGCTTTGGTGATATTTTGAGGGAGACGCTGCTGCTCGTCCTTCGACCATTAAGTTGAATTACTCGCCTCTTACGGTACTCACGAGAAAGGAAGGCAAAGAAAAAGCCACCGCTTATTCTATGCTGGGTTCACACGATCAAGACATAAAAGAAAAATAATGATTGCTTTGCTAAAAATCGAATTATTTGCAAAAAAATTATAATCAGAGTTACGTGGGATGATTGATTGATTCTAATAATACCCCATACGTTACATTACATTAAATACATAATATACATAATAAACATACACAATAATATATAATATAATATCTTTGGAAAAAACTGTGAAAGCAGTTCACCTTCATCATCATCACTTTGATCTCTATAGTTGTTTATTTGTGTTATCGTATATAATCTATAAGTAGGTATATTTATATATGTATATTTATATTTGTATATATGTATTTTTATTACATATTTGTATATTTATGTAATATTTGTTTAATATATTCATGTATGTATATTTATATAATCTCTATTGTATGTGTTGTAATTGTTTTCACCGCATAATAAAATTTCTGTTTTGCCAAAAGTTGACTGGGAGAGAATGCTATATAGTATTAAGTCCGCCTTTTGTACCAGACATTTTTTTTTGTAATGTGGTCAATAAAGAATAAATAAATAAATAAATAAAATAATAAATAAACATACATTAAATACATAATATACATTAAAAGTATTCAAGCATTTAGAAATAATGATGGTATAAAGTAACTCATATACGAGTACATGATCCCTAGAGAGATTACATTCTTTTTGTGGACACTCGTGTAAAAAATTACAACCTAATATATTTATGACACTCAGTAATGAATAAACGGAAAAGAATAAAAGATAATTAAGTAAGGTGACAAAATTTATAATAATTTATAGGGCTCCATGACCAGTAGATATAGTACAAGTTTTTTTTTTTCAAATTCCAAACTATCAGTTTACTATCGCATTACGTAAGAATGTCTAGACAATTGTAATTAGAACTAACAATTTTATCGATAGCCTATTTATAAACTGAGGCACGTCTTAGTAGGCCGGCTAGATCCTGAGATCCGGGTATCTACCTCTTTTGAATGCATATAGAAAGCACAGGCCAGAGGGCCTATCATGAAATGTTTTCCGAAATTTCGGAACCAACGAAACACAAATTTGATGTTAAAATTACATAATACATGCCGTTTGGAAGTATTAAAAATGTTAAAATATTGTTCCTTTGGACTTTTATGATAGGATGTATGACGAACGAAATGTTAAACTCCATTTATTGATCCGGTTTTGGTATAAACAAAAACACGAAATTGAGTCCTAAATTTCGGAATTTCATTTCATGGTAGACCCGCAGATTTATTGATTACTTGAAACCCTGAGAAACTTAACTGGTAGTTTTTTACTTAATTTATTTAAAATGTGAAATTTGTGATGTGAAGTTGACATTTATTTATATTACGTAAAAAGGCCCTTCCTTGAATGATTCCTGCACGTTTGTTTGTACGTTTGTATTTACAAAAAACTCTTTATTATGTTATCCAGTGTCTATAAAATAAAATTTGCTTAGTTTGGAACTAGATGGCGCCGTGTAACGTGTCGAAGGTTATTTATTTAATATTTGTTTATTACATAATTGATTGATATCATTGTAATTAGTTACGGTAACTTATGTCAGTCATTTGCCAATTTCGTATAATTGGATTATTCTATTTTTTATTTGTGATATCGGGTCATGACCCCATGGTGCTATGGCACGAACGAGCTTATTTAAGTAAATGGGGAAAGGTGATTAATAGTCACGGGGTCTAATAGTCCAATTGCTAGCAATGTGCCCTATTAGGTTGACCTCCACGTTGTTACCTTTGGAACCTATCGTGGTTAATTCATCACGATGGGTTAACTGACCTGCTTTCATACTCACCTATTATCTTACACTGGTGCCCCGTTTAGCATATACAGATGTAGACGTGGTTACCATTCCATTATTATAAATAAAATTTTGGGTTATGCTCTAGATGTCTCTCGTCTGATACTAGATGTTTCCTATTTTGAGGACCAGATAATTGTTGTCATTGTGTGGACTTGCTTTTTTTGTTAACACAGCTACAGCTCAACAAGCTCGAGCGCCGAGTACGTGACGTGAACCATAATAGGTGCGTGGCTGTCACGCGCGGCTCGTGTTCTGATTCGTTCATCTCAATCTATAGAGGTGACATAACGAGAACTCAGATTCAAACATTTTGTTCCGCAAAAAAGCGACTTTTTTATACAACTTGGCATAGCAAACAAGCTGACGGCCCACCTGAAGGAAAGTGGTAACCGTCGCCTATAGACATGAGCAGTACCATGGACATAAACAGAGTATACTGTTTTGCCCATGATACCCCCCATGCGTTGCCATTCCTGAGGACTCAGGTATTCCTCTGTACCCTGTAAATTCACGCCATATCCCACCCTTCAAACCGAAACACAGCCATGCAAACACAACTGCTTCACGGTAGAAACACGAATGGGACAGAGGTACCCAAGCAATAAGCGACTTTTGTACAAAGTCTCCCTCTGGTAAACGTAAACCGTAACTAATGAACTATAAGATTTCGTAGATACATTGCTTCTTTCTTATGATACTTAAAATGGTAAACAAGTTGACGGCCCACCTGATGGAAAGTGGCTACTGTCTTCTATAGGCATGAACAGCACCATGAATATCACAGAATAGATAATGTCAGCAGAGTAGAAAAATGATAGTCAAAGAGCTACGGTTGCGTTGCTATTCCCAAGGATTTTTTTGTTTTAATGGGATACGACAATAAAATAAGATGAGAATGAAAACAGGCTCCGATGAATTCATCAGGAATAAATTGATGGGACACTATATATTGAGGGGGATTCTCAGTCTCTATTACTAACAATCCCTTTCCCCCCATTCCTGAGGACTATGATGTTTTAATGGGTGACAATAAAATAATGATCAACGTTGGGTATAAATTGACGGGGCGCCATGATGATAGGTGAAGATAAAATAATAATTAAACAAGATGGTTTCCAGGGAAAACTGTGTTGAGGATAACCTGATAGGGTATATTACTAGCAATGGGGTAGTTAGACCTCATTACTAACAAACCCTTTTCCCAGGATTATACCTCTGCCCTGTAATTTCACTGCCATACCTTTCAAACTGAAACAAAACCATGCAAGTACAACTGTGTTCACGACATGAACATGAGAATCACTATATCAGCCTTTAATTGTCCACTGCTGAACAGAAACCTCGCCCTTGGGGGTTTTGCCAGTACTTGCTACGTTTGACAAGTGGATTAGCAAACGCAGTTAGGCCTTGAAGATGTTTTAAGAGGTAGACTGCTGCCCATTCCTCGCCTTCTTTTAGTCTCCTCTTACGACACGCACTGGAAAAAAGGGGTGGCTTAGTATATGCCCAGAGTATATTAATATATTTGAAATTAACGCGTCTTTTTTATTAGTACAAGTGGATTTTGCTTCGTAATAAGTAGTTTTAGCTTTGCGAAGAAATATATCATTATAAATCAAAACAAAAATCCGGCTCGAAGGATCAAAACTATGTACAGTTTTTTAACCGTACAACGAACATAATAATGAAAGAATGTTGAAATGATGTCTGATAAAACAGTTTATTAATTCAACACGAATTATTGATATACACACTTATGATAATTATAAATAAAAATACTGTTATTAATGATAATGCAATGATGTTATTTTGAACACAAGTAGAATGATTGATGACCGATCGTGAACTGATTTGTGACAATTGATTTATCGCAATAATTGTTTGCCACGGGTTGGAATGGCCATTCAAATATGGTGGTAACAAGGAATCAACTCTATACATTGCAATTAGGATGATGTAAATCAGTTGAGAGTTGGCGACCTAATCACGTAACATAGGGGAGTGGATTGTTAGTAATATGGGCCACTAGTCGTATTAGCTAGCAATATACTTTATTAGGTCGACCTCCACATGGTTCCCATCTAGAAACCATCGTACTGAATTTCAAGTGTATTCATCACGATGGGCTAACTGACCTGTTTTTTCATTCTCACCTGTCATCTCTCACTGGTGCTTCGCCAGTGTATACCGATAGCGCAGGCGGGGCTACCATTCATCATAATTGTATATATATAATATTTGGGAGACTTTGTACAAAAGTCGATTGCTTGAACACCTCTGTCCCATTCGTATTTCAACCGTGAAGCAGTTGTGTTTGCATGGCTGTGTTTCGGTTTGAAGGATGCGATATGGCGTGAATTTACAGGGTACAGAGGAATAACATCTGAGTCCTCAGGAATGGCAACGCATGGGCGAAACGGTATACTCTGTAATGTCCATGGTACAGCTCATGTCTATCGGCAACGGTTACCACTTTCCATCAGGTGGACCATCAGCTTGTTTGCCATTCAAAGTTGTATAAAAAAATCCATTAAAAGAGAAAAATCGCGTAACATAACAGTTACTAAAAAAGCATACGAGACAAAGCTTCTTTTGAAGAGTTAGTACACGCGAGCGCACCGTTTACCGTAACACGAAACGTCCAGACAAACGGACACTCACGCGAATATGGGGACGAGTCCGCTAAAACTGTACTTATTAAAAACTGTTAAATGGAAGTGTTGCCAATTTCCCATCAACCGTATCGAGCAACCATACGATCTATTTCTGTTATTTTGTAAATTGTCTTTTTATCATTCACTGACGTTTGTAATTATTTAAATTTATACCTATATAATAATGATTGATAGCTATATTAAGTACATGTTTTTATTAAATTTCACATTCCATTAGCTATCTCTTATCAGTTGGAATTTTCATTGCCAATAAATTTTAATGATAGAATATTTTTAATACTTTATCTCTCATACATACATACATATCTGTCACGTCTGTCTCCCATTAGGGTAGGCAGAAGCAATGGAAATTTTCCCCTCATATAATATTTATTTATTAAATTATTATTTATTAAAGAAACACCAAAAGTAATTTTTTTTTGATGGGTGAAAATGGTGTGGTAGCCCCGCCTGCGCTAACGGAATACGCTGGCGGAGCACCAGTGAAGGGTGATAGATGAGAATGAAAACAGGTCCGTTAGCCCATCATGATGAATTCATCAGGAATTAACCATGATAGTTTCCAGGAGGAACCGCGAGGAGATCGACCTAGTTGGGTATATTGCTAGCAATGGGATTCTCAGTCTCCATTACTAACAATCTCTTTCCCCCACCAACAGTATATTGTATTATAACACATAATAACAAACATTAAATACAATACAATATTAATGCAAATGCCTTTTAAATGTATTCACAGCATTTGCTTTAACATAATTATACAGTGTGAAATGAAGTAAATAATGTTAAGGAATTAAATAATACTGGACTATAATTATTTTAAAAGTTGCGTTATTAGTTATGGAAATAATAATAATAATAATAAAGCTTTTTATTTATTTCCATATTCCTAATATATTTACAGTATTGTTAGTATCTAATCTATTTAATATTTTTTCTTAATAACTAATTGTTAGTGTAATTCTTTCTTCGATTCTTGGATATGGACCCCTCTTTGGGTGAAGGCCTCCTCCATCGTTATGGAAATATACGTATATTAACGTACGTACAATATACGTAGCATTATACGTATTAATAAATCACGTATTTATTATACATTAAGATTCTAATACTCGTAATTAATATTTTGTTTTTTTTTTTTATGATAGAATAGCAAACAAGATGACCACTCACCAGGAGACTGGCGGCAACTGTCGCCTATAAACATGAATAGCACCATGGACATAACACCGTAAACTGTATTACCTATGATACCCTTCATGCGTTGTTATTCCCTAGGACTAAGATGCCATGACTCTATACCCTGTAATTTTACTGTCATATCCTTTTTTTATGCAACTTAGAATGGCAAACAAGCTGACGGTCCACCTGACGGAAAGTGGTAACTGTCGCCTATAGACACGAGCAATACCATGGACGTAACAGAATATACTGTTTCGCCCATGACACCCGCATACGTTGCCATTCCTGAGGATTCAGGTGTTATTCCTCTGTACCCTGTAAATTCACTGCCATATCCCACCCTTCAAACCGAAACACAGCCATGCAAACACAATTGCTTAGCAGTTGAAACACGAACGGGATAGAGGTACCCAAGCAAACGACTTTTGTACAAAGTCTCCTTTTGTTATAAATCATATAAAGAATGAATCGAATTAATAATGAATCCGATTATTTTATTAATTAGATGTTAATTAATTTCACCGAGACGAGCGACAGCTGGCAGATTATAGATGCAACCTACTTCACTGTCCTTGTGTTAGTGGATTAGTTCAATATTTGCCTAATATACCTCTTCATTCTGTAAAAATATTTGAGATATTAAGGTGATCGCAAACTTATCGACGCCGTGAGCTATTACCGTGTCCAACTTATGAGTAAGTCTTACAGAATCTTCTAGCAATTCCGGAATTAATGCCGCCGTTTTTTATAGTGGTAAAATGCTTGTCTATTGATAAGGAAAATGTACTTGTAATTGTAAACACACGATTTCCCGTTCTAAATTTAAATATTTTAAATCTAATATATCTATAAAATATTTCCTCGCCAAGCGTGGCAACTACTGGCGAACGCCCCTTATAAAGGAAGTTATGTTCAGCAGCTAATACAACATACCAAATTTTATAGTGATTCGTTAGCCGTTAAGCGATAATAAACAAAAAAACACATTTTTACAATTTTAGTAACAATAATAAGATTATTAATTATTATTTATTATTTAAAGCTACTTTTTGATAGATAGATATAGTCTTTGTTACCAACAGCAATAACAACAGGTAAAAATAAACAACACTACAAAAGAAAAAAAAAACCAATTCATTTTGCTGGTTGCTGGAGCCGCATCAGCTGTTGCTATATATGCACACCTCCATTTCATTTTAGCATTCGTGCGGGTCGCCAATATCCATTTTTCGGATAGGAGACTCAATACACTGATTAAAAAATAAAAAGAAATAAAAAAACTAAAACCATATTTTCTGTCATGCAAAGCGTACTTGCTGTCATGTCAGTATGCAACCAAAATTACAGCTTTTACCAAGAGTTGTATGTGGACGCACCTGTCTCTTGACATACATGTAACATAACGACAGGTAGCCGGCAGGATATTGTTTTTGTTATCGACGTGCTCCCATTTACGGTGGGCGCAAAAAATAATGATGCTTGCGCAAAAGAGACCATTACGATTGCGCTTGTGGTAATTAGCTGAACTGCGGACTGTTAATTAAATACATTATATTATTAACTACACTGTTGCTTTATTGTGTATCTTTTGAAATTTGTAAATAGCCTTGTATAGTATTTTTTTTTATGCAACTTATAATGGCAAACAAGCCGACGCGGTGACGGCCCACTTGATGGAAAGTGGTAATCGTCGCCTATAGACATGAGCAGTATCATGGACATAACAGAGTATACTGTTTCGCCCATAATACCCCCCATGCGTTGCCATTCCTGAGGATTCAGGTGTTATTCCTCTGTACCCTGTAAATTTACTGCTATATCCCACCACGTAGAAACACGAACGGGGTAGAGGTGCCCAAGCAAATTACTTTTGTACAAAATCCCCTCTGGTATAGTGATTCATTGCATTTATATTCTATATTAATTTCTCCAGGTTTTGCCTACGCTAACGGTATATGCTGGCGAGGCATTAGTGAACGATGATAGATGAGAGGAAAAGCCAGGTCAGTTAGCCCATCGTGATGAATGCACCAGAAATTCTACACAATGGTTTACAAGGTACCACGTGGAAGGCGACCTGATAGGGTTATTACTAGCAATGGCAATGGTGGTCCATATTACTAACAATCCCTTTCCTCCAAGTCGCCAGAGGTAACGGGTCATCGCGGTCCGTGGATATCAGTGATAATTCTCTTTTTATGTTAACAAACTGTTGCAAAATTAAAGTTAGGTGAGGATTAAGTTAGACCAGTGATTAAGTTAGAGGTTATCTTGACGAATTCACCAGGAATTTTGGTTCATGATGTTTTTTTCAACGAACAAGAACAACTATTTCTGGTGGTTTCCTGATGGTGGATAACCGTTTACGATGGGGGAAAGGGATTGTTAGTAATGGAGACTGAGAATCCCATTGCTAGCAATATACCCAACGAGGTCGACCTCCTCGCGGTTCTCCCTGGAAACTATCATGGTTAATTCCTGATGAATTCATCATAATGGGCTGGAACTGGCCTGTTTTCATTCTCATCGATCACCCTTCACTGGTGCTCCGCCAGCGTATCCCGTTAGCGCAGGCGGGGTTACCATACCATTTTCACCCATAAAAAAAAAACCGTTTACGATAGTTTCTTTTAAGGAAACATCGTGAACCAACACTCCTGTATGTGTATATTAATACTCCCAGGCTTTGTCTACGTGGATCAGTCTATGAAATACTTTATGTGTTAAGTTTGGATATTATTTACTCCCCGTCTACTCATATCAAATATCATAAAAACCTATTCAGTTGTTTTTTTTTATACAACTTAGAATGGCAAACAAGCTGACGGCCCACCTGATGGAAAGTAGTAACCGTCGCCTATACACATGAGCAGTACCATGGACATAACAGAGTAAACTATTTCGCCCATGATACCCCCCATGCGTTGCCATTCCTGAGGACTCAGGTGTAATTCCTCTGTACCCTGTAAATTCACTGCTGTATCCCACCCTTCAAATCGAAACACAGCCATGCAAACACAACTGCTTCACGGTTGAAACACGAATGCGACAGAGGTACCCAAGCAACCGACTTTTGTACAAAGTTGTTTAAGAATGATTGTCTATCAAACATCTTACACTCACCAATCTACGAATTTTCACGTTCATAATGTTAATAGTTTCCCATGTGGTCCCGGCATAAAATAGGCCACTCCTCCCTTTCCCTTGGGTGTCGCAGGAGGTAACTAAAGGAGTGCGAGGGATGGGCAGCAGCGTCCCTTTTAAAACATCTCTAAAGCCTAACTACGATTGCTAATCCACCTGCCAAGCATGGTAACTACTGGCAAAACATAGAATAGGCCACCCCTTCGTTTGGGGGGAAAGGGATTGTTACCAATGGGAGTTTGACAGTCCCATTGCTAGCAATATGCCCTGCGAGTATTATTAGGTCGACCTCTATGTGGTTCCCCCTGGAAACCATCGTGAACAATTCTTGATGAATTCGTCACGATGGGCTAACTGACCTGCTTTATCCTCATTGGTGCCCCGCCGAGAAATGAGCAGCAGCGAAGCCTAATTGCGGTTGCCAACCCGTCTGCCAAGCATGACAACTATTGGTTAAACTCCCCCCGGGGGGGGCTTATGTTCAGTAGTGGACGGTTAAAGGCTAATATGGTGATGGATAGTAGGATATTAGAAATAAGCATATTATTTTTTAAAACTGAAACTATTTGAATTCATTTATCATATTTAAATATAGAACAAGATGTTATAATGTAATTTTCAATTTCAACGACCGAGAATCATAACCGGTCCGTTGTAACGGGCCTTAAATAGACAAATCAAGTGATAAACTAAACGGACAGCTTTGGAATTGCCTTCGTTTTTTAATAACTCCTATTCTGTATATGGCAACGAAAATCGGCCAAGTGCAGCTTGTAATTATGATTATTTATAGCTACGTAATATTTTATATTTTGTACGTTACGCCTTTACTAGGTATATGCACGTATTTTGTATATGTAGGTATAATATTTTACATACACCAGAGGGAGACTTTGTACAGAAGTCGTTTGCTTGGGTACCTCTGTCCCATTTGTGTTTTAACAGTGAAACAGTTCTGTTTGCATGGCTATGTTTCGGTTTGAAGAGTGGGATATGGCGTGAATTTATTGGGTACAGAGGAATACCACCAGAGTCCTCAAGAGTGGCAACGCATGGGTAGTATCATGGGTGAAACAGTATAGTACTCTGTTATGTTCATGGTACTGCTCATGTCTATAGGCGACGGTTACCGGTGAATATAAGTATATATATGTATTTGAATTGAATGCTATAAGTTAGTATATATTTATAAAGGCATTATGACGCACAACGGCCCAAATGAGAGGCTAAGTGCGGAAAACAGAGTCTTTCTTACATTACATTACAAGGCATTATGTCCAGCAGTGGCCAATTAAAAGCTGATAATATGAAGTTAATGACGATAATTTCTTTATATTATTATTTATTTTATCATTCTATTTCTATATATTATTATTTGTTTTTATTGTACGCGTACTGCCCGTTGGTAATTAATGCTCTTTCCACTCAGGGTTCGCTGGAAGAGAACTCTTACAGAGTTAAGCTCGCCTGTTGTGCATCTTTGTTTAAAATAATTTATAACAATGTCATCTTTGTGTGCAGTGAAATGTAAATAAATAAATAAATATTTGGGATTTCCATGTTTATTTATTTATTTATTTATCAAACACAAAAAAAATTATAACAGCGAGTACATTGGACCCCGCACTAGGAGAACCTGTATCGCGGGAGTCCATATGAGATTACCAAGACACGGTGGTTTACAAATATGTCACCTCATGTCATGTCACCTCAATGTGTTAATTTGATTATAAAAATTAAGATATCATTAGGTTAAAAAGGCTCGTTCCTGTTGTACATAAGTTTTTATTAAAAATCGTTTAAGAAATAACTTATTTTACTTTCTCTCGAACACTGACATACAAAACATGTAATTCGATCGACTTTTGTAAATACATTAACGTTTTGAGACACGTGTCCGTAATATTTTTGGAACGCAGCAAGATAAGAAAGTGCTAGATCTTACTAATTTACCAAAGATTACTAAGTTACTAAACTACTTACTATCTTAGTAGTACGATTCCCCTACTAAATGGAGCGACGACCTCAAATGCAATGAAGGGAGTCGGTGGATGCAGGTGGCTCAGGACCGTTCCTTATGGCTGTCTATGGGGAAGGCTTATGTCCAGCAGTGGACGGAGAATGGCTGAAATGATGACGATGATAACAAGTGTAAGTTTTCTTTTGTATACAAAATAAAAATTAAAAAATATACATACTACATTATTTTACCAAATTGAATTTGCGTTAATTCCATCCATTCCTAATTAACTTAGCCACATTAGTGTCCTACTAGTCTACACATACCACGTGCTTGTGAAGACCAAACTGTACAAATTTGACGGGCGGCCGCGTGTCTATACATATAAATTATACAGTTTTAAATCCAATTATACGGTTCAGTATAGAGTGGATCGTATGGTGGGACACGGATTTGTTGAATGAGTATTATTGACCGAGTCCATTGTCCGGCAGACAACAATACAAGTTTTGGTTTGGCCACTCAACTTGGCATATTGGTTTTTGATTTGATACGCGCCGAATGTCGTTCCCAAAAATTTGATACATTCACAGCCGCTGTGTTCCAGCGAATTGTTATTTTGCAGATACAATAGGCTTTAATAATAACGCTTTCGTAAAGTTATATTGAGAAAAAATTGATTATTTATTCGGTATTAGAAAAGGGAATTGGAAAAGAGTGGTATTACTGTGTGAAAAATAAAAATATAGTTAAAAAAACATAGGTGTAGTCGATTTAAAATACAGTTATATATATATATATATATATATATATATATATATATATATATATATATATATAGGTATAGTCGATAAAATATATATATATGTATATATATATATATATATATTTAAAAGATACAAAGTATGTCTGATCAGTTGACAGATCACCTGATAGTGATTGGTAGTTACCGATTACATATAAAGGTTAAACTACACCAAAATAATTGACCAGCACGCCATGGTCATCATAGAGTACGGTACATCGTTATACCTCATGTATATCTCTTAACCATAGACAGGAGGGGTAAGGAATAGCTAGTAATGGAGTCTAACTGTCATATTGCCAGCAATATACCCTATTAGGTCGACCTTCACAAGGTTCACCCTGGAAACCATAATCACCTATCATCTCTCACTGGTGCCCCGCCAGTGTATATCAATACCGCAGGCCAGGGCACTATTACATTTTTATCCATTAAAATACCATAATCAGGAAAGGTTATGTCTTGTATTATCTGATGCAATGCAAGAGGCATTGCTGCGAACATGTAAGCTATTATCCAAGCGGAACATACATTTAAAATATAATGCATTGATAGTATCACGTTACTAAGCTATACATAACATAACCCAAATACATAATTCATATAATCTCCTAATTAAAAGAAACAAAATTAACATTTTTGAATGTAGTTTTGTGTCGCGGAAATGAGTGTGTCGTGTTTTATTAATACTCATACGTGTGATGTGAACGGGCCGCTTCACGCGTTGGATAATTCTAATATATAAAATTCTCGTGTCGCGGTGTTTGTTACCAAACTCCTCCGAAACAGCTTTACCGATTGTTATAAAATTTTGTGTGCATATTTGGTAGGTCTGAGAATCGGCCAACATCTATTTTTCATACCCCTCAATGATAAGGGTGACCCACCCCAAAATTTTTTTTTTTTGGCAAATTGTTTTATTTTTATTTAATTTTAATTTATTTTGTATTGAAAAATACACACAACTTTAAATTTTCATCGTTTTACGATCAACCCCTGTATTTTAATCGCGATTTTTATATTTCGCAATTAGTGTTGAAACAACGTTTACGGGGTCAGCTAGTATCTATCTATAAATTAAAATGTTGCTATCAGCGTGTTCTCGGAGTATTTTTTTATTAATGGATGATAATGAAATGGTAACCCCGCCTGCGCTAACAGTATACGCTGGCGGGGCACCAATAAGGAATAGGTAAGGATCAAAGGACAGGTCAGTTAGCTCACCGTGATGAACACCTGAAATTCAGCACGATGGTTTCCAGGGGAACCACGTGGGGGTAGACCTGATGGGGTATATTGCTAGCAATGGGACTGCAAGTTCGCATTACTAACAATCCCTTCTCCCCGTGTTCTCGGAGTAGATGTATGTATGTACTCGTACGTGTATTTTTTTATACAATTTAGTATGGCAAACAACATTTTTTTATGCTTTAGACGGCCCACCTGATGGAAAGTAATGGATGTTTTAACCGTCCCACCCGCCTAGAGACATGATAGCAGGATGACCATGGACATAACAGAATATATTGTTTCGCCCATGGATACCTCTCATAATGGGGCTGTTTGCCATTCCCCCAAGAGGACTCAGAGTGTTATTCCTCTGTACCCTGTAAAGTTACTATATACTCGTATATGTGTGTGTGTGTATATATATATATATATATATATATATATATATATATATATATAGTTTGAGTAGGCCATGTCCCATCTATCAACATTCAATGTGTCTACCGAAACACAGCCATGCAAACACAACTGCTTTTATTCACGGTAGAAACACGAATGGGACAGAGATACCCAAGCAATCGACTTTTGTACAAAGTCTCTCTCTGGTAAAAATGGTGTATGGGGTGGAGTAGGTAAATAATGGGTCAGTATTTCTTTTTATTCATAAAATGCTGTAATAGTACGGAACTATAATATTACTAAATTTTTTTATGCAATTTAGAATGGCAAACAAGATGGAAAGCGGTAACCGTCACCTATGGACATAATTGAGTATACTGTTTTTTAATGGATGATAATGGAATGATAACCCCACCCGCGCTAACAGTAAACACAGGCGGGGCACCAGTGAAGGGTGATAGGTGAGGATGAATAATTCAATACTGACAACTAACAAAAAATTTGGTCAGTTAGCCCATCGTGACGAATTCAACAAGAATTGTTCACGATGGTTTCAACAGGGGGAACCACGTGGAGGTCGACCTAATAGGGCATATTGCTAGCAATGGGGCTGTCAAACTCCATTGCTAACAATCCCTTTTCCCTCAAGTATACTGTTTTGCCCATGATACCCCCCAATACGTTGCC
Organism: Galleria mellonella; assembly: GCF_026898425.1. Lineage (NCBI taxonomy): Eukaryota > Metazoa > Arthropoda > Insecta > Lepidoptera > Pyralidae > Galleria > Galleria mellonella. The sequence goes on along the minus strand of NW_026442037.1, from coordinate 4,651,247 downwards.
ATTCCTGAGGAGTAAGGTGATATACCTCTGTATCCTGTAAAGTTTAAATCTATATATATGTGTGTATATTTATATATATATATATTTTTATATATAAAAGTATATATAAAATTTGTAAGTAAATGAATATTAAAAAAATATTAATACTTTGTTGGACCATCTATCATTGATGATTGACCTGCGGAATCAACTAGTTTGAAAATATAAGAAGACGGTATCAATGCCCATTCTTCGCGAAGCGCAATTTTTAGTGTTTCTTTATTCGAAATTGGTCGATTTCGAATTTTATTATCGAGATAATCCCACACATGCTCTATAATATTAATATCAGGTGCCCGAGGGGAATCTCTAGGTATTTTGGAGCGTTGCGGCGCGGCTTTATGTTTAGCATTATCTTGTAAAAATATCCAATTATTGTTAAAACCCATTTGCAGCTGCACTAAAGAGAAGATTCTCTTTTAAAATATTAATATACGTTTTGTGATCCCCCATCAATAAATGCAATACCCCAAAAGCGTCTTTATTCGACTGTTGTGCCTATACGACTATATTCCAGGTTAGTCAAGATATGGTCCACGGCTATATGCATCTAAGAAATGGCAGTTCAAAAATGATTTTTTCTTTATATTTTTTTGCAATTTTTTTTTTTTTCTATAAACTTGTGTGTACGAAGGATCGGATTTGATAGTGAAATTACAGGGCACAGAGGCATAACAAGTCTTCAGATAGCGACGCATACTAGGTACCGTGGTACTTTGATCATTATATGTTTTAGTACTGTTTGTTAATATCTATAGATGACGGTTACCTTTTCTCAAGTGGGCCATCAGTTTATAAATTCAGAAAAGTTTATTTTTAATAGAAACAAATAAATTATTGCTAATTATTGTCACTTGACAATATATATATGTTTGTAAATTTGTAAACCTCTATGTCTGAGATTGATCATACAGAACTTATTTTCTTTTACGATCCATTGTTAATCTACCTATGTATCACAAAATAAATAGAATAGAAAGAAATACGCTGCCGGGTTTCGACACCCATATTGGGAAAAAGTAATTAAAAAGGAAATCTACAAGAAAGGTTTATTTGACTATAAATAACCGCTAGGTAAGCACAGACTACGTGGATGATAATTATCTAGAAAAATATGTAACGAAGCCTGATCAAATATCAATATAAAAAAATTTGTTAGTTGTCAGTACATCGTATAAGTTATGACCATTCTACCTTGACATGTTTTCTGTTACGCACACTAAAATTCCCTGAGTGATGACAGCATAAACATAGCTAAACAATGATTTTTTTCAAATATATTTTTTTGCAACAATCTAAACGGACACAACCCCACGATTAAATGGCTTGTAACACTCGAAGGTAATTTTTGCTTTTTTTTACAAATTTAGGTCACGAATTTTTATGACTTTTACTTTTATGTTGCAAAATAGCTGGTGAACATTGTGCTGCTTGAAGTAGGTATATGACTCATGTAAGGATATTATCTTAATAATTATTTATCTAATATTTTCTTTTGCTTTAAGACCCATTTTTGTAACTAAACACGTCTATACTTGTCACGAGTGCAACTAAAACGTCTAATATCTATACCTACGTATTAAAAATGACCTTGGCATTGTAGGCATATGAAAAATTCGATTGAATAAATGATTTATACAGAATTTCATTTAAAAAAGAATGAATGTACGAATACTTTTTGTTTGTCATTATTTGCTTAGTTAACGTAAAAATATTTTTAAGTATATATATATATATATATATATATATATATATATATATATATATATATATATATAAATAGAGGAAAGTCTATCATTCGTATATATATATGTATATATATATATATATATATATATATATATATATATATATATATATATATATATATATATATATTCTTTATTGCACTTATAAGTTACATATAAAATAATGTATTTATAAATATTGTGAGCAAGGGTGGACTTATCTCTGACAGAGATCGCTTCCAGCCAACCCAGTACAGTGAGAAAGCGTTTCGTTAGAGAGCAGCTGAAGTGCTACAACTATTAATACATAAACAAATATACAGTTAAATAAAATATTCAAATATATAATACAATATTATATAAATTACATAAATTATATGTATATATCTAACATGGATATTTATGCAAATTATTTCCAATCTTGTTATTAGATATATAATTTTTTTTGATGGGTGAAAATGGAATGGTAACCCCGCCTGAGCTAACGGGATACGCTGGCGGAGCACCAGTGAAGTGTGATAGATGAGAATGAAAACAGGCCTGTTAGCCCATCATGATGAATTCATCAGGAATTAACAATGATAGTTTCTAGGGGGAACCGCGAGGAGTTTATTGCTAGCAATGGGATTCTCAGTCACCATTACTAACAATCCCTTTCCCTCCGATATAATCACTATTATCATGTCAGCCTTTAACTGTCCACTGTTGAACATAGACCTCATAAGTGAGGTTTTGCCAATAGATGCCACGCTTGGCAGGCGGATTGGCAACCGCAGTCAGGCTTTTGGCGAAGTTTTAAGAGGGACGCTGTCGAGAAATAGGTATTTCTCAACCATTAAGTTCCCTTAGTCGCCTCTTACGACTACCATAGGAAAGGAAGACGTAACCTATTCTATGCCAGGATTACACGGCGAAATTAGGTATTTAATAGGTTGTAATGTATAAGAAATAAACATTTTAACTACTATTTTAAATAAAACTATTTATTTGTTTTTAGTTCATTTGCTTTCAAAACCGTTTGTGGGCGGAACTTGAAATGTCGTTCACTCTAATCGTTCTCAAAACACAGAATCTAATTTTATAAGAATTTGATAAGAAATCTCGATCAATGTGTTGTCAAATCTAATTAGATTCCATTTGTAGACATATGCATACATCAAAAAATGTCTAGATTTTTTTATTGCATTTACAATTGTTGGTCTTATGAAATCCCACGTTTTTTTTTTTTTTTGGTTAAAGCAAAGATATTTAAAAAGGTACATAATTGTGGATTAAATTCAGTACATTATGCAACCATGATTTTGTACATTGTAAATATCTATTTACATATATCTTGTATTATTAATGACTATATTACAAGCCAACACTTTACATATAAATGATTAATTTGCATGTCTTCAAATTACATAGCATGCTCAATATAATTGTATCTTCTTTCGATTAATACGGAAATGTTAAAGTTCAAATTTGCCTTATAAAATTAGAAATTGTTCCGTCCAAGCACTAGCTCCGAACTGGAGAACTATTTAACTGTTTCCATTTAACTGTCAACTGACTTTTACCCAAGAACTGTTGATATATTTACGACTGAAAGTTGTGATCTAAGGCACTTTGTATATCGCTCCGACAGACTTTATATCATTAGAAGACATTAATTAATAATAAGATTAAGTTATCCGTACTTCAATAATGTACTTAGTGAAAAGAAATTCTTATGCATTTACAAATTAAGGAAAGAAACACGTGGTAATAGATTAATGACATTTCACGTTTTTATCTTCCACAGTACAACTATAACATAAACCTTCCCATTGTATTAAAAAGAACGGTCATAAATCATAGCATATTATTACATTACCTTTGCCATCTATATTTATTTTATTTTTGAGATTATCGCTGTGTCTAGTGGCATTTACATTAAGACATATTCCCTGAAAAACCATAGCAATACGCCTTTACTAAAGAAAGGATTTGGATTTGAATAATTATCGACCGCAGAAAAAGCAGTGCATTCTTGTTTAACTAACTTTTTCAAGAAGTCTAATATTTTAGAATGGGACAAAATGTATTTCAGAAAAACATATCCAACACTCTTATTGCATTCTCTCTGGTTAAACCTCTTGCAGAAAATGTCAGTAAAAAATCCTGTTACTACATTATTTTTAATACCAGTAAAGACTTGTTGGGTGGAAAGGGATAGTTAGTGATGGGGTTTAACTGCCCTATTGCTAGTAATACATCCTATCAGGTCGACTTCTACGCGGTTCCCCCTGGAAACAATCATGTTTAATTCTAGTGCAATTCGTCACGATGGGCTAACTGACCTGCCTTCATTCTCACCTATCATCCCCCACTGGTGCTCTGCCAGCGTATACCGTTAGCGCAGGCGGGGTGACCATTTCATTATTATCCATTAAAAAAAATATACCAGTAAAGAATTCGATTTCGTATGTTAAATGTGAAATGTAGGGTATAAATAATTCAAGGGGTTAAATATGAAACAAGCGAAAAAAGACATATCAACATGTGAAACAACTCGCTAGTTCCCAATTATATATCATTAAAATTCATTTCACAGCCGTAATATTATTTATTATATATTTTAAATTTTTTTATAACATACTTGAGCAAGCAATCTTAATTCTGTTATAACAGCTCAACAAGCGTAAATTATACTCTAATAGTAGGTATTACAAAATTGTATAAAGTACTTAAGTGTTTTTTTAAATTTCTTTTCTCTCTAAAAATATTACATAACACATAAGTGTTTCCGCATCACTGGCACTTTCAAAAATATAACATCCAAATTATAATTGTGTGGCTGATTTTAAAAAATTATATATAAAAAATATCAGTCACGCGATGTGTGACTTACTCTTTCGTTGCGGTCGGAACGTGTATAGTAGTGGTGATTTAAAAAGTGTTCTATTCAAATATATTTATTAGTATAAAAAGAGGCTTTTTACATTGATACTGTTATACCGTTTTTTCAGTGTGTATTTGCATTCCCTCGAGTTTACACTAGCGTAGTAACTTAATGTTTAGTAATCATCGTTTGATACTTTGCGTTACACTTTCAAGTATAACATAGGGCTGTAGCTACATCCAAGTTTAAGGTAGGGCAAAAGAACTTTTTGGTAGGGCAGAAGCCATAATGAAGTGATTTCGTAAAAGTGAATCTAATTTTCTTGGGGTCTTTCATTTTAAGGTAGGGTATTAGGTCTTTTAAGGTAGGACATTAGGTCTATTAAGGTAGGGCATTAGGTCTTTTAAGGTAGGGCACTAGGTCTCTTAAGGTAGGGCATTAGATCTTTTAAGGTAGGGCATTAGGTATTTTAAGGTAGGGCATTAGGTCTTTAAGGTAGGGCATTAGATCTTTTAAAGTAGGGCATTAGGTCTTTTAAAGTAGGGCATTAGGTCTTTTAAGGTAGGGCATTGCCCCACAATGCCTCCCCCCCCCTTAGCTGCGGTCATGGTATAACATAAAGTACGAGTAAAGCAGATTACATTTGCTAAATGAGTAGTCAAGTAACGTCATCACACTTGACTAATATACACTAGCCGCTTACCAAATCATAGTGATAGTTGTTTGAGTCTAATTGGAACAAAAATTATATAAAAGAAAGATTTATATGTATTTTCTTATCGTTTTTAACCGACTCCAAAAAAAGGTTCTCAATTGGGTGTTATTGTTTTTTTATGTTTGTCACCTCATATCACTGTCAGTTGTAAACCGATTTGATTTTTTTATCTGAGAGGTTTTACTTTTAGATTAGTCCCATAGGAATTTTATCAAAGTCGATTGAGTAGTTTAGTTTTTAAATTAAAATAACTGGTTTCTGCCACAACTGATGAAGTCTTTTTTTTTTGTAACATAATCTTAAATTATTGTAAACTAGCGACCCGCCCTGGCTTCGCACGGGTGCAATACTTGTTTAGCTTCCCTCTAGTTTTCATAATCGGATAAGTAGTACCGGAGATTACTCTCAACATTCAAACTAACAAACTTTACCTCTTTATAATATATTATTAGTATATGAATTACAATAGACAGATAAGATGGCGGTGGTCCATCCCGAATGGAAGTCACATCAAATATATATCTTTTAATAGCAACGTATGAACAGTTACATCGTACCTGTTACTAACAGTCAAGTAAATCAATTTAGTAACTAATAACAAGTACTAAGCTCGTGTAAATTCGGCATCACGTGCCGTACAGGAGTTTTTGTTGGCGCATGCGATTGTTTTCACTTTCGCAGTGTCGGTCGGGGCGCGTGTCGCGACCTCCGACTGATCGTTCAACTAATGCACTAACTCTGAACACTTACACAACAGCATTGTTACCGTCTTACATAAATTTGTGAATTTTATAACATTTCACTAGTATATGGGGCTTTGTAAGACTGAATAGGACGAGATATTACACACGTACTTCCGGATGGAACGTATTCCGCATTCTTGTGTGACAATGTGTGAGAAATTAGATTAATGTGGCTCCCAAAATGATGAGAGTCCGATACAAAGAAAAATAATTAGTCAAGTTTTATTTGCCATTTTTTAACTATGAATTCATTTATTATTGTTTAACGGGCGTTTTTCAACGTGATGTGAATTTATTGGGCACAGAGGAATAACATCTGAGTCCTCGGGAATGGCAACGCATGGGGGGTATCATGGGCGAAACAGTATACTCTGTTATGTCCACGGTACTGCTCATGTCTATAGGCGATTGTTACTACTTTCCATCAGGTGGGCCGTCAGCTTGTTTGGCAATCTAAGTTGTATAAAAAAAATCTTCATTGGCTATTAAGTGGTGACTTATGTAAATATGTATGTAACAAAAGGTACCATGTCACCCATGGCACTCCTCATGTGCTACCGCTCATAAGAATTAAGGCGGTACATTTCTGGGTCTTAACATAAAAACAGGTGGGGGAAGGGATTGTTAGTAATGGGTTCTAACAGCCCGTTGCTGGGGGGAAAAGGATTGTTGGCAATGGAGTTTGACAGCCCCATTGCTAGCAATATGCCCTATTAGGTATCTCCACGTGGTTCTCCCTGGAAACCATCGTGATTGTTCACGATTGTGGAGTTCTTGTTGAATTCGTCACGATGTGCTAACTAACCTGCTTCATCCTCACCTATCATCTCTCAATGGTGCCCCGCCGGTGTATACCGATAGCGCAAGTGAAGCTAGCATTCCATTATCACCCATTAAAAAAAACAGCCCGTTGCTAACAATACACTCTATCAAGTCGACCTCCACGCGGTTCCTCCTGGAAACTATCGTGGTTAATCCTTTATGAATTCTTCACGATGGGCTAACTGACCTGCCTTCATTTTCACCTATCACCTCTCACTGGTGCCCCGCCAGTGTATACCAATAGCACAGGCGGCGTTACCATTCCATTTTTATCCATTAAAGAAAAAAAAAACAGGATTTAACAAACCTGATTAAATATTGTTATGTCTGTGTAATGTTTGTATTTGTTTATTTGTAATTTTATGTGTCAAATTGTATAAACTATTGTAATATCATTTATTACTGATAAAACCTTTTATTTTAAATAAAACCGACTTTTTTGTTTATACAAAAACAGATGTTAGATACATTTTTGTTGAAAAACATCTAAATATGTATTAAACGCTGGTCACATTTTTAACTTTTGTGTTAAAACGGTTTATGTCGAATCACACTAACTGACTAATCATACAGACAGAGATACAATACACATGTTGCTGGTTCATAGTAGGTGATGTTGATACCTATACTTAGCTATTTCTAATAAGATTTTTATATTACATAAGTTTAAAATCCTAATAAAAAATGTGAGAAGATACAAAATTTTCAGTTAGTTCTCACGACACGGCCCGTTGGCACTGATGAACGATGCTCCACTTCGGTGCTGGGTTGCTGACACTTCGTGCTAATTAGTACACCTAAAAGGAGATTCGTCACGGAACCCAACCATTTGAGTGCGCAGGCGCATCGCCCGTGGAATGTACAAAACAAACACCGATTACAAGCCTAATTACGTTACTGTGGATATTTCTAATCTAGTGGATAATTGTAATTTACAAAATTAGTGTTGCTACAGAAGAGCAGCGTCGGAGAGCAGTGAGGACACACGCTGAGCACTGTTTTATTGACGTATTATGATTACGTACTCTTATATTGTCTTTAATTTTCTCGTATATTGAGATGGCCACCAGACAATTCTGGGGTGGACACAATTATAGACGTATTCAGGGGAGAGGGCGTCTAGGTGTGTTGTGCCCACCTCAGAATTGTCTGGTGCCCACCCCAAAACAAACAAAAATTTTATATGTGATATTAAGCTACAACTTGGTATACATATATATTTTATCTGTGGTCGAGTGAATAATTATCTATCTAGTAAATAGTTATTCGCTCGACCAAATAATGTGATTTAAACCTCAAGGGAAAGAAACGTAAAAGCCATGGATTACTGTAAAAGATTTCTTTACTACAATTTTATTTATACATCACGATGCAACAGCTGTATAGGGACCTATTGAACAATGGCAAACACATATTAGTATAAATTTTGTATTAAATTTTATGGGTTTCTCAAGTAAACAGTCGCGTCCTAAATACATAAACGATCAAAATGAATTGTTGCTATATACTTTTTGTAACTTTATTGTGAAACTGATGTTATTTTGAAAAATAACAAATTCTATTGTTGCCATCTCGAAGCAGTTACCTCGTTCAGATGAGATGTAAATTGATGTAAATACATAATGTATAGGTACATTTGTAGCGACGTGATTGCTTTCTTTTCTATTGTGTTTAAATAAAACGACTTTGCACTTTTTATAAAACTAGTCAAGGCTCCATACTTTCGCCATGTATGAAATTTTTATCTAAATATTTTAATTTTTTTTTTATGCAATTTGAAATGACAAACAAATTGACGAGACGAGACTTGGTCTATATGTGGGATGGAGAGGCACGTAAATTAGTTTTTAGACGATGGCATCCCTATTGATATATATCGGTTACGTAGTCGAAGTTGCAGGTAAAAAGTAGCTCAAATTAAAAATTGATTAAATAATAGGCGATGAAATATTTTTAAGACGATAGCCCAAAAAATATTTATTTCGACCTCGTATGTGGAGCAACTGACCCGTTGAAATACTAACCCGGTTAGTAGTTATTAGTTTTAAATTAAAATTATTGATAGAGATTTGATAATTTAAATCTATGATTTAATTTTATATGAATAATTTTAATTGATATTTAGTGTAAATGTATGTGTTCGTCACGTTATTAATTAATAATTAAAGATTGTATTCCGCAAAATAAAAAGCTACTTTAATTGTGGTTAAACAAGTTATTTTAGTTTAAAAACTAAACCACTAAATAGATTTTAATAAAATTTCTATGAGACAAATCTGAAAGTATATTTTTTCAGATAAAAAAAGACTTTTATACCACTGAGATTGCAAACTAGCATACGGCCCACCTGATGGTAAGCGGTTACCGTAGCCTACGAACGCCTGTAATACCAGGGGTATTACGTGCGCGTTGCCGACCTCTTTACTTCCTTTTTGAAGAACTCCGTGCCGTAGTCTCTCGGGAAAACCTCGGCAGGGTTTTCCAAATCGGTTTATAACTAAAGGATTTATAAGGTTACAAATATATATAAAAAAAAAATTACAACCGAACATTCTACCTTTTTAAATTGGTTCAAAATAAGCTAATTACAACGTGAACATACAATAAACGCAGTGATTACGAATTTACATGATAATATGACAAATAAATGGGCCACGGACGAGAACTGCCATTTGAACTGGCCATTAAAACAACGAACACATTTTGTGTGTACAATGCATCTCTTTACAGTATGTCGCCATCTATATCAATACTGTCTATATTTAATTGAGTCGTTTGCTTTTAAAATAATACCAGTATAAAGATTACAATAGATTACAATAGTAAACTTGTTATAAATATAAATAATTACAAGAAATAATCACAATGAGAAAACAATGGGCGACCTTATCGCTAAAAGCGATCTCTTGCAGGCAACCTTTGGATGTAGGGGAGTAATAAGTCTAACCTGTCTTTATTAGTAATACTGCGGAAGTAAACTCTTGACAAAAAAACAGTAACTAATGATGTCATTTATCTTGTTTTAAAACGAATAAAATGCACCTATGAGTTGAGAGTTTTAATCACATTTATTATTAATAAATGGTCATTTTTTAAATTTATCGAACATTGGATAGGAGCCATTTATTTAAAATATTATTTGAATTTAAAACACGGAAGCATGTATCAAATGGTGCAACTAATTGAAATGTTGTAAAAAAGAGAGTTTGATCATGTAGTGTTGATATTATATTCATATTATGTGAATATCATGGTGTGAATTTACAGGGTACAGAGGAATACCATCTGAGTCCTCAGGAATGGCAACGCATGGAAGGTATCATGGGCCAAACAGTATACTCTGTTATGTCCATCAGGTGGGCCGTCAGCTTGTTTGCCAAATCTAAGTTGTAAAAAAATATATATATCTACAGACAAAATTAATATGGTATCGATATTGGAGCGAGCCCTATCCGTTACAATAATGATCATCAAAATCGATTTAGAACTGGTGAAGATATTACGCAATTCGCAGTAACACACAAAAATGCTCTTCATTTTGGAAGTCGTAAGAAAGACAGTGTGTATTATTGTGGTTATCTGCGGTTGCAAATCCGCCTGGCAAGCGTAGCAGCTACTGGCAAAATCCCCTAAAACTGCTATCAAAATAATCCCGTACCTTATGACAGTCTATGGAGGAGGCCTGTGTTCATCAGTAGACAGATAACGGTTGACATGATGATGATGATCATAGTGGTTACGGGAAAAAAATTGTTTAATCAAATTGAGATATACATATATGAAGTTAAGTTCAAAATACTACATTTATATATATATATATATATATATATATTCTTTATTGCAGTAAAACATACAGTAACAACAATAAGCTAATAACAATGTTAACAAAGGTGAACTTATCTCTAAAAGAGATCTCTTCCAGTCAACCTAACACAGTGGCATAGGAAGTAGTGAGTGGGCAGTAGTAGTGCAAAACGGAAATTAAAATAAATATTTACATAAATTATAAATCATTATATATTTCTTGTAATTATTTATTTCTCTAATTACCAAAATAATGTAAGGTAATATATATGCACGATAAAATAAAATCAAAATAGTATTTTGAATTTCTTATATATTTATATATATAATATATATATATATATATATATATATATATATATATATATATATATATATATATATATACATTATAACACTATATACAGTAATTTAAATTTTTCTGTACTATATCTAGTTTGTATCGTACTTTAGCCTTTTAGACAGGGGGGACGGCTTGTTAGTAAGGGTAGATAATATATAGCAATACCTGTATATTGTAGTTACAATATCTATACATATATTGGCTCATAACAGATATATTAGATATCGCTTACGCAATATATACTATCGAAAAGAAGAACTCGTTTATAATGAATATAGATAGCCGACTGGTATGGGCGATACCCCAATAGGTGGACATCAACGTCCAGAAGTATTTAATATATACATATCTGATATTACGCATATCTAATTGCTAGTAATATATAATCAATTAACCTCCGCGCGGTCTCCTCTGGATACCGTCGCGTCGTGGTTAACTCCCTGTGAATTCGTCACGTTGGACTAAATGATTTTTATAACTTTATTCTCATCACGTATCATCCCTCACGGGTGGCCCGCCAGCGTATCCTGTAAAAGTTCTATGATATTTATTTATTTATTTATACTTTTGTATACATCAAATATAGTCTACAGGGCGGACTTAATGCCTGATGGCATTCTCTACCAGTCGACCGTTACGATAAACAGAAAGAGTGGCAGTGCATAGGTTTAAAAAAAATTGTAAACTAAATAAATATTTTGAGAGATAACAACAATTTATGATTAATAAACATATAGAATAATATGTTTATAAAAAATACACATACATAAATCACATACAATACATATATAAATAACTATACATAGTATATATAAAATTAATAAATATATAAATCATAACTAATTATATAATAGTCCAGATTGAGGTTTTTCATTGTTGTGATAAATTGAAGTAATGTTCACGAAGGGACTTTTTGATGGAAAATTTGGTTAGGGACTTTTTGACATCTTAGTGATGAGGAATGGTGATACATTCACGTTTGTATTCCAACTTCGTCACAACACCTAATTATACATATTACATTAATCTCTCAAAGCCGGACAAAGAGCCTTTCATTCCCACATTTAGTTTTTTACATTCAAAATTCCTCGACGGCGTTTTTATAACTCAAATATTTCTACAGCAAACAATACGTCTCTTCATTAACATAACGTTTAACATGTAGACTGCAACGATTGGGACAGGCCGACTGTCACACGGCTGACATTACGTGGAACAGGTAAAAGTGTGGAATCGTCAAATAAAGAAAATTAAATAAACCGTCTGGGCTGTCTACGAATCGACGTGAAATTGATAAAAACAAAAAGTAGGCGGCGCGGACTATACAGGATGTTGTTGGTTAATTAGACAGTTTTAATATTTCATACTATGCTAATAAATAGTACATATACTGAAGAAAGCTTAAAAAATGTATTTACTACTTATAAATGGGCATGAAAATATGGATACCGATTCGATATCTATATATCGTATTCTTCTAGATGGAAATGGTGGAAAAATGGTCATCTCTCATTTCGATATCACTCATATCGGCCGGATATCTTTTTTCGAATATGTTAAAAGAGATTTATCGAACAAGAATGAATGGAGATGTCGGTAGGGGCCGCCCTAGACGGACGTATGTTGACCAAATAGGCGATGTGCTGAAGAAGGGCAAATTAAAAATACCCGTAACCGGCGAGCGTGTATAAAAAGATTGATGAATATGAAAGAAGCGAAAGAGGTTTGTTTGAATCGAAACATTTGGCGTTCCATTGTTTCTGCCTATCATAATGGGAGACAGGCGTGACAGATATATATGTATGTATGTATTAAAAGTCTGTAATCTAATATATTTTATGGATTTTACAGATTTTTAACATATTTGTTACTGGACCAAGTATATAGATATTGTAACTAAAATATATAGGTATTGCTATATATAGTACTACTCGCCCCTACTTGTAAACTAATAATTCGGTACGCATAAAAACTGCTGTTCTAAACATACTGAGTGTTTGTCCCAGCTTTATTGTTACTTCCATATGGGCTATGGCAAATAGTACTTATATGTCTAAAATAGTTATGTATATACATATATTTAACAAGAAGAATTTTGTCGGATCCTTGCGGTTACTCCATAGCCCGCGTCATGTTTTTGATAATTATTCCAACAGGTTACATTCCTTGACAGGTATGTACCTGACTTGTCAGTGTATCCATTGAGTTTCACTCGCACAGTTATTCAACCTTGTATATTTTTGAATATTCTTATGTATTAGTATATCGAGAAATAACAGCTGTTTAACGGATATTGTTATTATGTCAAAAAATATCACGAGCCACAGGATTTCTTATCAATTGCTGTAACTGACATTGTTTCACAGTCAGATAAAAAATAAGCTAATCCGAAATTTTAAATGATAATGCAGTAAGCTCTGATTTTTTGCTATTTCAATGGATGGATGTACCTTATTATTAAATACATGCACTTATCGAAGTGAATTTGCTTATTGAAGGTTGTTGAATTATAAAATACTAACGAGTCGCCCCAGCTTTGCATATTTTTTTAATAATATCAATCCACATTGCTCGTTGGTAATTTGGAATATTTTTTGAATTTTATTCTTTTTAAACAAATATATTAATTTTGTCTTTATATTATTAATTTAAAAGAAAAATATTAGCAGATATGTATACATATAAGTTGAGAAATATTAAATACTCTGAAAAACATTGAAATAGTCTAATTTTTACTTAAAATTTACTTTCTCCCACGCACAACCACTCTTTGGAATCAATTTCCAGCAGCAGTATTTCCGGACCGATAACATAACCTTCAAGAAAAGAGCATATTCTTTTTTAAAAGGCCGGCAGCACACCTGCAATGCCGCTGGTGTTGTGGGTGATCATGGGCGGCGGTAGTCACTTACCATCAGGTGAGCCGTATAGTTGTTTGCCTCCTGTGTAGTAAAAAAATAAAAATTCCAATAGAAATCAAATTGAGGCAATTAGAAAGGTGTGAAACGGCATAGACACTTAGTATAACAATTTGTAAATGATGTCTTTATAAACGTGACTGTTAAAAAATTTATAGCTAGCTAAAACAAACACGCTGTAGGTAAAACGCGACTGTTACCGCGCGAAACACAAGTGTCAATGTCTCTACGCTTACTGCAAAACAAATCAGTTGGCCATACAGATGGGCAAAGCACCGGGTTTAAACCCGGTGCTTTGGTAAAAACCCAATAAACACCCATAAACTCCCATAATCACCCAAAAAAATAGGTTTTTACGTATTTTTTTGAAAATATGTAAGTAATACCAATAAATTATTTTTATAAATTGTATTGATCAATTCTACAATATTAAATAAAACGTTAACTAATAATATTTCAGGAAATTTTAAAAATCTATATATAATAAAATGAAAGTAATTAATTTTCAGTGTTTTCATGTTGCAGTTGATCAACATGTTGGCCTTTTGCTTCCCGTAGATACTTTAAAATTTCTTCATAACACCTCGTTCGCACACATGGCCGTATATATTTAAATTCTTGAGCCACTAACAGTCCGAAATACTCATTTCTTTTATCCTCTTCTCCATAAATTAAGCATTTAGAACAGTTTGTTTCTTCTTTCAGTAAATTTTCTTTTACTTTATCCTCGTTTTTTTCTTTGTTGCGACGACGCTGGGTAAATCATCTGGACACTGGGTCTCACTATCGCCAAATATATTTGGAGATCGGCTTCGGCTACGGCTTGGCAGACATTTTTTTCTTTCTACAATTTTAAATTAAATTTATTAGAATAAATGCTTCGAACACACGCGATCTAAGTACCTTTTGTGTTTATTATACCTTACCTACCTAGGTATAAAAAGAGTACTTACGTAGATTTTCTTTTATTAACTGTTTTATACGAAGATCTTGATCTCTTAAATTAGCATCCATTTTACTTCCAGTGATTATCAACTAAATTAATAATCCACAAAGTATTAAATAACGTTTTTATGAAATATTTAGCACAAAAACAATACCCTTTAAATATCGATCGTCAGTAACTGTGGCTGACTTACCTATATTCTAGCAAGCAGGACTGCCAGATGTGAAGGGGAAATCCCCAATAAATTGTTGCATGTGACTGATGATGTGAGCATGTTCGTTTCATAATAAAAATGTTGCCAGGTAACCAAAAAGTCGTATGTTTTTGTGCGAATTACGATCATAATCTTTACGATCGTACATTAAAAAATAGACAAATAATAGTATGAGTACGATTTAAATCGTATATCTGTCAACCCTGCTAGCAAGACAGCGACAAAATCACGTTGCATAACAATGTAGCCCAAGCTTATATCTTATGAAATATACGGAAGAGATACGGACTTAGAAAAAACAGAAATGTTGTTCTTTGTGGAAGTCATTGATGAAATTCTATGTATTTTAGCCCGCAAACTTTCTTCAAACAAAAACAGCGCCATCTAGTATCGAGTTCTGTAATTATCTCTTTGTTTATGGATTTGAAGTAAGACCGCCACGCATGCAATACATTATGACTGGGGATTCCCCTATTCGTCGACGCTGAATATGAGGCGACGACAATCACTGTCAAACGTGTTCACTATTACTCTGACTCTGGTAACGTGACTTCCTGGTAACGTGTTAGGTAGGAAAAGCAGTAAAAAAGTGCATATTAAGGGAGCAGATTTGAAATAATATTTATACTTAACAAGAAATAATTAAAGGTAAGTGGATTTTTGAATGATACAATTATATCATGATCACTTAACAATTTTAACTTAAAATTAGATGTATTATTACAAGCTTTTATTTAGCTTGCGTTATGTAAATAAAAGTATGTAGGTATGTTCGTATGTTGATGCAATTATCCTCAATCCTCAACCGACTGGGATAAAATTTTCCATACACGTTTATTTTGGATGATAGTGCATAGTTAGCTGAGAGTCGTCATTGGATAATAATGGTGGATAGCCTAAGATGTGTACTAGATATTTATTTTTAACATAATATGCGTAAGTACCTAATCGAATTAAAGAAGTTGCTGAGAAAAATACAGAACAATACGATAATAAACTAGCGTCTGCGTTTAATCCTCCGAGGAGATGTAATTTTACAAAGGTTTTTTGTATTTATTTTATTATTTTTTTAATAAATTTATTGTAAATAACAAGAAATAATCATTGTAAAAAAATAGGCACTCTATTGTTGAATTTTCGTCAGACCAACTAATCATCGTTCATTTTTTTAGGTTCAATGGGGAGACCTAAAGATTTACGCATATGGGAGCACTACCGTACTTTACCAAACAAGTCTGTTTCTTGCAAGCTTTGTAATAAGGTCTACAAATTCAGTAATGCTGCCAAAATGCTTCAACATCTTATCACTTGTCCAAAATCTCCAGAAACATTAAAAGACTCTATGAAACTTATAAAAGATAGCTCGTCCAAAACCAAAATGTCTGGACTGTCAGAGATAGAGACAAATGATTCTTTTATAAGCCCCTCGTCGTCTGCTAACACTACAATAAATGCTGAGTTTCAAGACACCGATGATCATATAAAAACAGAATTAGCGAGAGCTATATTTGTAACAGGGACGCCATTATCGATGGTGCAACATCCTTTATGGATACAATTTTTCGAAAAATTGCAACCAAAATTTAAAATACCTTCACGTAAAGCTTTAGCGACAAAATACTTAGATAAAATATATAGAGAAATGCGTTTTGAGTTAAATGAGGAACTAAATGCTTGTAGTTACTTACACCTTCAGTGCGATGGCTGGTCTAATTTAAGAAATGAAGGAATAATAAACTTTCTTATATCAAAACCTCAACCTGCATACGTTAAAAGTTTGAATACAGAAAGTAATCCTCACACTAGTGAATACCTTAGCCAAGAAGTTGAAAAAGTAATGAAAGTGTATGGAGCAAATAAGTTTCTTGTACTTATTGGCGATAACGCTAGAAATATACAAAAGGCATTCGAATTAACAAAACTCAAATATCCACATGTTGTTCCTCTCGGTTGCTGTGCACATATCCTTAACTTGTTGTGCCAAGATATTGTAAAGATACAAGAAGTAACTGTGTTTATTATGCAAGCCATAAATATAATAAAAACTGTTAAAAGGAGTCAACGATTAAGTTCCTTGTTGATAAAATCAAGGCAGGGTGAAGATTCTACACAAACACTAAAATTGCCTTGTGCTACAAGATGGGGAAGTCATGTTACTTCGTTAAAAAGTTTGAAAGCAAATAAGATAGCTTTGCAAATATTAACAGTTAGAGAAGATGTGGTAATTTCAAGAGATATTAAAGATTTAATTCTAAGTGATGATTTCTGGACGAAAACAGGGGAATGTATAAGTATTTTGGAACCAGTCACTGAAAGCATATTTTACTTAGAGAGCGACCAGAATCGTTTGCATCGCACATACATTACATTTAGAGATGTACAAGCTAAGATACGTTTTGCATTAAATGAGATTTCGACATTGAGCGAAGAAAGCAAACAGCAGATTCTAACATCAGTATCTTCAAGATGCAATATGGCAATGAGGCCAATACATTTTGCAGCATATATTCTAGACCCCAGGACTCTAGGAGTCGAACTTACTCAAGAGGAAGAACTTAAGGGTATGGAGTTTATCTACAATTTAAGCCAACACTTAAGTTTGTCAAATGTAATGGCAGATTTGGCGTGTTATAAAGCTAAAGAAAACTTTTGGGCCAGAGGATTTGTATGGAGCTCATTAGATAGCATTGAGCCCCTAATATGGTGGAAAGGTATTTGTGGTTCCACTGAGTTAAGCAAAGTAGCGATTCGTATTCTATCAGCTCCCTGTACTTCGGCAGCCACTGAGCGTTCCTTTAGTATCCAAGGCTACATACATAATAACAAAAGAAATCGACTTACAACTGAAAGAACTGAAAAAATTTCATTCATTTGTTATAACTGGAATCTTAAACATAAAGCTGAATGCGAGGACATTCAGTTTAATGAAGAAAATACCTTAGAAGCTTTCATTGAGCAAGTAAATGAACATAACAGTTTAGACGAAATAGAGCCTATCGAACCTATACAATTCATCGCTTGTAATAACTCTGAATCTGACAGTGATTGACTGTAGTTTTACATTTTACTTTCATCTCTTTCTTAATAAACTCAAAATCAAATTAAAAGTTTTTTATTCTGTAGGCTGCATAATAATATTGTCTATGTCCAGTATAGTGGACGTCTTGCGGCTGAGATGACGATGATGAAGTACAAAATCATAAACACCCAAAAATTTGGGTGTTTATGGGGTTTAAACCCAATAAACCCAAAACACCCGGTTTTTACCCACCAGACTTTAAACCCACCCAGGTGGATTGCCCATCTCTAGTTGGCCATCGTTTTTTTACGGCCCCCAGCCAGCCACCGTGGTGTAGGTAACAAAACAAAACAATCATACGATTTTAGATTCAGAAAAAGATTCATTTCAATTTGTATTGCAATATTATTGTGTAAATAGTTTTTAGTTTAAATACTCGTAACATTTAAAATTTATATTGGTTTTCCTTGTAATTAATTCTTGTTTACAAAAAATAACTTGGATATTTTCTGAATACCTTTGACAAGTTTGACGAAATAATTCTCTTAACATGTAACAAGTAGGGGGGAAAGGGATTGTTAGCAATGGAGTTTGATAGCCCCATTGCTAGCAATATGTCTTATTAGGTCGACCTCCACGTGCTTCCCCCTGGAAAATATCGTGAACAATTCTTGTCGAATTCGTCACGATGGGCTAACTGACCTACTTCATCCTCACCTATCATTCTTCACGGGTGCCTCGCCGGTGTATATCGATAGCGCGGGTGGGGTTACCACTATCTTTTAAAAAAAAACATGTAACAAGTTTCGGGCAACAGTTTCATGTCACAGGTATGTCATGAATGGATTAAAAATTTAGTGGTATATATATTAAAATCAATCGCTTATTACTTTCACTGTCTTTTACAGTCTTTTCCACAATCTTTTACAGTCTTTTCCACAATCTTTTACAGTCTTTTCCACTATCTTTTACAGTCTTTTCCACAATCTTTTACAGTCTTTTCCACTATCTTTTAATTAATACTAACCTTCATAACGGTCCGGTCTCAAAATCATATTCCGCGCGCCATTAGACGTTTCCCACTTATACAGAGGACAAAGAATATAGGTCGGAAAAGGGCTCGACCCTGCGTCCCTGACCTCACTGTAATGGGTTTTTTCTGATACGCCATGAGGGGTGTAGGTTAGTTTCTTATAAGCATAAATATCATATGTAATTATAGCATATATATATGATGACAATAGAATGTTTACATCGTCAATCGGTTAATGGTAGCAGGGTTTTTTTTTAATGGGTGATGATAGAATGGTAACCCTGTCTGCGCTAACGTTATACGCTGGCGGGGCACCAGTGAGGGATAATAAGTGAGGATGAAAAGAAAGGTCAGTTAGTTCATCGTGATGAGTACAGCTAGAATCTAGCACGATGGTTTCCAGTGGGGACCACGTGGGGGTCGATCTGGTTGAGTATATTACTAGCAATAATGGTAGCAGGCTATTAGAGGTGAAAGGTGAGGATGAAAGTCAAATCAGTTGGCATTATCACTTACTAGTACTCCTCCACCGTATGGCAATAGTGCTAAAGTGATTGTCATTCCATTTTATCCTATACAAAAACTCTGTACAAACAGTAACAAGTTTGTAAGTAGAGTTGTTTCAATCAAAATAGAAAGTAAATAATTAAAATGCGAAAAGTGTACATATCTTACCCTTAATTCGCCTTTAGGGTCAACTTAAAAACTATCGCACGTCGACACATCGGGATCTTTTGTATATATGGGATACCCTGCCCTTATTAATTAATTTTATAGATTCTATGCATTATCTTTACGATATCCCGCGGTTAAATATTTACACGGGAAAGGAATGGGTGTCCTATTCTACGTCGGGACCACACATCCATACTGACACTATTATGCCTCCTCAAATTCTTTAAGTTTTGAATGGCATATAAGATTAACCCTGAATTAACTTTTGTCGACACGAGCGCTTTTATAGCCGCTTGACTGTAACTTAGAACATAAAAGTATACATTGGTACCAACTTTGAAGTCTTACTCCGTCACAATTGGGATATTTACATGCAATTGACTGATATCTCTTTAAATACTCTATCGGAATTTAACGCGATGAAAAATCTTGCTGGTAAAAAAAAAAAATTTTGAAAAATTTAAATATTTTTTTTGTAAAATTTGGGATTTTTTAATGACTTTTTTTATACAACTTAGAATGGCAAATAAGCTGACGGCCCACCTGATGAAAAGTGGTAACCTTCGCCTATAGATATGAGCAGTATCATGGACATAACAGAGTATACTGTTTCGTCCATGAAAAAAAAAACTACCGCCAGCATCAGCATTTGTATCTATTTTTAAGGGAAATATAGCTACTTGAAAATTTTTAAAAAATTTGACATTTTTTTTTATCCCTTAATTTTTTCCTCTAGTGTAGTACCTACATACCTGCTTCTTTATTGACATTGTCATAAACAACGGCAAAGTTTAAAATTAACTATTGGTAAGTATTTATTTATTGGCAATAATAAATGTATCGTATCTGTAAATATTAGCATGGTTTGATAACAATGGTTATTTGTACAGTGTTATCGCATTAATCTAATCGTTGAGTACGAAACACCAGCCCCTATTCACATTTCAAAAGACGTTATAGTTTAAATTAATTTCTTCACAACGATATAGCGTAATTTTATATTATCTACATTTTTACATTTGTGTTTACAATATTTTCCTCCTAGGTGTATAATGGCATTATTGATTCTTAGAACATTTTTTACGCATATCTAGTAGTTGATCGAGGAAAATGAAAAATAAATAGGTATTGTTTATATCTGTTATGTAGCGCCAGCCACAGATAGACAGATAAATAGACAATCTTTATTGTTTTCTTCAAAAGATTACAACAGTGAACTAGATAGGTAGATATAAACAATTACAAGAAATGATCACAGTAAGAAAACAATGGGCGACCTTATCGCTAAAAGCGATCTCTTCCAGGCAACCTTTGGATGGAGAGGAGTAATTATAAACAGTTTGAACGGAGGCACGATGAAAATTCTATTATTTCTAAATATGGAGATTTAATACATGCCATCTCAAGGAGAATTTTTTTTTTATACAACTTAGAATGGCAAACAAGCTGACGGCCCACCTGATGAAAAGTGGTAACCGTCGCCTATAGACATGAGCAGTACCATAGACATAACAGAGTATACTGTTTCGCTCATGATACCCCCCATGCGACTCAGGTGTTATTCCTCTGTACCCAGTAAATTCACGCCATATCGCACCTTTCAAACCGAAACACAGCCATGCAAACACAACTGCTTCACGGTAGAAACACGAATAGGACAGAGGTATCCAAGCAATCGACTTTTGTACAAAGTCTCCCTCTGGTAAAATCGGATTGGAAAATACTTAAAAAAGATATTTTTTTATATCGGTCCCATAGAAATGTTATCAAACACAGTTCAGTAGTTTAGTTAATAAATCTAAATAACTGTTTTTGCCACAATAGAAGTAAATAGGTTGTTTTTATGAGGTACAATAGTAAATTATCTTTCTTCTTATAAAAGGCGTAGTCGAAACATATTCACGGATTTTAAGAAATGAGTACGCTAATATCGTCTTAAGTGAGAGCAAGCTTTAAGAACAGCAACGGTACCATACGACGACAGAATTAAATATGAACACCATAAAATGCCAAAATAATATTTTTCAGTCGACTTTTTATGACTTTGTTACAACAATTTGTTATTATGCAGTGTTAAATATTGAAATATCGTCATAGTCGTAGAATACTGACGGATCTATATATGTAATATTGTCAGATCCGTCAGTATTCTACGACTATGACGATATAAAAGTGAGAAGTGAGAGACCCTGTGACACGTTGACCAGGCATGTGGTCTGTTACAATCACCACATGACAGCAACTGCATGTCTATGTTATATAAGTGTATGCAATTGCATTCGAGAGTGATTTTGTTTTTATATAACACTAGCGGCCCGTCCCGGCTTCGCACGGTTAGACATTTTTACAACATTTTAAAAAGTGGTTATTGTGACATAACGATAATAGTTGGACATATAGTATCGTGAAGTTTTTTGTAGTTATTGATGTTTTCTTCAATGTTGTAGAACATACTTTTGTTCTATCACCAATAGTTTCCGCAGCGCACGCGACGAAAGATATTTTATAGCATTTTTTTTACACCTTGAGTTACGTTACTAAAGTTTTAGTAAGGATCCCTAAGCTTTTCTAGCAATAAATATAGCTTATGTTACTCAAGGTGAATGTAGCTTTATAATGGTGAAAGAGTTTTTGAAATCGGCAAACTAGTTTTTGAGTATATAATAAATAAATGCAAACATACATACAAAAATACAAATCTTTCCTCTTTATAATATTAGTGTAGATGTTCTTAGTATCAGCTATCTATACAATGTTGATTCAATATCTTATTACGATAATAAAATATAAATAATTAAATTGTAACTATTTATTTTTTATTGGATAAAAATGGAATGGCCACCCTGCCTGCGCTATCAGGATACGCTGACGGCGCACCAGTGAGGGATGATACGTGAGGATAAAGTAGATCAGTTGGCCCATCGTGATAAATTTATCAAATATTAACCACTATGGTTTCCAGGGGGAACCGCGTGGAGGTCGACCTGTAATTGTAACTGGTCGATGTTTGTATATGGTATTCATTTAAGAATGATGATAATGTTTGTTTATGGCAATCATTTGTGAATTAATGATTAATTTAAGAAAAAGTGATATAAGAGCAAGGAAGTCAAAACAATATTTTTTTGAAATTCTGATTTTTTTTGTATTATACTACAAAGGTGGCAAACAAGCATACAACCCGCTTGGGGTTAACTGTCGCTGTAGCGTATGGACGTAAGCAACACTAGGGGTGGCACGTGCGCGTTGCCGACCACTAAGAAAACTTAATACACTACGCACGCACGCACGCACGCACGCATGCACGCACGTACGTGGATTATAATAATCGATTCTCGACGATTAAGCAACACTGGCCGCCTCGTACTGCGGCCCGTACACACTTGTTATCAGTTGACCGTTATCAGTATCGAAAGACTATTGATAAACGTACTTGTGTACTTGTTTTATTATTGTTCATATTGTTATGTGCATTGTTCAAGGGCGTTTCTTTTTTTCAAATGAATGAGATCCCCAATTTGCTTATATTTCTGTGTGTATATATTACGCGATATCTCTGGTAATTTTAGACCAATATTGATAATTCAAAAATGGCGTATTTTTTTTTTAATCGTGAAAATGGTATGGTCACCCCGCCTGCGCTAACGGGATACGCTGGCAGAGCACCAGTGAAGGGTGATAGATGAGAATGAAAACAGGCCAGTTAGCCCATCATGATGAATTCATCAGGAATTAAACATGATAGTTTCCAGGGGGAACCGCGAGGAGGTCGACCTGGTTGGGTATATTGCTAGCAATGGGATTCTCAGTCTCCATTACTAACAATCCCTTTCCCCCTAAATAGCGTATTTAGGTTTCTTAAAGGTCGACAATACTTGTCTGATATTACAGGCGTCCACAAGGTACGGTAACTCCGTTTACCATCAGACGGGCCGTGTGCTTGTTTGCAACTATAAAAGTGTAAAAAACACCCTTTTTTCAAACTTTGGAATTCGTTTAAAAGTAAATTGTCGTGAATGGTTTGGATTAATTTACTCCCTTATTATTTGATACTGGTAGCTCACTCGCATATATTGGGAACAATGACAAACGGACAGGACGGTAACATTATAAAATAATAGTTACATATATAGTGCCAGGGATGCTCTTCTCCAATGATCTGCCCAGTTCTAGAGTAAGGGCACACGGGTATCCCGGGTACGATCCTGGTCTCCCGAGCTAATGTAGTGCTCTTTTTCCCTTTTCCTCATAAATTCTGCATTTTTTTTCTACAAACTTCCTTTAATTAATTTCAGTTCTCCTCCGTTTTACTTGATTCTCTTCTTTATACCATAAATGGCGAATGCCACCACTAAATACACAAGAAGGATTTTTTTTATTGGATAATAATGGAATGGTAACCTCGCCTGCGCTAACGGTATATACTGGCGAGGCACCATTGAGGGATGATAGGTGATAATAAAAAAGCAGGTCAGTTAGCCCATCGCGATGAATACCAGAGGTATTCATCACGATGTTTGCAATGGGACTGGTAGCCCGCATTACTAACAATCTCTGCCGCCCCTCCCTCTAGGAGGATTGACGTAAGGCAGGTGTCTAGGTGTAAAACAAGAAACCAGAATTTTAGGGAAATATGGATAAAAAAAATATTAAGTAATTTATGTGATTGGGATCGACGTAGCAACTATGCCTGAACGGTTGTGCTTCAGTTTGAAATATAGTAGTAAAATTAAATAGCACTGAGGTGTCCTCAGTACTCAGGAATGGCAACACATGAGGGGCACCATAGGCAGCAATGTAATTTGTTTTATTCTATTTACAGTGCTTATATCGTGTCTATAGGGTATAATTATATTTACCAGTTTCATAAAAAATAATCCCCTATTTATGATTGTGGGAACCCTTAAAGTAAGAAGTGGCAGGTGTCAGCCCTAGTCCCCGGCCGGGCCGTGGTGGCTATCGGCCGTGCTCGTAGCGTAGGCGTGATATCTGTGCTATCAATCGATCAGCTGATTGCCCCGCGGAAATGTCCACCCACACGAATGATCGCTGTATTGAGTACGCAGACATACAAGAATTGTACTATTACTTATGTGTATGGAAGTCTCTCAATTCTATTGATGCTCCAGTGTTGGCACTTTCTTGAAAATGGAATTCTTATAACCTTTACGAGAATTTAGAAAAAACAGAAGTGTCTTTTCGGAATCGTTTTAAACTTTCTATATATATCTAAGAAAATATATATATATATATATATATATATATATATATATATATATATATATATATACAACTGAGTTTTTTGCCCGTTCTTCTCAGCTGACATTTCTTTCTGAACTGGATAGAAAATGTTTTAACAAAAAATAACTTTTCTAAAATGCGTATAGTTTTATATGTAGTTTCATTTTAATTTTACCATAATCGAATTCGCCGATAAAATTTGTCTTGTCATGAAGCAATTCGAATATTTACCAGATTATAATTTACTAGAGGCAAACTTTGTACAAAAGTCGTTTGCTTGGATACCTCTGTACCATTCGTGTTTTAACTGCGAAGCAGTTGTGTTTGCATGGCTGTGTTTCGGTTTGAAGGGTGGGATATGGCAGGGTACAAAGGAATAACACCTGAGTCCTCAGGAATGACAATGTATGGGGGGTATCATGGGCGAAACGGTATACTCTGTTATGTCCATGGTACTGCACATGTTTATAGGCAACGGTTACTACTTTCCATCAGGTGGGCCGTCAGCTTGTTTGCCATTCTAAATATAAAAAAATACCTCATTTTCCATTGTACAATTATTTCAGAATAAAAATTGTACTATATTGTTTATAGAAAAGAGATTATTATTTTAAATACACTATCGGAATTTAATACGATGCAATTGTTATACTACTTACGTACCTAATTTTTATTACAGACTTTTTAACATGCAGCACGTCATGGTCACGGCTGGAGAGCACTCGCAGTTTCTTCGGCCACCATGTAAAATTTCATTTAAATCGGTCCAACAGTTTCGGAGATAAGTCCGTACAAACAAACAAGTAGACGGAGAAACAAAAAAATTAAAAAAATGTGGATGTGTACTATTTAATTTCTAACATAGGGGGACAAGTCAGGTGGGACTTGGTTTTTATCGTTTTTTTTTTCTATGTACAGACATTCGATCTCTACAGTTTTATTATATGTGTATATGTATATAATATTAATGAAATAAATGTGAAAGTTTATACAATCTACTTCTGGTCACACGTAACCAGCGTAAAAATAAGTTTATTGTGATTACATTACATACATTGTACCTATATGTTAAACGCTGTTTCCGACATTGTAAATTATTTCGGTGATAAGCGATCCAGTTGATATGTAACGCGAGTAAAAACTGCTTTTATTACTTGGTCGTTACGATATGATAGCTTTCGTTCGGTAAAAGTTGTTACGCCGCTCTACTGTACAAGACATGCACACACACACACAGTGTTATTTTTTTATTAAAATAAAATATGGTTTTTTATTATCTAAACGAGTACCAATGACAGATATAAAAAAACATGTTTCATTTTAAATATTTAATACATGGATTTTTATAATAAAATAAATACGTTTATAACGCAAAATCGGGAAGCGTTCCACATTTTTACATTGCAACTGTCAATTTTGTATATTTTTAATTTGATTATGAATATTTAAACTTTATAAAAGTAATTTGTATATATTTACTTATTTAATTAGTTCAAATCTACCTGCTTCTGGACATAGGCATAGGTTTCGTTTTCAATCAATTTAAAAAAAGAATGTTCCCAATTTTGTTGTATTTTTTTATATTTGTTACCTTATAACTCCGTCAGTTATAAACCGATTTGGAAAATTCTTTTTTTAATTGAAAGGATATACTTACGGATTAGTCCAATAGAAATTTTATCAAAATCGGTTTAGTGGTTTATTCTATAAATCAAAATCACTGGTTTTGCCCTAATTTAAGTTAGTTTTTTTTGTTGTGGAACACACTTCTAATTATTATCATGCCAGTTGTAACAATTTTGTGTAAACTTCATCCACTGTTTCAATCGCTCTGCAACGGGTTGATGCTAAAGCCGGCCGTAGCTAAAGGGGGGCATTGAAGGGCAATGCTCTACCTTAAAAAACTCAATGCCCTACCTTAAAAACTCAATGTCCTACCTTAAAAACTCAATGCCCTACCTTAAACGCCCAACGCCCTACCTGAAAAGGCCCAATGCCCTACCTTAAAATGAAAAGCGCCAAGAAAATTAGACAGATTCGGTTTTTAGAAGTCACTTAATAACGGCTTCCACGCCACTAAAAAGTTCTTTTGCCCTACCTTAAACTCGGATCTAGCTACGGCCCTGTGGTCTACCGACTATCTCTGTCCCTGTCTCGACCACTACTCCGAATACATACACGAAATTATCTATTTTTCTTTTATTCGATCTGATAGTTTGATAGTACCATTCTTGTAATGCACATATGCTGCCTATCCAGCTATGCGGTCAGTTGTTTTTAGATACAGAGATTGATAACGTGTTCTTATCGGATTATACAATCTTACGGCCAAGGTGCACGTGTTATGAGAGGTTCAATAAAGTCTATCGGTTTGATGATTTCACGCATCGAATACAGCGACGATTCTTAGCTCGGAGCCAGTCTGCTTCACTGAGATCTACTCTACCTACACATTAAAGATTATACACAGACATTTAGCTAAATATAAATGTATATAAAAACTATTCATCCATGTAATCCAATATTTTTATGGGGCTGTTAAAAGGAGTTTAAAATGAAGCAATAACAGGCAATTCAATCTCAACCGCTGGTGTCGTGGGTGATCATGGGCGGCGGTAGTCACTTACTATCAGGTGTTGTAAAAAAAAAAAATTGAGAAATTGCATACTATTATAATTTTTTTTTTTTGGAATTGGTTGAAAATGGCCCGGTATGATTTGAACCCACATCTGCGCGTTTCCAGTTAAATTTGCCACATAAGGAATCCTAAGGAGTATCAATTGGTAAAACTTCAACCTTTTTCTTTCAAAGGCAATTACGTTTATAAAAATTTTGAAAACCAATTTCAAAATTTATTTAACCTAGATACGTTGTTTGTGTGTATATTACGCGCAACTTGATCAAATTTTTTAATAAGAGATTGAAGGGATTGTTTGTAAATGTCGCCATCAGTTTATAAAGCTATGGATGCAATTTAAATTATTTATCTAAAGTTTAACAACATCTTGTACTGAAACTGCTAATACGAATAAATACCACAAAAACAAACAACTTCCATTGTAGTAAAACCAATTTTTTTATTTAAAAAAGTAAACTATTGAACCTGTTTTGATAAAATTTCTATGAAACCACCCTGTAAGTATATATATCCTTTCAGGTAAAAAAATAATTTTCCACGTCACTGTATAATTGACGGAGTTATGAGGTAACAAACATAATAAAAATACAACTGTCAATTCAGTTAAAATAGTAGAAAATAGTTAAAATAGTAAAAAAGAATTAGGTAGGACATTAAATCTTATGGAATAACTACGGCTGTACTAATAGGATAGTGCAGCCAATAGGTCCCAAATGGGGCGATTTCCCACGAAGAACGGGAAAATAGTTAAACAATTTAATAGGTTATAAGGCCTATAATAGCCCGTATAGGTGCCAAATGGGCACAAATAGATAGAAATGTATCATTTTAAAGTCGGTTGAAAATATAAACTCACATGACATAGTTAACATCCGTTAGCGCGTAACAGAAAGGGAATCTAATTTATCGTGATGATCTTCAAATCTGAGTTCCATGACCTACAGAAGGCGCAGCGTGTGCGTATGTGGTGTAGTGATGTGGTCGCCAGCCTCTCACGTGTCACCGTACCGAGCTCGGTTTGTAGATAAACCGTTAGATGCTTTGTAATCGTCGTGGTTTGCCGTCTCGACTCATATTAGTGGAGCGCTTACGACGACATCGCGACGTGATGTTGTCAACGTAATTAAAATAAATCTACGTGTTTATATATGTATGCGGCTTGAGTCATCGTGATAAATTCATCAGGAATTAACCATGATAGTTTCCAGGGGAAACCACGAGGAGGTCGACCTGGTGGTCTACCATAAAATGAAATTCCGAATTTTCGGGCTCAATTTCGTGTTTTTGTTCGCACCGAAATCGGCTCAGTAAATGGAGCTTAACATTTCGTACATCATAAATCCTATCCTAATAGTGCAGGGGAATGATATTTTAACATTTTTAACAACTTTAAACGGCATGTATAACGTAATTTTAACATCAGATTTCAGTTTCGTTCGTGCCCGAAATTTCGGAAAATATTTCATGGTAGGCCCTCTGGTCGAGTATATTGCTAGCAATGGGATTTTTAGTCTCCATTACTAACAATCCCTTTCCTCCCAATGTACTGACATTTTAGTTGTGGGTATAATTTTAAACGACAAATACAAATTTACAATTTGTATAATGGTTATTTTATTTGTATTTTATTCACCTTGTATACGTTTTTTTTCTTGTACCGTTCCTGCAATAGATTATCAGCTAATTTTAAAATATTAGATCTCGAATCCTTCAAACATAGAGCGAACACGTAATTTTAATATATACTGTGGGGGTCAAGGGATTGTTAGTAATGGAGACTAAGAATCCCATTGCTAGCAATATACCCAACCAGGTCGACCTCCTCGCGGTTCTCCCGGTATATATATATAAGAAGGTTCAGAATTCGTCTAATGTTTTTGCCACTATATTATTATGCGATCGTCAATTCTAAACCGATAGAATCAATCATAATTAGAATCGAAATTGCCGTATTTCTTTTATCAATTCAGTCGTTAATTGTCCACTGTTGAACATTTCTTTTTTTTTTTATGCAACTTAGAATGGCAAATAAGTTGACGGTCCACCTGATCGGAAGTGGTAACTGTCGCCTATAGACATGAACTGTATCATGGACATAACAGAGTATATTGTTTCGCCCATAATACCTCCCATGCTTTGCTATTCCTGACTCAGATGGTATTCCTCTGTACCCTGTAAATTCACGCCACCCACCCTTCAAATATATGATGTATACACACACACACACACACATATATATATATATATATATATTAAATATTAAAAGCGCGGTAGTTTTTTTGACGGAGTAAAATTAATGTGTTTAGTGACGACTAAAGCCGCAGTTTATCTTTGCTCTGCAAAATTTATTTGCAAACAGACACAAGATTCAACATAATACAATAACATTGAATAAAATGTTAAAAAGCGTGTAACGTTCAAACTAACGAACAAAGGAACGCGTGATTCGAAGTGGCCATTACACGTTGGTTGTTTAGCGAAACCGTCATTAATTATAGTAGAGTTGTAGAGCATCGAATGAAGAATGAATCAGTTTAAAGGAAAGTAGACTTATCTCCTTTCGCCGGTTCGCCGCCGCGGCGCGGGACCGTTTCGAAAGCTGCGGCAGTTTTGGAATATTTGGCTGCGTTTACTGAGGAAGTGTGGCCCAAATACCGCACCTGTGCAAACCGAGCTTTGACGAAATCGGGCGTGGAATGTTTGGGATGGGATCGCGTGTTGCCGGTATCCGACTACACATCTCGTACACATACAAACACGTAGAAAATGTATACTATTCTAATTCAAATATATTTGTATCTCGGATACTACTATTTCTGTACGGTATGGACTGCCGTACGGTGAGCGTGGACTGTAGGGGCGTTGGTTCAGGCTGGAGTGAAACACAGCGATTACTATTCTGAAGCCTCCGGTACCGTCTGAAGAGAGTATTTTTCTTCTTGTCCTATTTCTTCTCGAGTGTAGTGTGTCGCTGCTCGGAAGCGAATGCCGCTCGACGGGAGGCGGCCTATCTTTATACCCGCCCGGTCGCACGATAACATTTCTAACTCGCGTTAGCGAGTCTGTGCGAGCGGGACGGGGCGAGAGTGAAAGAGACGCGTATCTCTTTAGAACGGTACCATATAGCGTCTATTTATTTATTACAATTTGCGTATTTCTATTCGTTTTACAATTTCTATTTCTATTCGCAGGTAATAATAACAACACACAAAGAATACTTTATTTAACTTACACTATAGGTATCTTAAATCTATGTAAAATCTATGTAAAATAACAGTATACAAAACGATTAAAACTACGGACTTAACAACTATAAATTACATATATAAATGATTATAATGTCGCGAACATAATCTCCCGCCGCAGCTCTCGTAGCTGGAGTTAACTCGTGTTCGCGTCGCTCGATGTCGATGTGGGCAGTATGATCAACTTCTTAGTGGGTCGCCGTAGGATGCCCTTGTTCGTCCGCACGTCGACTGCTCGGATCTCGCCGTCTGGTCCAGGGTAGGTCGCCACCACCACGCCTCGCGGCCACGTGTTGCGAGGCAAGGTCCCATCAGCTATTAGGACCAGGTCGTCCATTTTGATGGCTCCGTGTGTAGCTCGGGGCTCCCGCCGGTGTTGCAACTCGGGTAGGTACTCCTTCACCCACCGGTTCCAGAAGCAGTCAGCTAGCCTCTGGCTGGCACGCCACTCCTTGTGTCCCGCCGCGTCGCTCTCTGTGAAGCTGCCTGGCAGTGGGACGCGCGATGGACCGCCCAATACGAAGTGATTGGGGGTTAGGGCGCTGTCGTCGTCTGCCGATGTCGACACGTGGGTTAGCGGTCGGCTGTTGAGGGTGTGCTCGACTTCGACCAGTAGAGTGTGGAGGACCTCTTCCTTGGGCGCCCGTTCGTTCAACGTGGCGGCTAGTGCGGTCTTCACGCTACGCACCAACCGTTCCCACGCACCTCCCATGAAGGGTGCGCTCGGGGAATGTAGCGCCACCGGATGAAATGGACTGATGACTCTTCTTGGATGGCTTCCTCGGCTGCTTTCTTCAGTTCGACGTCAGCACCTTTGAGGTTGGTGCCTTGGTCGGACCATAATTCCGTGGGACACCCTCTGCGGCTTATGAAGCGCCGCAGGGCCATTATGGCGGAGTCCGTGCTGAGGCTGCCGGCGATTTCCAGGTGGACTGCGCGCGTCGTTAAGCAGGTGAAGAGCACTCCGTACCGCTTCTGGTGAGTGCGGCCCACTGTCACGGTCATAGGCCCGAAGTAGTCTAGGCCGGTGAACGTGAACGGTCGCTGATGATGCGCCAGCCTGTTCTGTGGATGGTTGCCCGTTGATGGCTGCGCCGGTCTTGCTCTTCGTAGGCGGCACAGCTGACACCTCTTCAGTTCACTGCGGACGGCGTGTCGTAGGCGCAACACCCACAAGTGTTGTCGCACCTCGTTCGTGGTGATCTCGAAGCCGCCGTGGTGAAGTTTCCGATGCACCCATGCGATGTATAGGCGCACCCAGGTGTGGTTTCCGTCGACGATGGGGGCTCTCGTTGCTCGGCTGACAGATCGGCGGCGGCTGCTATTCTCGATCGAAGTCGCAGAATGTCGTCGTTGTCTATGACGACCGACAGCTGTATGAGTCGACTGGATGACGGCAGCTGTTTCCCATGTTTCAATGCTGCGATTTCGTCGCCGAACGCTTCTTGTTGCATCGCGCGAATCCATAGCCGTCGCGCGCGATCTAGGTAGTGTGTGTCTATGGGGATGAAACACACAGATGGACTATTGCTGTTCTTGATTTTCATCTTCATCTTCTCTCTATCGACTTTCTTCGTGCGGGTCCAAGTGGGGTCGGCGCTCTCTTTCTTCTTGTTTCTTTTTCGGATGGCGGCACAGCGTTGACTGGTCGGTCGCAGGAGGTCGATGAACTGCAATACCCGTGCTGAACTGCGAACAAGTTTCAACCAATTAGAAAAACGTGACGGATCGGGTAATGCTATAGACAACTGCGTCGCGTTCTGTAGCTTGTGTACGCGTTCTTCTCCCGTTTCCGCTTGACTACCATCGCTTGAACTATCTTCACGCGGCCACTGTTCTTCGTTTTTGTCGAGTTTCCTTTCGACCAGTTGGAGACGTCGCATTGCCGATTCATAGTTGTCCGGCGGCACAGGGTCGTCCTTCTTCCACAGTAACCCCGTCTCGTATCCTCCCGCCGGTAACGGACGAGTTTTCTCTTCTAAAATGCGTAGGGCGCGACGTTCCTCTTCGTTGTAGGACCTCTTCGGTGCTCGAATCGCTGGGGATCAGCGATTCGAGCGCGAAATGTTGCTTCATCATTTCTTCCATCGATTGTTCCTCTTCGTGTGTCGTCACTATGTGGCTGATTCTGTGCACCTGCTGTCTTGCCCTGCCGCGACTTGTACCGTGCAGTACCCATCCCAGATCGGTGAGTGATGCAACCGGCTGCGTGTCGGATCCTCTTCTGACTTCGTGGGCCAGCAGTAGGTGCCAGTTGTCTTGCCCCAACAGTACCGTCGGTTTGCCCTCTTCGTAGACCAACTCCCTCTCTATGTCTTGTAGATGTGGACAGCCCTTGATGACGCTGCGTGGTACCGACTGCGGTGATAACTGCAGTCTGTCCATCGTCCGTGCCCCCACTGTGTATTCTTGCGAATTCCGCCCGCGGATCTTGAAGTGAACACGCGTCGATTGAGCTGCGTTGATCCGTGCCCCGGCCACACCTTCCATGTAGAAGGGTGCGGGGGGACCCGTAGCACCGATTCGCTCCGCCACCGTCGTCTCGATGATGGTGCAAGTCGACCCGTCGTCCAGTAGCGCGTAGGTGTCGCACGTTCCCGTGGGACCGGTGACTCGTATCGGCAGGATCTTCAGGAACGCGATCTTGTCGTTTTCCCTTGCCGATGCGGCGACTGCGGCGGACTTGTCCTCGACGACGTGCGTTGTCACTTCATTCTCCGGCTGTTGTCGCGTGGTGTGCAGCAGAGGGTGATGAGTCTGCGTGCACTTATCCACTCCACATCTCTTGCTCTTGCAGGCGTGGCGAAATCTTCTCACTTTGAGGCAGCGGAAACACAGCCTATGAGTCTTTGCTAGCTCCCACCTCGCCGATGTGTCCGCTTCCTTCATCGTCTTGCAGTCCGATGGAGCGTGTCCCTCTCGTCGACACATCGGGCACGGTGGTGTAGCGGGTTTCTCCTGCGTCGTGTATGTCTTCGCCGTCTTCCTAGGAGCGGACTCCCGCCGGTCTTCGGACGGTATCTCCTCGGCGGGGGCGAAGTTTCCACATCGTGCGGCGGTCCTTTGCAGGAACTGAGAGAATGTTATGAGGTCCGGTTGTCCCTCCGGTTGGTCGTTGGCGAAATCGTAGTACTTGAAGCGTAGTACCGACGGCATCTTCTCTGTGACGTTTCTTACTATTTCTTCGTTGTAGAGGTAGTGACTCTTGTTCAGCGCTCGTATCGTGGCGACGACGTTCTGCACCTTACTTGCGAAGAGGCAGACGTCTCTTGCGTTGTCCGAGAGTCGTGGTAGCGCGCGGAGTTTGTTCAGTTCGGCTGTGACGAGTGCTCCAGGGCGGCCGAACCTCGCGGCTAACATCTTCATCACTTCTTCTGCGGTCGTAGACCCGACGAATAGGGAGCGTGCCGCGTCCTTTGCGGCCCCCTTCAAACTTCTGCGCAGTCTTGCTAGGTTCTCTTGTTCTGTGTGTTGACTTGCGCTTTCTTCATAGGCCATCTTCCATGGTAACCACTCGCTCGACGATCCATTGAAGACTGGCAACTCGGTGACTCTTGACGCTGTGGAGGGCAGTATGTTGCGAGCGGCCATCTGCATGGCGATCGCAAACTCATAGCAATCGATGCCCACCTTCAGCACCGGTTCTTCTTTCTTCATCGACTGCATCGCTGCTGCTATCGTAGGAATGGCGGCATGTGGGTCAACGTGGCGTGCGTGGTCCCGATGAAGTGCGTCGCTGCTCGGCTGTGGCGGCGGCGCTCTCGAATCCTCTTCAACGGGTTTCGATGGGACGAACCCCTGACGCTTGCCGGTGACTTCTTCTATCTCTGGTACATGCGGCTCCATCGTGAGTGCCAGCGTGCTTCGATGAACCCAATCCGACGTTCGTTCTCTTCTGACGGTAGCGTCGTCGTCTTCTATTTCCTCGTCGTCCTCTGATTCGGCTTCCAGGGCGGCGACACGTGCAGCAGCCAATTCCACCTCCTTTCGAAGTAGCTCCTCCCGTGCCTTGGCCAGAGCCTTCTTCTTCTGTGAGACCGTGGTGCGAACCGTGCGTGCCGTGCCGTGCTTCGGTTCCTTCTTCCTTGCTGTCTCCTCTGTCGTTCCTGTAGCTTCGGTAGTCTCCGTGGCTCCTGTGGTCGTCGTATCGCCGGACGTGTTCGTAGTCGATGTGGTGGCGGCGGTAGACGACGTGGCAGCGACAGAAGACATTCTGACAGCCGCAGACGACGTGGTGGCAGCAACGGACGGCGTGGCAGCGACGGACAGCGTTCCGGCGGCCGTAGTCGACGTGGCGGCGGACGTTGTGGCTTCGGTGACGGCGATTTTCTGCTGCGACGACTTCATGTTTCTCGTAGTCGGCATTTCAGCGATCCGGCTTCAGAATGGTCTTCCTCCAGCAATCCAGCTTCTCGATGTACCAACGGTGTTCCTCCAGCAATCCGGCTTCTCGAAGGACCACGATGTACGGTATGGACTGCCGTACGGTGAGCGTGGACTGTAGGGGCGTTGGTTCAGGCTGGAGTGAAACACAGCGATTACTATTCTGAAGCCTCCGGTACCGTCTGAAGAGAGTATTTTTCTTCTTGTCCTATTTCTTCTCGAGTGTAGTGTGTCGCTGCTCGGAAGCGAATGCCGCTCGACAAGGTAGGTATTCTCCGCACGTAGCCGTATAAAGGGGACGTGGGGGGTATAGCAGCCCGGGGCGTTGGCCCCCTTCTGCTGGTGTCTCTCGCCGCACATTACCATGTGCAGGGTAGTTGGGGGTGGTACTTGCCGGTGGTTTTCATAGGAACGCACTAAGGTTCACTTGTAGACTGTTGGCGCCGTCTGGGCCGGTCGGCGCGGTCTTCGCCTGCCAGGTGAGACCCCATGGGGGGAGGCCCGGCAAACTGCCAGCGCAAGAGCGGCCCATGACGACGGCGCCACGCGCTTCTACACTATGGGACCGTGTCTTTTTCTTCTGCTTCGCGCGAGCGGGTGAGTTCGCGCGCGTATGGCTTCATCTCCGGCGGTCTAGCGTGCAGAGGCGCTATGCCTCTGAGGTGGTCCCATTTTGATGCGTCCGCGCGTTGGAACAGTCTAGTCGCTAGTTCTTTCACGTGTGCGTCCAGTGGCTGGATTTTGAGGTCCCTCTCCAGGGTGGCGTTTCTGACGAACTTATGCGCACCGGTCAGGGTACGCAACGTCAGGTGCTGTTGTGCTTCTAGTGCTCTTCTGTTTGTCTTGCTGACGAATGCGTACCGCGCCGGCGCGGCATAAGTTAGACGCGGGCGGATGTACGTTTTATAAATTCCCGTCTTCATCTGGAGAGGGAGCTTTCCGACGAGTACCGGACGCAGCAGGTGCCTGGCTGTTCTAGCCTTCTGGCGAACCTTCTTGACGTGCGTTCCGAAAGTTAACCGGCGGTCGATTTCCACCCCTAAGTAGGTGGCGGTGCGGGACCACTCGATCGGGGAACCGAGCAGGCGTAGCTGTGGTGGCGTCCTTTTCATGTTGGCTGTGATCGCCTGTGTCTTGCGCACGTTCACCGACAGGCGCCATTTTCCCAGCCATTCTGGCAGGGCATCTAATACGGTTTGGAGTTTTGACGCCGCGTGCTTATTGTTGAGCGACGTCGCGGCGTAGGCTGCATCGTCGGCGTAGAGCGCCAGTGTAGTCTGCTCCGTGGTTGGGATGTCGTCGGTGTACTGCGCATAAAGCACAGGCGATAAGCAGCTGCCTTGCGGGACGCCCGCTCGGATGGGACGCTCACCCGAACAGGTTTGTTCAACCGCCACCATGAACCGACGATTCCTGAGAAATGAGGCCACCACTTGGATGAGCCTTCTTGGCATTTCTGTCTGGGTGGCCAACTTGTACAGCAGACCGTCGTGCCAGACCCTGTTAAAAGCTTTCTCCATGTCGAGGAATACTGCTACGGCGACTTCCTTCTTGTTGATGGCCGTTGTGAACGCGTGCAGTATCCTGATCAGCTGCAGGGTGGTGGAGTGCTCAGCTCTGAACCCGTATTGCTCTTCTCTGGGCTTGATGTATGTGTTTATGTGTTTGAGAAGTAGTCTCTCAAACACCTTCGATACATGCTGCAACAACGTGATTGGCCGGTACGATTCCGGTTTCAATACGTTCTTACCGGGCTTAGGCAGCGTGATAACTTTGCCTATCTTCCATGTGTTTGGGAAATGCCCTGTGCGCATAATACCATTGTACAGGCGTGTAACTGCCGCTATAGTGCGCGGCGGCAGGTGGTGCAATGCCGTATTCGTGATATTATCGCTGCCGGGGGCCTTCCGAGGCTTCGTTTTTCTTAATTCACGCTGCACTTGTCCCGGCGTAAACACCACCGGGTCTTCGTGTGGCGCTAGTGGCGGAGCCAGGTAGTTTTCAACGTATTTGACTACCATGGCAGCATGTTCGGTATCGGTAACCGGGTTCGGCTGGAACTGGCGTTCTAGGTGTTCGGCTAGGATTTCCGCACGGTCTGCTGCACGGTATCTCGGCGTCCCATCGCTCGCCAGTAGTGGTCGGACCGGGGGCTGGGATTGGGACAGCCGGCGGCATAGGCGATGGATGCTATTCCAGTCGTCGCCGGCGTCTTCCAGTAATCGATCCCAGCTTTCCTTCCTGTGGGACTCAATGTCTCGCCTGATATCTTCGGCGAGTTTGTTCAACCTCGTCTTGAGGGTGGGGCAACGTGTCGACTGCCAGTCCCTACGCAATCGGCGCTTCGCTTCTAGTTTCATCCTGGTGGCAGCCGGGATCCACTCGCGGGTCCTTGTTACAGGTCCCGGCTGCGCTGCGATGTCCATGGCGTGCTGTATGGAGACTGACAGGTTAGCGGCGAGTTCTTCGACTTCAGACGAGGTTGAGACTGCCATCATGGGCGTGTTGTGCTCCATCGAGTCCCTGAATTTCACCCAGTCGATCCGACGGCGTGGGAGGCGCGGCGTCAGGAATGTCGGTGTTTGTGGAATAACCATGCACACCGGCAGGTGGTCGGATTGGATGTCCTCGAGGAGAACTTCCTGCGTCGGTTGGCTGTCTAGTCCTTTGTATAAGGCGAAGTCCAATACATCTGGAGCATGTGCTGAAATGTAGGGATAGTGAGTTGGAACCTCAGGGCCGAGCACGGTGATATCCATTCTCTCAGCTATCCCTAGTAGTGCTTTTCCTTCTGGCGTGTCGTTGTTGGAGTTCCAGGCCGTGTGTTTGCAGTTCCAATCGCCTGCGGCGACAGTGGGCAGCTGCGAATCGAAGATGACGGCGACGTCTGCAGCTGCAATCCTGTTCTGTGGTGGTTTGTATACTGCAAACACACGGATGGGGCTTCTATCTACGCATAGCTCGACACCGAGTGCGTACATGGATGTGAGATTCACCCGGGGGAGCGGTTGATGCACTACGTTCCTTTTCACCAGGACAGCCAACCCGCGATATGCCTTCTGGCCGTCCGTAATCTCGTCTTGTCGGTATGCATGGTATCCGCTAATGCCGCTCGACGGGAGGCGGCCTATCTTTATACCCGCCCGGTCGCACGATAACATTTCTAACTCGCGTTAGCGAGTCTGTGCGAGCGGGACGGGGCGAGAGTGAAAGAGACGCGTATCTCTTTAGAACGGTACCATATAGCGTCTATTTATTTATTACAATTTGCGTATTTCTATTCGTTTTACAATTTCTATTTCTATTCGCAGGTAATAATAACAACACACAAAGAATACTTTATTTAACTTACACTATAGGTATCTTAAATCTATGTAAAATCTATGTAAAATAACAGTATACAAAACGATTAAAACTACGGACTTAACAACTATAAATTACATATATAAATGATTATAATGTCGCGAACAATTTCATTATCATTATTCATAAAAAACACTGTATTTTATATATATTTTATTGTTATATATATATATATATATATATATATATATATATATATATATATATATATATATATATATAGATACAAGCAAGTTAGTTAGCCCATCGAGATTTCATTCGATCAATTCATTCAATTCAGCAGTATGGTTTCCAGGAGGACAAAAATTAACCAAGGTGATTTCGCGGGTAAACCGCGTGGAGGTCGACCTATTCCTTTCCACCCGGAATGGCATGGAGGTCAACGTAGCTGGTTATATTGTTAGTAATCGTAATGATTTAGTTTAGTTAGTATGAATGTCCTTTTCTCATAGGAGATAGTGGTGCCCAGTGAGAGAATGGGTTATTAAAACAAGACAAGATAGGATGAATAGATATAATTTTCTTTACCCGTATTGAAACAATGCAATTAGAAGTTCAAGTAAAGGAATTATTAGTGGCACTTTTCTTTTATTCCTTTATGTATGGCTGAAATAATAAGGGTTCTTCAAAAAGGGTATATTAAGATTTCTTTAGGGTCAGCAACACGCATGTAATACCCCCAGTGTTGCAGGCGTCCATATGCTACAGTGTCTGTTTACCATCATACAGGCTGTATGCTTGTTTGCCACCATTGTGGTTATAAAAAAAACAATATAGAGAAACGTCGAAATATTTTTATTATCTTCAAAGAGACTTCCTTACAAGATTTTTAAAATCGTTATATTTTAACTGCTTATTTTGTAAACATTTAGATGCGAAATAGAAAGGAGAATAGAGAAGATTCTTCTTTCTTTTTAATCGAGTAAAAAAGGAGGTTTTAAACGTAGTAAGAGTATTGAGAAACGTCAGTTTTTAATTTTACTGTATTTTTTTAACGTAATATCTGTACGAGATATCTATGTCACATTTTTTTTAAACTACTTTTTTTATTTAGCGTAATTACATCCTATACTAATTTTATAATTATTAATAGAGTTAGAAAGTCAGTTTTTGTTTTTATAATAATCATAAATGATTTGAAGTCGATTAAAATGAATTTTGTGTTCCTATTAATCTTTGGTTGTATATATACTCGTAAAGTATGCACTTTGCATACAAAGGATTCAGTTAAAAAAACTTGTAAATTTGTTGGTTATTTATAAAGATTACAACACCTAGGCATTTACAGATTAGCTACAAGGCATTCGTTACGACCGTTACAGATCAATTCACGTTCAACGATAAAACATACCTATTACAGACTAATAGCAGGCGCTGACTGACTACACAGCCAATTGAAAAAAAAATTAAATATAAAATAAATAAAAATGAAAAATTAAGTATAATTAAAATCGGTTCATAATTGGTGAAAATGTCGCGTAACATACAAACGTATAATGTTATTACAAAAGACTCGTTAATACCCAGACTAAACCTAGATAGTCGAGGTTTAAATCGAACCAGTATATAGAATAAATCCGACTATATTGCAAAAAATTACTCAGTACGGAAACCTAATATGGAAGATTGGGGGGAAAGGGATTGTTAGTGATGGAGACTGAGAATCTGATTGCTAGCAATATACCCAACCAGGTCGACCTCCTCGCGGTTCCCCCTGGCAACTATCATGGTTAATTCCTGATGAATTCATCATAATGGGCTAACTGGCCTGTTTTCATTCTCATCTATCACCCTTCACTGGTGCACCGCCAGCGTATCCCGTTAGCGCAGGCGGGGTTACCATACCATTTTCACCCATTAAAAAAAATATATGGAAGATTGTCGTAGGTACTTCTGGTAATAATAGTGGTCAATCATAGAGTGTTAGCCGTCGCACGCATACCAGTACTAATGTCGATAGTTGATTAAACAAAACAATTTTAATCAACTATCGAGAAATATTAAACAACTTAACAAACTAAACTATGTTCTAAATCGAAATGCAGCTAATTACATACTTCTTTCAGTGTTTGCGAATTGATACTCTTTTGTTATTTTTATCATCCAAAATCATATATTTTTTTTTAATGGATGATAATGGAATGGTAACCCCACCCGCGCTATTGTTATACACCGGCGGAGCACCAGTGAAGGATGATAAGTGAGGATGAAGTAGGTCAGTTAGCCCATCGTGACGAATTCAACAAGAATTGTTCACGATGGTTTCCAGGGGGAACCACGTGGAGGTCGACCTAATAAGGCATATTGCTAGCAGTCAAACTCCATTGCTAACAATCCCTTTCCCCCCTCCAAAATCATATTGTCGGAAATAATTCGTTACACACGCTGATTCCATAGATGTAAGGCAAGCTTATCCGTCGTGTGAGCGGATACGGGCGTCTAGCTCATCGTCTCCTTGCTTGTTCTGAGTGTAATGGTCGCAGGACGTGTGCTAATAGATAGATAGATACTCTTTATCGTTTCCTCTAAAAGATTACTATAGTAAACTTATGGTAAATATAAACAATTACAAGAAATAATCACAGTGAGAAAACAATGGTTCCAGACAACCTTTGGATGGAAAGAAGTAATTATAAACTTCTTCATTTTTTTTTGATTGGAGACACGATGAAGATCCTATTTTTTTTTTTTTTGCTGGTCATACTAGTTAATTTGCTTCCATGCTCTGTTCTATTCGATCCAATTTATGATAGACGCTTTATAATCATACATTTTACAATCTTTGTGACGCAGTGGTAAGCATATTTTTTTTACTGGATGATAATGAAATTTTCTAAAAATTATTGTTTTAACTTCTATTGTTCTTATTAAGATCCCTCATATTAATTTTTAATAATATCTTCCATAAACAGACAAGGTCTCGTTACAATTTTATTATATTCGTAAGATAATGCTTTAAAGAAAAAAACTACTTTGATCCGCTATACAGATTCGCTAGATTAAGTGTCAGTAAAGATTTTTTTTTACCTTTTGGCCCACTATAGACAATGCCGCTATGGTCTATTATCTCAAGTCGGTTAAAACAATAGCCAATTATGATGCACCTAGTTGATCTGTGCAGATATCGGTCGGCAGAAGGTCTTGGAACACAATCTGGGCAGTATTATATTTTTTATGTCGTAATTTATTAAGAGAAGGGTAAAGTGTGGGATGCTGTACACCTACTAAGGCAGTATCTATTTAATTTTATTATGAGTGACCTTCTTTGTTTTCTATTTTTACTAAATTTGTTTAGCAACATACGAGTATAATTAATTGGTCTGTGCTCAGAGCGTATGACCAAATATTACGAATACTACGGACCAAATAAGATAGGAATAGTCCATAATATTCTTGTAAACAAAAATAGGAGAGAGAATTGTTGGGAACTGCTTGGAGGTCGAGTTTTTAGTCGAAATCCTCTCTGGAAACCATCGTAACAAATTTTTGATAATTTTGTTACGTAAGCCAACTGTTGTCTGACTACGTCCTCAGTTCCTTACCTGTCGTCACTCGTTGATACCATTCGTATATATATATATATATATATAATATTTTTTTTTATATATATAGAACTTAGAATGGCAAACAAGCCGGCCCACCTGATGGAAAGTGGTAACCGTCGCCTATAGACATGACATCCATGGACATAACAGAGTATACTGTTTCGCCCATGATACCTTGCCATTCCTGAGGACTCACTTCCTCTGATACCATATCCATACCACAGCCATATGCTTCACGGTTGAAACACGAATGGGACAGAGGTACCCAAGCAATCGGAAAAGTCTCCCTCTGGTATACATTATTTGGAAAAAACCCAATATAAATTATATTATATTTGTATAAATTATGATTGCTAAGGGAGCGAATTGGGAAACAGTCGAGCTCCCTTAGTTGATAAATATAAATAAATAAATGCATTTCTTTTTTGGGATATCAAGACATAAACATATATGATTTTTATACTGTTCTCATTTTACAGGGACCCCCTGTAAATGCTTTATTCTTCAACTAGGCTAAGCATTAGGCGGGGCAAGGTCGTGTCAGAACAATTAGGTCGGTTCTTGTAGTGTACGCTAGTATACAATCAAAGAAAGTAAATTAGGTATCTGTACGTTCAATTATTCACATGTACAAGTATCCATGAATTAATCAGTCTCTATTTTAAAATATACTATCGATTGAATTACTAAAACTAACATACTAAGTACCTAACTATATTTTCCTTTCACAAGACAATCTTATCTACTGATATGACTCATATTGTATATCAGTTAACGTTTTGTTTTATTACGATATTTATTTTTAAAACATGTTCATTTTTAAAGACTCATATTAGACTCATTTACTAATGTAAACCTACATAACAAAAATGTAATGCACTTACCTACTATGTTTGTCATTTGCAACAATTCGACGTCAACAGGAATATTTAAGAAGAGTTCTTCGGGGAGAGTACAGTGCTTACGTCAGTCACAGCGTCTCGTCTTTCCGTTTTACAATGGATTTTTATAGTCCAGTTTAATACGATATTTATTTAATATATCTGACGAAGATAATTTAATCAAACATGAAGACATTTACGCTGCGTCATCCTACTAACTGTACCAGAGGGAGACTTTGTACAAAAGTCGATTGCTTGGGTACCTCTGTCCCATTCGTGTTTCAACCGTAAACCAGTTGTGTTTGCATGGCTGTGTTTCGGTTTGAAGGGTGAGATATGGCGTGAATTTACAGGGTACAGAGGAATAACATCTGAGTTCTCGGGAATGGCAACGCATGGGCGGTATCATGGGCGAAACAGTATACTCTGTTATGTCCATGGTACTGCTCATGTCTATAGGCGACGGTTACAACTTTCCATCAGGTGGGCCGTCAGCTTGTTTGCCATTCTAAGTTGTATAAAAAAAAAAAAATCGGAGGGAAACTTTACACAAATTTTGCCTGTATGACTATCTTTGTCACGCTTTTATTTCCATCAAAAAGCAATTATACTTGCATGACTGTTTCGGTTTGAAATTATAGTGCATAGAGAAGCAACGCCTTAGTCTCTCACGCGGTGCCATTCCTGAGGTCTAAGGCAATTACGCGTGATTGTATAATAAAGTCTTTTTTTTATACAACTTAGAATGGCAAACAAGCTGACGATCCACCTGATGGAAAGTGGTAACCGTCGCCTATAGACATGAGCAGTATCATGGACATAACACAGTATACTATAATAAAGTACAAACATTTTTCTTACATTTACACTTACATAGTAGCGGTTTAAATTTTATTTGCTTTTAAGAACCTGAATTACAAATAAATCGATACATTTATTTGTAATTCAGGTTTTGAATTTAATTTATTGTTACTGATTGATTTTTGAACATACTATTATGATTTTATTATTATTAATCGAATTAATAATTAATGTAATGTCAAGTATAATAACTTGTACCTAATCAATAAGGAATTTGCATGCTTGAATTCATTTGAAGTACAAATGTTCACCTTATAGTCTATATAAGGCGAACATTTGTATTTCACAACAAATTAATATTTGCAAAAACAATGTTCTGACAAATAAATCTATCAAAGGAGAATCATTCTCACTTATTGCATTTCTATACGTCAATGTGCAAGCGCACAAATAAACTCGTAATGCCATGACGCGAATTCGAGAAATGCGCGACCGCGCGGCTGCGCGACCCTCCCACGCAATGTTCCTTATGCGTAATACGTAGAATGTTGTTTAACAATTTTAGTAAGTAATAAGTAAATGTATATACATTTTGTTAATTTTTTTTTTCATTTTTCCACAAATTTAAATCTCTAATTTTAGTCACTCTTTAATCCTGCCGTGACCACACCGTGGTGCACTTATGCCTAAATATTGGCAATAAATAGAAATAAATTGAAATAAAATGTATAAAAGTATTATTATTATATTTATAATCGTCTCTTGTTAAGTCTCAAAAATAATTTAAATAAATTTTTATATATATAAAACTGCATTTCAAAGTCCAGGC
Organism: Galleria mellonella; assembly: GCF_026898425.1. NCBI lineage: Eukaryota > Metazoa > Arthropoda > Insecta > Lepidoptera > Pyralidae > Galleria > Galleria mellonella. Next base: position 4,606,457 of record NW_026442037.1, on the reverse strand, counting down.
TTGCTATAAATTATAGCAAGTGTTTATTGGTAGTAAAATATTTTATATGACTGTAATATTTCTTGTAATTGTTTGTATTTATAATAAGTTTATTAATGTAATATTATGGAGGAAACAATAAAGAGTATTTATCTATTTAAGATGAAGCATGCTTACTTATAAAACCGATATAATTTACTATTGACTTCAAGATTCCAAAGTTGTATTTCTCACGGAAGCAGGAAATGTTTCTCTCTTTAGCAGCTCATACTAAGAATGATGACGTGTACCGTTTTGTGCGAGTATGTGGCTTTTCCACGAGGTAAGGATAAAGTCCTACTGTTTCTTGTTTTTTTTTACTTTTTTATAATTTTTCTTATTTTTTTTTTTATTACAAATGTGTCGAATAAACATGCGTCTGACGGTAAACGGTGCTTATGGATGCCTCTAGACAGATATATAAATAGATAAATACTCTTTATTATTTCCTTCATAAGATTACAATGGTAAACTTATTATAAATACAAACAATTACAAAAAAAATTACACTAAGAAAATAATGGCCAGCCTTATCACTAAGAGCGACCTCTTCCAAGCAACCAAAGGAAAAGAGTAGTTATAAACAATTTCACTGGAGGCACAAAATTCCAAACATACATACATATCTGTCACGCCTGTCTCCCATTAGAGTAGGCAGAAACAATGGAACGCCAAATGCTTCGATTCAAACAAAATTCCGTTTGTTTTTTTTAAATACATATAGAGCTAGGAGTGTCACGTGTGCGTGGCCAGCTCGAATTAATTGATAATCATACAAGTAACATACAAGTATGTAAAATTAAATTGGTAGTGACAAGAAAGTATTGCATGATCGTTACCGGCCCACACGATGCTCCGACGGGTGACAGGCTGCCGCTGTCTAATTGCTCTTTATTACACCAATAACTGTCTGTAATTATAAGCAGGAACAATGTACATTCAATTACTGTTTAATATAATTATTGAATTGTGACATTTTATTTTCAAAATGATATCCAGATTGATAGTAGTACATTTTGTACAAAAGTCGATTGCTTGGGTACCTCTGTCCATTCATGTTTCAACCGTAAAGCAGTTGTGTTTGCATGGCTGTGTTTCGATTTGAAGGGTGGGATATGGCGTGAATTTACTGGATACAGAGGAATAACACCTGAGTCCTCAGGAATGACAACGCATGGGGGTATCACGGGCGAAACAGTACTCTGTTATGTCCATGGTACTGCTCATGTCTATAGGCGACGGTTACCACTTTTCATCAGGTGCGCCGTCAGCTTGTTTGCCATGGGTAACAGTCGATCAGCGCCTCTGACTACCCCGTAAGGAACTATAGTCATGTCAGTCATCATCATGTCTAAGTTTTTTTGTACAACAATTTAACTCAACTCGAAGCTGAGTAATAGAGTTAATGATAAATCGATGTTGGAGAAAGCTTGAAATCAGAATATCGTTTGTTTGAATCGATAACGTTTCTCTTTCGTAGTTAAAATTATTGGGATTTCGTGGGTAGAATACCCACGTTTAATTTAAATGACCAAGCCGTCATCCTGAAATGAGAATAAGAAGTTTTGATTAAGCGAAAAGAGTTATTTTAAATTTACTCGTATTTGTCAATCTTCGGTGTAAAATTGTAATACATATTTAAACATAATCCAATTTGTTTAGAAAATAAAAAAAAAATAGCTAAAATCTACAATTCTTTTAAAGCTATATAATCTTTAAGATATTTAAATATATCTACAAGAAAACAGAGGAATGTAAAATTACAGCAACAACAGTACGTGAGTAGTTCCAATTACGTCTATGGCAGCAATAGATATAGGCTGTGTGAGTACCGTCCTTTTGCCTTTCCCGCACAGCGATAGAACTAAAAAAAAGTTCTCTATGCTATTCATGTCAGATACCTTACCATTTGAGTTCGGTCCTGAGTTTCAAAATCGTTTGTAGTGTTAATAACGTGATTTATTCCGATAAATACGTGCATACACGAACGTTTTAAATACATATCAAACATCCTTCGTCTATTTTCTTGTAAAGTTTTTATTATTTATGAAAATAATCGATTTCTTGCACTTGAAAGATAAACATGCAATAATGGACAGTCTTATGGCTAAAATATGTATCTTTCAGACAACTTTAAGATAAAAAAATGTTGTCCCCTCTTGAGTTAGATATTGTATTGATATAATATTTGTCTCAAATGGGGAAACGAATAAGAACTGCATGAGGCGTTTTTGATTTTAATGGATGATAACAGTTTATTATATTATGGATATATTATGGGTATAATGATTTATTATTTATGTAAATATTTATTTTAATTTCCGTTTTGCACTACTACTGCCCACTCACTACTTCCTATGCCACTGTTAGGTTGACTGGAAGAGATCTCTTTTAGAGATAAGTTCGCCTTTGCTAACATTGTTATTAACTTATTGTTGTTACTGTATGTTTTAGTGCAATAAAGAATATATATAATGGAATGGTGCCCCGCCTGTGCTATCAGTATAAACGGGCGGGGCACCAGTGAAGGATGAGAGATGAGGGTGAAGACAAGTCAGTTATCCCATCGTGACGAATTAAACGATAAAAATAGTGACGATGGGGAGAGAGAGAGTTTCCACGGGGAGTCGAATAGAAGTCACCCTAATTTACCTGATTTATTTACTGAGGTACCATTTGTGATGTCCGCGGCGCTGTTGTCTATAGGCAACGATTACTTACCAATAGGTGGGCTGTCCCGTCAGCTTGTTTACTATCAACAGTACGGTATTCGTGTCCAAGAATGTATATTTTATATTCCTCATCGGAGACGATAACGGGACGGTGCACGAAGTGACTCGGATTGCAAATTTTATGCTAAATACGGATCTTGCCGGGCCTTGAGCCGTGTGTTGCGAACTCGCGGACGCCAGTTATCGGATATTTGTGTCAAATAAGTAACAGTGTAAGTGCTGTATTACGCAACCCGATACAGAAATATATTATATATACACATGCATATTCTATAGCTACTTATGTATATAGAATAACTGTATTAAAGCCGATTGAACAATTATGTCTTTTGCCTTCGAATTATTAAGAATGAGAAAAAATACTATTGTCTATTTACGTTCCTTTTTCCGCAAAGTTATACTGATTACCTGCTCCTCAAGCTAGGATACTTTGTAATATGAGAAACTATGTAACAAACATTTGGAGGTACTAACCAAAACACACAGACTCGAGCCGATTTAGAAAACTCCCAACTTTTGTGATTCTTCCCAAGATTGTGAAAAGAATTATTAAAATCGGCTAATATTGGCAAATGGTCATTTCATTTTCTACAAAGTGGACTTTAGTTTGTTTATCGCCTTTTCTTCTTCCCATAGTCCCCTAATTTTTAGTAGTGTAGTGTAGGTAAACATAGAGTATTCCTCTGTTCCATTCGTGTTTCTACCGTCAAGCAATTATGTTTGCATGGCTGTGTTTCGGTTTGAAGGGTGGGATATGGCGTGAATTTACTGGGTACAGAGGAATAACACCTGAGTCCTCGGGAATGGCAACGCATGGGGGGTATCATGGGCGAAACAGTGTACTCTGTTATGTCCATGGTACTGCTCATGTCTATAGGCGACGGTTACCACTTTCCATCAGGTGGGCCGTCTGCTTGTTTGCCATTCTAAGTTGTATATAAAAAAAAGTATGATTGCTTAACTTTTGTTCTATTATCTATACATTATAATGTCATATATATTAGGAATTGATAATGAAACTCTTTTATCCAGTATATCTTATCGATGCTTATCGAACACGATCGCTATCGTGACCACGCCAACTCCAGTGTCATAATTTAGATGCAATTGTGTGATGAAATAAATTAATCAATGCGCCTGACGCTAAGGCGGTGCAATCCGATGACGAAATCTCATTTTGTTATGTCCATTATTACAAATATTTGGAAATATTTCAATATTACGTATATTGGATGATACCCTGCATTCGGGTATCATCATCATATCAGCCTTCAACCGTCCACTGCTGATCATAAGTCTCCCCTTTGAGGGGTTTTGCCAGTAGTTGCCACGCTTGGCAGGTGAAATGGCAACCGCAGTCAGTCTTTAGAGATATTTTAAGAGAGACGCTACTGCCTACACATTATGAAAACCCATAATCGATCGGATTCGAATTCACGTCTTTATCGTGATCGTGGCACTGTCTACGTGTCCATGCACCGGCTACCACTTTCCATCGGATGGGTCATAAGTTTCCTTGTTATTCAGTGTTGTAAAAAAAAAAAAAAAAAAACAAAATATAAACTGGAAAGGACATTTGTGCAAAACAATTGCATCTTCTCTGCACAGGATTCGGGGGAGCGCAGACATCACCCTGGAAGAAATTGTGAAGAAGTGATACTTTTTTCTTATTGATTTCTAAAACGTTAATAATATTTTTTTTTATGAAATGATAATTAAATGATAGTCTGCGCTATCAGTAAACGCTGGCGGGGCACCAGTGAGGGATAATAGGTGAGAATGAAAGCAGGTCAGTTAGCCCATCGTGATAAATTCCACAAGGTTTAACCACGATGGTTTCCAGGGGGAACCGCGTGGAGGTCGACCTGATAGGGTATACTGCTAGTAATAGAGCTGATAATCCCCATTACTAACAATCCCTTTTCCCTTTAATATTACTCATTAAGACGGAGTGTATAAGAGGAACAACAATTGTTTTTTTAAAAAGATCAATTGGTCCTTTGCGAACACATGAAAGGGAACAAGTACAAGGTACCTAAATATATTAAAAACAGATTTTTGAGATGAATGAGATGATGATTGTCTTGCTAAAAATGTTAAGTGACAATTTATATAAACACAGACAGATGTAGAAAAATCTCGCAACTTCCTATCTGAAATTATTTTACAAAAAGAAACACAGCATCGCTGCTTTATGGTGCAATGTGTGTTTCAAATTACGATTGAATAAATAAATACCAACATATAAATAAAAGTGCTAACAGTTTAAAAGAATAGCAAATTGTTAAAAATATAGCAATTGCTATTTCACTGAAAAAATAGGTTAGCTGTACATACGTATATATAATATCGCATATACATAAATGTTTGTAAATTACTACACAATAAGCAATTAGTATCTAACTAAAGTTCAGCTGCAGTTAGTCGAAACAGTTTGGCTATACAGTATACAGTATGCAAATGCAGTAGGATGGAAACAAATTTAACTAAATTTGTTTAAGTTTCAATGACCTAAAGAGTTAATGTAGCTATTACACAATCATATCTTGGAATATAACAATTATTAACCGACTTATACTGTTATATTACACAGAACGTTATGGAGACAAGAGTGCTCAAGTGGCGGGACCGTCGACCGGAGCTCCAAGGCGAACCGGTGCGACTGCGAACTTGACATTCAGCGCAGCACCTATTATAGTTGCATGTAGTTGACACACTCCAACTAAGGACATCTCTCCACCTTGTAATTTATTATAGTGATATCATATAACAAATGTTACACATTACTTGCGTAAATTACTTGAGAGTCTTTATATAAAAGTCTTTTGCTTGGGCACCTCTGTACCATTCGTGTTTCTACCGTAAAGCAGTTGTGTTTGCATGGCTGTGTTTCGGTTTAATAGGTGGGATACAGCAGTGAATTTACAGGGTGCAGAGGAATAACACCTGAGCCCTCAGGATTGGCTACGCATGGAGGGTATCATGGACGAAATATACTCTGTTATGTCCATGGTACTGCTCATGTCTATAGGCAACGGTTACCACTTTACATCGGATGGGCCGTCAGCTTGTTCGCCATTCTAAGTTGCATAAAAAACAAACTTATTGCCAACGACGATGGTCAATCTCGGTCAATATGATTAACTGACAGACATAACTGAGACGGCGTAATTACTGATTTATCTGAGTAAATAGTGCAAAAAAAGTAGGTATTTGTTCTCACAAATGTCTTTTTAAGCACTATTGACAAAGTTAAGACAAAATGTTTTATTGCGTTCAATTATTTATAAAGAAATAATATATTTTAACTAGAATACCCTGTTTTTTTTTAAATGTGGACTACACTATATTACGCTTTGCTTTTACTGGCTGATATTTTGCAAATCAATATGAGGTTTTCATGTAAACGTAAATAAATTTTGATATTAACGAAGTATTACTATACTTCTGAGTCCTCAGATGAGACATGGGGGTATCATGGGCGAAACAGTATACTCTGTTATGTTATGTCCATGGTACTGCTCATGTTTATAGGCGACGGTTACCACTTTCCATCAGGTGGGCCGTCAGCTTGTTTGCCATTCTAAGTTGTATAAAAAAAAACTTCCTGTAGTGACAGGATAAGAATAGTTTTTTTTTTTAAGTTTTCTGCATCATTAGGTCATTTTTCTTAGGGAACAGCTGCTCCCGAAACGTAGAAGCCTTAGTTGCATTGCTATTAGAATCCGCATATCGTTAGGATATTGTAAGAAGTAACAAAGGGAATAAAGCATGATTTGCCAGGCAAGAAAGAGTTAAAAATACAAGCATATATATATATTTAGCCGCCTGTCTAGTGCCATGGTAATCATAGGCTATGATATCCACAACTGATACAGAGAGAAACTTGTGTCCGTTACGTTAATATGTTATTACGACATGGTACTGAATTTAGGAATTTAAAGACCGATTCCAAACTTTGCCATCAGAAAATTGATTGTAATAATATATAATGTGCTTGTAGTTAGCTTCCTATAACGCCACACTGTACAATAGTTTACTATAAGACTTAATGACATTAGATTACCGACCTATCAAGCGATAATAATTGAAGCCTACGGCCTAAAACCAATTTCTCTACAAATATGCTGCTAAATAGTACTTATCAATGAAATTTCAATTTAAAGGCCGTGTTATTATAGTGATTAAATTACTTTTTATATTTTTTCGTGTTTCTGCCGTGAAATAGTTGTGTTTGCATGGCTGTGTTTCGGTTTGAAGGGTGGGATATGGCAGTGAAATAATAGGGTACAGAAGGATAACACCTTAATTCTCAGGAATGGCAACGCATGAAGGGTATCATAGGCGATATAGAATGTTATGTCTGTTTGTTATGTCTATGGTACTGTACATGTCTATGGGCGACGAATACAACTTTCATCAAGTAGGCCCTCAGCTTGTTTGCCATTCTAAATTGCATAAAAAAGCATCCAAATAAAGGTTATGCAGTCATTTTTTTTTATAATAAGGCAATATCAATAGGCAAGTAATACAATCACACTAATTGTAAATTTTGGTATGGTAGGCAGAAAGGGCCTGCTAAAATCGGTAAAACACACACACACACACGCACATACGCAAAAAAATTGCGATAATTAATGGTGACAAAAATAATATGTGAGCAATAAAATAGTACCGACACATGGTTGTAATTAAAAAAAGAATGATCAAAATCGTTCTTAGTTTTGGTTAAATTTTTAGTATATTTAATTATATTCCAGAAACCACAACCTATTAATGATATAAAGATATTATTGCAGGTTATAGATATTAGGAAATCGAATGTAATAGTAGAAAAAAAAAGGTTTTAACTAATACAATACTGCGTTAAATTTTATTTTTAAACATATTTCCAGTATCTAATAATGAGATTTGTCACAGTACAGTACTCAATGGTCGCGTACTTCGCCGTTTCAGAGATGTTTCCTCCCACGAACACTCAGATTGTGGAAATGAGCTCCCTGCCGTTTTTTTCCCAAGAGACTACAGCATGGGGTTCTTCAAAAGGGGAGTAAAGAGGTTTCTTCAGGGTCGGCAACGCACGCGTCATACCTCTGGTATTGCAGGTGTTCATAGGCTACGGTAACCACTTACCGTCAGGTGGGCCGTATGCTTGTTTGCCACCACAGTGGTATAAAAAAAAAAAGCACGCGTAAATATGGCAATAATTTAAAATAGCATTGTCTCAGTTATTGTATATTATAATATCAATGCGGAATTATGTCCGCAATCCGCAGTCCAGTTATGCAGCGTAGGAACAATGGCCCGCCACCGGTTTCGAAACACCCATTGACGGGTCCACAATGGCCGGTTTGCGAACTATTATCACGCTGCTGATGCAATTATATTGTCTAATAAACACTTTACGAGCATCACAATAATCAATAATAGGATTACAGTCATTATTTTATGGAAAGTCATTGTATTAATTACGAATTGATCGTGAGAAGTCGTTCGCCTTTAATGTTTTGGTCGTAAGAAAATTATATCATTTTGCAAATTTTTTAACCTGTATTCGGTGACTATACTCGCGTTAATTACGACATTTTTTTTGTTTATTTTCATATATTATTTTATATGTTTATTATATATGACAATATCAAATATTGCTTCATTTTCCCCCTATTCAATAATGCACCGCCTACTTATTTCTCGGTTTGCACAATGGTTGACTGGTAGAGAACACCGTCCGGTGTTAAGTCCGCCATATGTACATAGAATTTTACTGTGCATTAATGTTTAAATAAATAAATATATGTAAATTTCCTCATTTGAAACATGAGAGATGCTCCTCGTGTTGCAAGCTCTTAGGCAGGACTGCGTTAATCGTTTACCATCAGTCGGAATTTATATTCGATTACCAGCCTTGTTGTATAAAATATTTATTTATACATATATAGCAAAAATTACGAGGAAGTTCCTTTTTTAAATTATTCAAAAATCATGTTACTACCTTCATAAATCACACCTAACAAGGCGATAAAACATAAACATACTGCGAGATTCGTTAAGAAGTCACTGTTGAGACTTCAGATAGCAACCCCCACGATTTGTTAGTTTAAAAGATAACGTGATAAAATGGTGCCTGCATAGGGTCATAAATTAATAAACTCTGACATACGGCAGTGAAATTACTGAGTGCTGGCTTATAACATGTTAAACATCAGGAATAGCATGACATGACGAGTATCATAGGTGTCACAGTATATTCTGTGACGTTTGTGGTGCTGGTTGTATCTATACACCGTTTACTACTTTTCAGTGAGCTATCACTATGTTTATACACCAATGTATGTATAAAATATATATCCGTGTAGTTCCGGCATAAAATAGAACACCCCTTCTTTTCCCGTAGGCGCCGTGGGAACCGACTAAGGGAAGACGAGGGATGGACAGCAGCGTCTTTCTTAAAATATCTCTAAAACCTAGTTATAGTTGCCAATCTGCCTGCCAAGCGTGGCAAAACCCCCTAAGGGGGAGGCTTATGTTCAGCAGTGGACGTTTAAAGGCTGATGTATGTATGAAAGGAAATATAAAATAAAACCTTATACTAAGCCGCCCACCGTGATACTGGGCTATATTCTATGTATCTTTTGAAATGGCTACTAGAGGGAGATTTTGTACAAAAGTCGATTGCTTGTGATTGACCTCTGTCCCATTCGTGTTTCAACCGTGAAGCAGTTGTGTTTGCATGGCTGTGTTTCGGTTTGAAGGGTGGGATATGGCGTGAATTTACAGGGTACAGAGGAATAACATCTGAGTTCCTAGGAATGGCAACGCATGGCGGGTATCATGGGCGAAACAGTATACTCTGTTATGTCCATGGTACTGTTCAAGTCTATAGGCGACGGTTACCACTTTCCATCAGATGGGCCGTCAGCTTGTTTGCCATTCTAAGTTGTATAAAAAAAGGCTCCTGTGTCCAGCGATGGGATTTAATATGGTGAAAATGAACGTGCATTTGTTAATCCCGTTATTGTAAACGTCTCACGATTTTGTGTTTTATTTTAATTTTATTTTATGTCATTCATGATTTTTACAGTTAGCTACAGTTTAATGTATGTAAAAGCCACATTCACCGGAAATCGTGAGTAAAAAACATATTATAATTATTATAGGTACAATAAATATCAAGTTATCAGATATCGGTGCGGTTATTTATCGAATGTGCTGGTATTTCATATAAGTAATTAACCACGTGTCTGCATACGTGTTGCCTAAATACCCAGATATCAGATGTTTGCGATATTATTTTATATATTTATTCTTACAATATGGAGTCCTTATTTATTTTGTACAATAACTAATCAAATTCGATGATACAGACAGAATAAAGTACGTGTATGTAAATTTTTATATGATTTTAAAAGGACGTGTAACGTCAAAAACATGGTTTTCAGTAAAAAAATATTTCATTTTTGTTTATAATCTAAGATAGTAAAGGAATTATAATAAAAAGTTTTATATGACGGTATAGTATTGTTTTTTTTTTATAATAATTATATTCCACGTTGTCTATGACATAAATTAAGAGCGTCCACAAGAAAGTGACGCAACGTCGCAATCACATTTCAATTTCACATTACATTTTGCCATCAAAACAAAAATTTTTATTGATAACGTAATAAGAATACTATTGCATGATTAATCATTTAGTTTACGCTAATTTTAGTAACTTTTTTTACCACTCAGATGGCAAACAAGCACATGGGTCACCTGATGGTAAGCGGTTACCGTAGCCTATGAACGCCTGCAATACCAGGGGCATTACGCGCGCGTTGCCGACCCTGAAGAAACCGCTTTACCCCTTTTTTGCACTGCTAAAATAATCAGTCAAAACATTGAAAAACGTTAAATTGTTTCTGATATTTGACAGACAATTGCAACATTGCTACACTTCGATAAGTAAGTCATGAACATTCTTAATAAATCGAGGGTTAAGGAAAAAAAATTATGGCAGAATGATAAGACGTACCCAATGGCGTTGATATAAGTTTAATATGGATCTCACTTCTGACGTTTACCCCCCAGTTTTCCAGGGGGACCATTGGTAGAGACAAGTGGAGCTGGCCTAAATTTTAATCTACCTAACTCGTTCTTTGTTTAGTACAGGCAGTTTTGCCAAATACAATTTTTAAATTGAACATTTGACCGAATTTGTTTGTTGAACAAAGGTCACTGCATCTAAACACTACCACAAATATATAAAAATTAGTATAATCAACAAGGTGTCTTATCAGAATGATTAATGTAAAATAACCTATCTGTATTTCTACATAATATAATGTTATATACCTATGTATATATAAGTTAGTAAAAACATTTGATATATAAATGGATGGCTCTGTATTTAACATATAAGACACTTTTTATTCTAAATTCACACGGGTCGTAATTGTTTGAAATCTGAAATAAAATAACTTCGAATACTCAAATCTGATTGTATTTCATTTATTGCGTAAATCTTAAATAATTTAACATCTCATTTACTAGGCATCGGCATACAGTAAGTAAACTCCTGTATTCTAAGTACATAATATAGATATAATATATATAGATTTCCATTTTAAATATTACAAAATGTTACATAACAATATTTTAAGGCAAATTCATATCACAATATTTATTTGAAAGTATGTAATACATTAGGCAAACATGTATATGTATAATATAATATGTAAGTAAATAGGAATGTTACTCAGTCCCTGCCCCGGTACGTTAAGTCCCATCAAAATAAATTAGTTAAATTTTACGAACCTCCTGGCACTTTTAGATAAAAACAAACTTAAACACGTAGGTAAAAAATATTGCAACAATTAACACTATCAATCTCAATAATTAATGTAAAAATTTCTCTATCTCTATTTAATATTAAATTAATTTGACTAATATATTATTACGATACGTAAGTGGTGGAACGCATTCACTATCAAAAACAGTTCATGACAAACGATTGTTGTAATGAGTAACATCTTTATATATACCATATATATTTGTCATTATTTTGCTAATTTCTAAATGTAGGTACAAATCTAAGAAAAGGCACAATTCGTTTGACATGTGTAGTGTTAGCTGATACATCTATACTTGCATAGTTGCCACTTTTATTCACAATTGAAGTACAATCGTTAAGTACATGATTATCACCTTTAAGATCCGAATCCAGCGAGGTAAACCTTTCCAGCACCCTGCCCTAACGCGCAGCGTTCCACGATTATATCATTCAACATTCATCACAGTGAATAGCTAATTACATAAACATTACGTGAAAGTATTATTTAGGATAGAAATTAATTTTATTACTTGCGTATTTATAAACATTAGTCACGAGGCGTAAAACGCTACCTATGAAGGAAAGTGTACTGTGAATACATACTCGAATATAAATGCTCTAAATTCAAATCACGACCCTTGATTTAACATAATGTGTCTATTTATATAGAATATATTACATAACCGTCTTCGTATATAATAGGCACAGTGAAAAACAACAACAGAACAGCAAAGTAAGTTCATGGCCTTATAGTAAACCCTCGCTAGTCATAGGGAAGGCAGAAACTGTACGTGACACGATTGTGATCATACTACAACACGGCAGTGAGCGCTGATGTCGATTCCTTTATCTCTTTTTTGTACTCTAATATTGAATATTGTGCATTTTCTCACAATACCGAGAAAAAGCTACATTTTTGCAATAACATAATAAGTGTGATATGCACGGGCCCGCTCAGTGCCGTATTGCTTCGGGAAAGCGGCGCTCCCATAAAATAAAAAAATAAAACAGTTTTTCAGTAGCGTAGAGTACGCGCTAAACAATAGGAAGAAACTATTTTACTCACACTTGGGAGACGAGTTCGCATCATGTATCGACCGCTTTCCAACAGCGTGCATGCACAAGATAATTGCTGTTACGGATAACCATCATTTGCATTGTTCACAATCTGGAGAAAATTAATTGCTCCACAACCGATCAGCCGACGAAAGAAATCGATCGGTAAAACCTAGCGCGCCGAGGCGTTCGATTAATTTCAACGTTTGCGCAACGATACTACGCAGATGTTTCGGGTGTGACAGTCTGTAAAACGAGCCGAGGGTGCACTCACTTTGCAGCCTACATCTACTACATTAGCTACCTACCTACCACAAATATCGTATTTCTCACGTAACATACCGAATACGGCGACACTTATTCGGCCTTGCACTCGATACACTTCGTAACTGATGCATAATGTTGATAACCATGTTGGTAATCGTCCACAGAAACTTATTTGGCGTTACACGCCTAAATAACACAATTTAACCCACAAGCCTTCTATTTTAAACACATACTATTTAAGCCGCTCCGGCCTCTTGCTTTTGTTGAATAATCGACTCCCACTGCGCGATAAGGCGCGTGGAACTAGGAGCGAGGAATTCTTGACCCGGCTCGATGTCGCAGAGTTCGGCCAACGATTTCGCCGGCTTCAGACTGCCTAAAGAATCATGGCCCGAGCTATTCCTCGACGGTGATGGTGATCGTACCTCCTCGTTGAGTGCTTCATACAGCTCTCCTATCGACTTTGTTGCTTTAAGTTTACCTGGCAACGGAATGTCGTCATCGTCTGATTCCGAACTGGTCTCGTTATCACTCAACTCGAGGTCGAAAGGTTTATGTTTCTTCCTCATGCGTTTTAATTCATGTTCTCTGTCCTTCATTTCCTTCAATTCTTTTTGAATCTTCTCCTCGACGGGCACGTAACCTTTCCTAATAGGTTTTTCTGGTGTTCGTGTTATAGCAACTGGAGGTATTGCTGGAGATATAATTGGAGTAATAGGTACGGGATTAATGAAAACTGGTGACGTTCTGTTGACAGTCGGCGTCGTCGGTATTACGGGAGAGCTGACCGGCATTTTACCTTTATTGGCAATAAACCGCTGCATGATGCCTTTGGTGCCAGTCTGCGGTGTAAACCGCCTCGTGTAACCATTAGTGGTAAAGATGGAAGTTACCGGTGGTGTCGGGGGTCCTATAGGACCCAAGAGATGGGAGGTAGATACCGCTCTATTCAGAGTCCTTGGCGATTTATTTTCAACGTCCCCATTGACGTGGCCGTTTTGGTGGTTAACATCTATGGTAGATTCTGATAGCAGTCTGTTTATTCTAAAGTGACCTTCTTTAAATTCTTTCTCCCTCTCCGTCACTTCTATAATTTCTCTCTGGATCCTCGAGAGGGGATCTTCTTTCAGCATTGACTGAAACAGACGAAATTATTGGTTGTTATTATAATCAAATTGCAATTTAGTGGTAATTCTATTTTTCTGAAAATTATGTCATCAAATTTGAAATATTATACGTAGCTATAATACAACAGAAGATTACGCTAAAATGAAAACTTAGGATTTCTTATTTACTACAATATAGAAAAATTTCCACGCGCCTAAAGCAACTAAAAATAAATAGCTTAATTAACTTATAAAATAGAAAAATGAAGTAAAAATGTTTTTTGATATTATAGATTTTACTATTTTCTCCTCGAAAGGGTGACTTATTACATTGTTTATAAAGATATTTCGATATATATTAGAATTTTGCAGTATATAATATCTACGAGTCGTAACTATATTTCGATTTGAAAGGTAAGATATGGCAGTAAAAATACAGAAGGCAAGAAGTAGAACACCATGGTCCTTCATTGACAAATATTCACAATTGCAATTAATAAAGTGTTACGTTACAGCAATTTGAAGTATGTTAGGCATGAATCTAGAACATGCTGTGAGCTAATAGCTGTACATTTCATCGAGGAGGTCATATACACGACATCTTAACGAGAAACTGCTGCTGTACACGGACAAAACATGCGTTACGACCTGAGATAGGCAGCGGTTACCACTTTCCATTGAATACACCGTGCTTGGTTGCCACTCCAAATCGTATATTCCTATTGGCAATGCTTGTAGAGAATAACTGATTATTTTTCTACCTGTTCACAGTAGTTCTACGATAAGTGACTCTAATTGTAACGTCACTCTAGCCGTATGCTGTTTACCATTTAGTTTCGCTTCGTGACAAAGTTTGAGTCACCAAAACAGCTGTGATTGCGTAGTTGTGTTTCATTTTAAAAAATGGGACATTACAGTGAAATTACTGAATACGGAGCCATAACATGTTAGTCTTTAGTTGTGAGAACATGTAAGGAACAACTACTACACACATATTAGGGGCACCATGGAAATTAAGGACCCTTCAAAGATATCCATGTTTATAAGCGATAGTTTCCAATTTTGAAGTGGGCTGTCCGCCTGCTATAGATTAGAAAAGAAAGCAATTTACACTTGTACCCACTCTCTTGAACCGTACTCATATACTGTATACATGCGACGTTCCGTATGGGTACAGTCAGAGAGAATCATAAAGGACTCGAACCTTGTGTAAAAATTTTTATGCGTAATAAAAAATGTAACCATGTTTTATTATGCAATACCTAGTGTTTAGTACCATTTTTAGTATCTACTGGTACTGATCCTATGTAATGGACCTTATATTCAGATAATTATATTAAAATTTGAGTTTATTTTACGTAATTTAGAATGGCAAACAAGCTGACAGCCCACCTGATGGGAATTTATAATTGTCGCTTATAAATATGAACAGTACCATGCATGTTACAGAGTATACCGTGTCGCATATGATACCCATCATACCTTACTATTCCTGGGGACTAATGAGTTATGCCTTTGTACCCTATATTTTCACTGCCATGTCAAATTGAAATACAGTCATACAAATACAAATATAGAAACACAAATGGGACACAGGTACTCAATTACAGGTAACAATTGAATCTAAATTATATAAAAAAAATCTGACTAGTATTCGGAAAATATGAACAACTACATTAAATTGCATTAAAATTTAATGTAGTTTAAAATAAAACATATGGAAATAAAAAAAAATCGTTAAAATCATTAAATAAATTTGGATATTAATTAGAATTTAATTACATTGATGAAATTGAATTAATTATTGAAATCTTTATGAAAATTTAAGGATCGGCGCCCTCCTCGCTTCAAATTGCTGTGTCCGACAAGGTCTACGATGTACTGTATCAATTATTAACATCTTCCATAATAATATTGTAGAATGCAATAAATAAATTGAATTAAAAAAAATATAAAGAATATCTATCAATGATTACACAGGTCATGGACAAACAGTTATCCCTAACGCATGTATTTACCATACATAGATGATAAAATCGGTATTGCTGCTTCATGCCAGAAATAGCAACCTATTTAGGCCAGTATTTAAGTGTACCACTTTACAAACTGCTTATGTAAGACTGGTAATAAATATATGGAATGTATTAGTTTAATAGGATTATCAGTGCGTATTCTAGTGTAGTGTAAAATAAACACTAAAATATGAATACTGACACCTAATACTTACGGAATCGAAATATAGTTCTACTATACAAATTACTTATACTGTGGTTCTACTTTTCTAGCCTTATGATTCAAGTTAAACTGTCAGAGCTATAGAATCTGGTGTGGATATCCACAAATGTAACCAATACAGCTCGAAGAATAGGGGGTATGGGATTGTTAGTAATGCACACTTTCTTTTTAATGGATGATAATGGAATGGTAACCCCATTCGCGCTATCGGTATACACCGGCGCAGCACCAATGAAGGATGAAAAGTGAGTATGAAGCAGGTCAGTTAGCCCATCGTGACGAATTCAACAAGAATTGTTCACGATGGTTTCCAGGGGGAACCACGTGGAGGTCGACATAATAGGGCATACTGCTTGCAATGGGTCTGTCAAACTTCATTGCTAACAATCCCTTCCCCCCAGTAATGTAGACTAGCCATTCCATTGCTTGCAATATACCCTGTCCGGTTGATCTCCACGCGGTTCCCTCTGGGAACCATTGTGCTGAATCGTAGGTGTATTTACACGATAGGCAGGCCATACTTTTTATCCTCACCTATCATCCATCACTGGTGTCCCGCCAACCTATACCAGTAGCACAGACGGTAACGCCGTCCATTATCATCCATTAAAAAAAGGTCCGAAAAATATGTAAACTTAAATACTCGTAATAATTGACAATAACTGACGGAGATTCTTGAGAGACGACTCTCCACTAAGTACATATATGGAGCATTGAACTCCAGTTGGAGTATTAAGTAATATAAGTTATTTGGCTGCCTGCCTTACCTATTTCTGCCACCAGACAGCTGACTTACAAGTATTCCGGTTCTTCTGGTATTCCGGTTTAAAAGGTGACATATTGTCAAGGGAAATTAAAGGGTATAAATAAGTATCTAGTGTATTTAAAAATTTTGATGTCACGAGGGTCAAATTACGAATGATGTATTTGGTGTTGTGTTCACGTGTTAAGGTAACAATAGCCGCTTAACATTAGGCTGATCGTATGCTTCATTGCTATTCACTACCTCTTCTATAAAAGATGTAAATTATGCTTATGGAAGACAACTAGTAGACCAATCTGATTAAAATTAGGTAAGTAATATTAAAAATTGGATAATAAATAGATAGGTAATAACTTACTAGATACCTACTTGTTTTAGTATTGTGAATCTACCCTTCTAGATATTAAATATATCTGTGTAGGTAACATAGATAGGGCTCGATTATAATTGTAGCAAAGATTAAAACTATTATAAGGTATGATTCCAATAAGGTTGGTTTTAACTTTGTTAATTCCTATTAGGTTCCTATCTAATAATGACCGAGATAAGGCAGATAGCCTATTATTGCAGGAACGTTCGATAGAATAGGAACAAACAGAAAAACAATATCGAAGATAATAACTATCGACTATTGTTATCAGATGTAGGTATAACAGTATACCGCTAATCTCGTGTCCATTTAACGATGCGGCCGATCGAACCTCTATTTGGGGCCTCTTGAGCTTTCTACAGAGCACCTCGGCATACATTTCCAAACTCGCACCATTATTCTCGCGTACGAAAGTGCTAATTAATCCGGAGATTCGTGAATGGCGCCGACCCGCGGCGCGGTCAGACGCCACCGCAGCCGCACTGCGAGAATCGGCCAACTGTATCCTATGCCGACGACCTACGAACTCGGCGGCACAACCACAGGACCAAGCGCGAGCCTCCGTCTGCCCGGCAAACTGGAGCACGGTCGCGCGTTCGCATTCCGGCCAAATAAATCCAAGCGGATAATAAAACGAACGGTACTCACTTCGCCCATACTGGAAACACGAAGAACAATCCGATATCCGAAAAGGAAGGAAGTAACAGTGAAGCACACACGAAGAACTGTTTCACGGTTTGGACATGACGACACTGACACCTGCCACGGTTGTGGAACGATTGTGCGAGCGTGACGAGACGTCCGCTGCGGCGAACGATCGCGGGCTAACGTCCTCAGCACTGTACTATAGACGCGACGTACACTCGCGAGTCGCGGCCGCGTATCGCTCACCTCACCTCGCTCGCCTAATTGGCGCGAGAGTGAGACAGCCTCATTACAATATTGTTACCTATAGAAAAGAGAAAGGAGCATAACACCTCACCTGGTGCAGCTTTATCGACGGCGTGCTGCTTTGTCTGTGGCGGACAGACGCGCGCTTTTGAAACTATAGCCGGCGAGGATTTCCGCGCCGTTGATTTTGGGGTTCGCCTCCCCAATCGGACAGGATGGGGGTCTGTTCGGGAAGTTGTGTGAAGCCATATGTTATATTAACCAAGTGATAGGTAAGTACTCATTTTTTTTCATGATGGCAGCAAACAAGGATACGGTCCGCCTGATAATAAATAAGTACCTTCATCCTTACCTATCATCCTTTACTGGTGCCCTGTCAGCGTATACCGATAACGCAGGCGGGGCAACCATTCCATTTTCATTCTTTAATAAAAAAAATTTTGACCCACCATTATGCAACTGAATCAGGTTGTGAGCATTGACAAGCCTGAAAAAACCTTTCACATCTCTCTAAAAGACCTGATAATAGAGACTTTAGAATATGGCTCAATCCATAAATGTATGAATTTATGTATGTATGTATTTATAAATATATAAAGCATAATAATTATGATTAAGGTTAATTATGTTAAAATATAAATCAATTTTGTATTGTTTATAAGAATTACTATTTTGATTTGTATTATGTTTTAGTAAACCAGTTTAAAAAATGTCATAATATTCAGTATGTTAATTTTAAATTAATACAAATATGGATTCAATTATATTTCATTTATCCATAGACAATATAAAGATATGCTAACTTATTGTTTAGTATTATAATATTTCACAATTATTTAATTTCCAATGCTTGATTCATGTTTCATTGATTGCATATTTTCTGGTGATTTTAAGGTTGAAAATGGCATAGTTCTTTTAAATAAGAATTGTAATAAATTAAGCATATGAAAAATATAAAACTTGAAAAATTTATTTTAATGATGACTAGTACAGCATAACTTAAAACTAAACAGTTTTATAACTCTCTCCAATTACATATACTATGACTTTATATAATATTATATTCCTTAATACAATTTTTTTAATATATTTATTAAATAAATACAATAAATTAAGTGCCATTTAATTTTAATGGAATCTTTGCTAGGGTATCCATATGGCTAACTTTAAGATGTCGAGACAGATCACTGGTACGAAAAAAGCCTCTAGAACAATGTTGGCACACATACGGAGTATTATTTGTGTGCTGTTTGAGAAGGTGGAACTCTAGCATCATAACAGTTGGGAAAGTCCTACTACAGTCTCCTATAGAACATTTATATTTACTGGCATTCTCATGTTTGAAGGCCTTGTGATGTGACAGGCTTCTTTTAGTAGCAAATCCCTGGTTACACAGTTTGCAAATGAACGGCTTCTCTCCAGTGTGCTTTCGCATGTGAACTTCCAAGTCGGAGAATGTTTTAAAGCATACTGAACATTCACCCGATTTCTCTGAATGGATCCTTCGTATATGTGTTTGTAGGTTGCCTTTCATTGAAAAAGCTAAGCCACAAAAGTTGCAAATGTTCTGTTTTTCATTAGAATGGAGACTCAAATGAGTCCTGAGTGCACTTTTGCTCTTTACAGACTTGCTGCACAGGTGGCAGGTATGTTTCTTCTCATCTGTATGCACAGTCAGATGTTTGTTCACGAGAGACGAGTCTGAGAATTTCTTAGCACAAATCGGACAAGAGTATGGCTTTTCGCCAGTGTGTATTCGTTTATGACGATTCAGTGACGCAATTTGTCTAAATTTTTTAGTGCAAAACGTGCAAGAGTATGGCCTCTCATCAGTATGCACTCTCATATGTATAATAATATCATTTTTCCTATAAAAACTATTGCCACAAGTTTCACATGTGAATTTTCTTTCCCTATCCAAA
This sequence comes from Galleria mellonella, assembly GCF_026898425.1. Classification (NCBI taxonomy): domain Eukaryota; kingdom Metazoa; phylum Arthropoda; class Insecta; order Lepidoptera; family Pyralidae; genus Galleria; species Galleria mellonella. The sequence goes on along the minus strand of NW_026442037.1, from coordinate 4,586,285 downwards.
TGCCTGGTTTCGTTGTGTCTTTTTAAGGAGCCTTTAGTTTTAAACATGGCTTTACAAATTTGGCATGGGTATGGCTTCTCACCAGTATGTGATCTCATATGTATCTCCATAGCTGAATGGGAGATCTTCATCATGCCACATACGACACACTGTATTGGTCCATTCTTAGTACGTTTTTTTCTTTTGTGTTTTATTTGATGCTGACTTTCATCTGACTCTGGTTCCGGCGTATCGAGTTTCGTAAAATCGTCCAAATATACATCACTATCCACGCTGAGATTTAATTCATTATTAATATCTTCGCTTTTGATCTCTTCCAGTTTTACTTCAATGACAGACAGGCAGTGGAGAGCTCGGTCGGATGCCTCACACTTTCGCACGAATCTGTACGACACATCCAGTTCGTTGGCGCAGCTATCACACATGGAGTTTGGTAAACCATCACCTTCAGTTATGTTTATATTAACACATTGCATTATTTTAGCACTGTATATCATAGCATTTTCACACTTTTCAAATAATGAGATCCTACCGTTTTCTTTTAAACAAATTCTGCACAGTTTCAAGTCCATTTTGGAGTTTTATACAAATCAATGAATAGTGTTGAAATCTAAACTTCTAGTTCAATATTACACTGTAGTGTAATATTTAACATTGAAAATTAAAGCAAATTTGTTACAAACTAATTTAATAAATTATAAAGAATAATAAAAAATCATTACGAATCTAAGACAAAACAGAAAAGTATTTTGTTTTGTAGAGGTATATGCTATCGTGACATTTAATGAAATGTCAATATCATGCCATTGTCATTGTTCACTTTTCTGTGATTCTAAGGACCAATATAAACTAAATTTGTAATACATTAAATATTATTAAAAATTTAGTGGATGATAGTAATTACGCGAAACTATCAAATTAAAATATTAATTTAAGAGATATATAATAGGCAAAGACTTTGTACAGACACTTTTGTCATCTCTTGATTTAAAGAAAATAATTGTCAATGTCAATAACTTTGAGGTTATAAATGAATTATCCTGTCCATGCATCTGTTTAAATTGTTTCGAATTTTTGGATAAAATTTAAAATATCCTGTAAATTATAAAATATTTATTTTAATAACTGAGAAATTTAGTTTCAGTTTCTTAATATAATTGTGTATAGTTAGGATATTGCACGTAGAGTAAGTTATTTTTAATTTATTAAAAATGATAATAGGCTAAATAATATATCCAAGGTTAGACACGTAAATTTATTTTCATTTTAGGTCTTTTTACTGACGAATAGGCGTTAAAGATGTCATATCCAAATAAAGAACAAAGAAAAGCTTGTTGGGATTCGAGAGATCGTTATTGGGAATGTCTAGATAAAGAAAATATTAAAGATAGCACAATACGGCCTAAAGCTTGCCTTGAATTTAGGAGGGCTTTCGAGAAATCCTGCCCGACACAGTGGGTGTTGCATTTCGACAGGAAAAGGGACTTTAATGTTTATAAAGAAAAAATACAGAAAGAAGGCTATGAGCCAATTAAAGACACTCAATAATGTTTGTTACCTAAGTAGTAATGCATTGTAAATATTAGTAAATTAATATTAATGTTTAATTGGGTTTTATTTACCTTCTTTACCATAACTGAACTTATCGGGCTCAATAGGTAAATAGATATTTTAAATTGTATTTATCAGATAACCTTTTCTCGTTGGTTTTATTATTATTTTCATTTCAGGAAATTTAAAATCATGGATGAATTCAGTGTTATTTTAATGAAACTTGATGTACCCACAAATACATTGTCATCAGACATTATACAGGTACATATTGATTTTTTATTTCATAAATTATATTGCTTCCTAAATACTCGTTTTATTTTTTTATTTTGCCTACATGGCGAAGGTATAAGCTAAGGCTTCATCTTGTTACATTGTCCATCAACAATGTAACAAGACAAAGTTAATTTTGATTGTTTTTATTTTTAAATATTATGAGTAAGTATGTTTGCCTTTACAATTAGTTAAACCATTATTATCCAAAAAGGTTACAATTAATTTACAGTTAAGTGTTAACAAGTGTATTTATTACTTACAGGAAATTTTAACATTGGCCAGAAAATACTCAACCCACCCAAACTCACATGAACATGTGTGGGACAAAATAACAAAATTGTTGTGGACACATTTACATGTTGGTTTAGTAAAATTTGATGACCAATTACTTTGTGCCACATGCTTCTATGCTGTTCTTGCCTTAATGGAAAGACAAGATTACTTACAAGAAATAAATTCTCTGATAATTAACAGATTACATTTGAGAGAAAGAAATTGCAAAAATAATTTAAGATCATCTCTTGTAGTATCTCTAATGTATGGAATGTTCCAATCTTCTTTTGTAACCTACAAAAGAACAGGTAGCATTGAAATCATAGAGAATGTCTTTCAAACTACTTTTGATCTATTAATGTCTATGGCATATGAATACTCAAAATACACATTTTTAGTTTTCAAAACAATTAACTCATTCAAGAAAGTTTTAGGTACAGATATGGAAAAGTATATGTATAATGAAAGCAATCTAATAAGGTTGCTGAACTTGGTCAACCATAACTGGGAGAATCCTATAACTGGTGTGAGAGATTTAAACAAAGGAATATTCCAAACTTTAATTCGAATTCTTAATGATGACCTATACCACTTAATAGCTCAGGAGATTGGTAACTTTTATTGGAGTAAAGCTAAATATTTGATGCTTTCAGAAATAATAGTGAAATATAAAGGAGATATTACAGCTGCTTTTGTTGTTAACAATTGGAGAAATGGACTCATTAACAGCCTACACAAACCTGGCTTAGTATCGGCCGGTGCTGATATGTACTTTGCCATATTAAATCAATTAATAGCAGAAGACCAATGGTGTAAAATATTCCTGTGTGATATACTAGAGATATTGACTGGCTCAATACCTAAAGCAATTGAAAACTTTAGTAATTACTGGTGTATAGCAACATTAAAGAAATTTCCATCATTATTAAAAGTTATACTTGATGGATTGGATCAGTACCAAGATTTAGAAAAAAAGTTGTATGGTAGTTTACATTTACTGAAGCAAGCTAATAAGTTAAGCCTTGTAACTAAAAATTGGAACACAGTTGAATTCAAAACTACAGAATTTATGGTGTTGCATGGTATTGAACACTGTAATCCTTATGTTAGAATGCTGGCATTTGAAATTGTTTGTATATCTCACAGCAAATTATTACCAAAACAATTTGAATATGATTTAATTTTAAAATATATACATAATAATATAAACTCTGATAGTACTGTATTAAGATTGAGTATGCTGAGCAGTTTGAAATCATTCTTGACTTGGTTACATACCATATTTATAAATATTCATAAAAGTGAACAAAACAGTAATATGAAATATTTGTTGAATTTCTTCACAAATATCCAACAGTTTATCATTAATTCACTGAATTTTAATGGTAACTATCAAAGGAAAATTTCAAGTATCAAAATATGTCAAATAGTACTGAGTTGTTTGAGTGAGCTACCAAAGAAGAAACAGCAGCAGGTTAAACCATCTTATAGGACAATGTTACAGCTATTGAAGGATGAAGGAAAATGGATGCTGCACGGACAGGATTTTATTTTGAAATTGTTAACTCTCTTGAGAGATCCAGCTGATGATGTTAGAGAAAATGTGTTGCAACTATTATTGTATCATTACAATGAAGAAATCAAAGGACCTCGGTTATGGAGCAGTTTGGTAGATGATGCACAAACAGCTATGAGAAGCAAATTTTTCTATCAAATCAGTTGTAGCCAAAGTATGTTTAAACTCATTGCTAATATACTTCTAAAAGAAAGAGAGAATGAGAAAACTATTGGTACAAACTTTAAGACTGTTGAAGATATTTTCTTTTTTGCATACAATGACCTTATAACTGAATATAGCTTAAAAACAAGCATTGTTAAGTCAATAGAGAACGGCAAACAGTTGCATTCTCTTATAAGTATTCTGTATGTGGTCTTAGATGTATGTGTTAGTAAAACACATCCAATTGCTGTGCCATACAACAATATACTACAACTTTTAGAAACTTTAGAAGGAATTTCCAATCATTTTGCTTGGGAACAGCAAGCATTGACAAGTTCAGATTTCTCGAAGATGAATGATATGGTGCAAAACATGATCACTTCATCTGGTTACGATCCTCTTGATGCTGTTGATCACACTAAAATCTCTGGGTTACATCAAATTGTGCTCAACTGCCTTTGGCTAAATGTGAAGGTAACAAAGAAATTTAATCAATATAATTAGATAATGTTTCTGGTTTGATATCACTTTGGTTTTTTATTTCCTCATCTATCATTAACAAGTGTAATTTATTTTTTGCTGAGTAATAATGGATTTATGGTTTTTTAGGCATGTTGCGATTTAGCGTCACTGTTGATACGTTTCAATGAGAAAGATATTGGGATATGCGAGAAATGTCTAAAGATAATAATACATGTTTTAGAGACATCCCGTCACAAGGGTGCCATCGAAGCGGCCGGCGCTGCACTAGGTACATATGGTCACTGATAACATTACTATATAGTGTAATAGAATAGGCGTCGCAATCAGAAACCCATAGAGATTTTTTTATAATCATACAGTGATAGGTGCTCTTAGCCATAATGCTCCAAGCATGCGTATTCCCGTCCTGGTCAGACCAATTTACGAAATTTTAAATAGATATTACATGTTTCTCTTTTCAAATGGTATCCTAGCTCGAGAACGGAATAATTTGTATAATTATGTGGCGTAAATCATCATGCACAGTTTATACAAACTATTCTTTGTCAACGTATTATTATTATTATTAAAAGGCCGACTTTTTCAGGCAGAAAAATGTGTGACACGGCGACCTTTTTATGATTTTTTGTGCTCGCCCTTTTTTTTAAAGTTCGCTGCTAATTCCTATCAATGATAGAAATTTTAAGATGTCTTTAGCGATGTTTTTTATCTCCTCGGGATATAGTGTGTTTTCCAAAGGAGATATATCGTTTATGTATGAGTGGGCTACAGCCACATATTCAGTGCTGCGGCGTTACTTCTTCATTATGACAAAATCTGCAAACAGTTTTTGGGCATAAGCCTAGTTGGCCCATATGCTTGTTTAGTTTGCAGTGTCTAATGAGATTTTTCAACCTTAGTATTTATTTTCTACTTCTTCTAAAATTTTAATTTAGATATCTAACCTGTTTCAGGTCGAGCAATCCAATACTTGACATCTTTACCTGAAGAAGCAGAGGTTGCACGGCTACCACACTCTTTGTTGAGATGCAAACTGGCGGAGTTAATATCAGAGGCGGGCGCCAAGTCCTCTGTGACCAGACGAGGCGCAGGCCTCTCCATAATGGTTCACAGAATCGTTTCCAGCGACATGAAAAAGGGCAAGGTAAAAAAAAAAAAACAATAGATTTAAATAGACTTTAGTTTTCTTTTTCATTAAACAATTGACTTGTTCTTGGCCCTGCCTCACCTAATGCAAAGTAACAACAGGACCCAAGATGAAATACGCTTACCCCTTTCAGACCTGAACGATACGGGTGTAAGTTGTAACTTTAAAAAATTCTAAAACCGCGCGCAATTCATTTTTACGCACGAAGCTGAAATAACATGATAGTGAGATTCTAAACCAGCCAATAAGAAATCATTTTAGTCGTTAGGTGGTGCAGTAGTCTCGTGCGTGCCGGTAAGATGGCTTGGCTCCAAAATACGAAAATATATTTAATCGGAAAGAAAAAAAAGTCTTGGGTTTGAAAGGGTTACCCAGAAGATATCCAAACATTAAAGATCTCCAAGAATGTAGAAGCAGGAAGTTTTCCATTTATATACAAAATAATTTTATATTTGTATACCATGATTAATTAGCAATTGTCTAAGGCAAAATTATATAGTCTGCTGTAGGTGAATAGTACAGGGTGGCCCATAAGTCCTTAGTAATGAAAAAAATTAATTAAAATAAAACTAATTACACTATGAATAATATTTTTATTTGTAAATATAGCTAGAAAAACGGGAATTATTTTTTGTAAATAACGTCGTCCAAATGTAATCCGTTACAGTCACGGCACTCTTGCAAACGCCTTCTGAAATTGTCGATGACTGCGCGGCACGTCACTGCTGAAATGCTTGCCATTTCTCTGCGGATGTTTTCTTTTAGGTCATTAATTGACCGCGAGTTAGAGTCGTACACTTTAGCCTTAAGGTAGCCCCACAAAAAAAAATCCATTGGAGTCAGATCCGGGCTACGTGGTGGCCAGGAAATGTCTCCTCTCTTAGAGATAACTTTGTTTGGAATAAGTTGACGGATAACGGGCATAGCAGTATTGGAGGTGTGGGAAGTTGCTCCATTCTGTTGAAACCATGTTCGGGCATTAAAGCCTGGAAAGTTTTGCAATTTTTGTGTGAAAAACTCCTCGATCATGGCCACATATCGCTCCGAAGTAACAGTAAAAGCACGCCTTCTGCCGTCCTCAAAAAAGTAAGGCCCTATGATGCCATGGGCTGACATAACGGCCCAAACTGTAACTTTAGGGCTATGTAAGGGCTTCTGGTGCTTAAGTATTGGATTAATCGGGCTCCAATAGCGGCAATTTTGTTTACTAACATGTCCGTTAATGTGGAAGTGTGCCTCATCAGAGAACATTATGTTATTGAACGAAGTAAACCGATTAAACATTTCATTAGCATAATTCACTCTCTGAATAGCAACAGTTTCTTTTAATTCTTGCACCAACTGAATTTTGTAAGGGTGCATAAGTAAATCTTTCTTCAAAATCCGTTGTAACGATATCCTGGATACGTTTAATGCACTGGAACGCTTACGAGTTGACTGTGTAGGATTTTCACGAATAGATTGTTCCACTGTGTTGATGTTTTGTTCCGTACGTGATGTCCTTGGGCGACCCAACCGCGGTTTATCTAACGTCGAACCGGTCTCCTCGAACTTAGCAACCCAATTCTTAATCGTTTGGAGAGCTGGGGTGTCATCAAAGTTGTGTAAACCTTTGTGTTCTCGAAATTTACGCCTCGCAACGGTTGCCGAATTGTTGTTTTGATAAAACTCGCGCACACAAAACGCACGGTCCGCTCCGGTGAAACGCTCCATCGCGACTAAATTCCCAGAAACCGAAGTTACTGCCCCCGCTTCCCCTGCACCGCTCACGCGCGCCGTTTTCGTTTAATTCAAATTTTACTTTTCTAAGGACTTTTGGGCCACCCTGTATATGGATAGACCAATAAAGCATATAAGGAGAATTAAAAATATACCAAATAGGCGACGTGCTGAAGAAGGGCCAAATTAAAAGTACCCGTAACCGGCGAGCGTGTATGAAAAGATTGATGAATGTGGAAGAAACGAAAGAGGTTTGTTTGAATCGAAGCATTTGGCATTCCATTGTTTCTGCCTACCCTAATGGGAGACAGGCGTGACAGATATGTATGTATGTAAAAATATACTGACGACAGTACCTAATCTTTAATGGGGTTGTCAGAGGTATTTATTGTCTTTGATACAATTTGAATAATACACATTTTGCCTAGTACATATATAAGAATCCTGTGTGGTATTATGGCCAGCCTACTGCTAGGGTCAGCCTACCGCTCTCATTCAGAGTGTCTTCTATATTATTGTAGTAGCGTATGGAATAATAAAAATTTATCTTTCCAGCCATTATTCCATTATTTTATGGAAACGCTTCTAGAAATATGCAACAATCTTGAGGATGTACCAACTACAGAGAACGAAGAGACAGATATAGACAATCAAAGGGACCTGCCTAAAGCTATCTATGTACACTTTTTGACAAGAGTAGTCACTGATAGCAGCTTGGCCTCAGATATGATGCATTATTCCGCGAAATTGGCGGAACTGGCGTTCAGTAATTTGACCAGTGCTTATTGGCAGATAAGGTAATTTTATACTTATAATAAAATAAGCAGTGAATACTTTATATTATTCTCAATTTCGTGTATAATATAGTATATTTTATATATGTGTAAGTATATTTGTTATATATGTAATATTAGTATGTATGTATATCAATAATTACTAGTACCGCATTCGAGTATTCTGACACTTCCCTATGGTTGACTGGGAGAGAATGCTTTTAGCATTAAGTCCACCATGTACACATATATGTACTAATGAATAAATAAATAAGCCATCTGGTACGGGCATAGACTAGACCGCCCCTTCTTTCTTCGTGTATGTCGGAGGCAGCTGTCTTCATCTCAAATCAACACCAAATATCCTATATGCTAACTTAGGCTATAACCTACTTATGTACCAAATTTTATTACTCAATGTTTTCAGTAGTTTTATCGCCTAAACAGTATTCTGTGCATTTATATTATTAACTAGCTGGGGGGAAAGGGATTGTTAGTAATGGAGACTGAGAATCCCATTGCTAACATAACATATACTCAAACAGGTCGACCTCCTCGCGGTTCCCCCTGGAAACTATCATAGTTAATTCCAGATGAATTCATCAAGATGGGCTAACTGGCCTGTTTTCATTCTCATTTATTACCCTTCACTGGTGCTTCGCCAGCGTATACCGTTAGCGCAGGCCACCATAGGTTAGGCAGGTTACCATATCATTTTCACCCATAAAAAAAAAAGAAATATTAACTAGCTTTTACCGGCGATTTTGTCTGCGAGATAGGAATAAAAAGTCTATTATTAATCTTTACTAACTTCTTACTTTAATATTTTACAGAAACGCAGCCCTTCAGTTGTACGGTGCGTTAATACCCAAATTGATAGGACAGAAGAAAGCATCAGGATCGGAAGACGAGACGGTTTCCACGGTGGCCTGCGATGAATTTCGCACACATTCTCCCAACTTGTGGACACATATCGAACAGAGCTTACAACACTGCAACAAGCCCGACCTGGTACTTGCGCATTCTAATCTCGTCCCCATATTAAATGTACTAGCCAATATTGCGAGGAGATATAACTTTGCTTATGATTCAGAGTCGAGGAAGGAAGCCGACGAGAGTTTACTTACGAATCTCGTGTCCTTATTAGGGAGTCCCCTGTATATTGTTCGCCGTTTGAGCGCTAAATGCATTTATAATATTTACCCATTTGAAAATGTATATACAGTTGTTATTAATCAAGAATACACATCAGAAAATGTTCTACATGGAAATCTAATCTTGTTGACGTATTATAAAACGGATTGTTCAAAACAGACGTATTTCGTGAATTTAAAAAGAAAATTTAGTATTATAATGGATGATAGGCATTCATATTTGTGTCGACAGCTGTTTGAAGATTTGTTTACTAGTGACAATTTACAACTGAAAGATATAAGGGAGACGTTATTAGAAGTGGCGAATAATTCGCATAAACCGGGAGCGTCGTCGTGGGCCAATAGGCGCGTTGAGAAATACATAGAAACAATGGATTGGAATGGAGTAACTGAAACTTTAGAAATTATTCAAGAACAAGCGGATTGTGAATATTACTGTAAAATTATATTACATAAAATAAAAAATAATTACGACATTTCAAAAGATAAAGGCATTCTTCTGACAATAGCTCATATGTTGTTAGTATTCAGGAAAAAATTTACTATAAGTACTATTTGGAAGATACTTTATGAAATATCTTTGAAAATTGAGTTTACTGCATTTAATGAAATAAAAGAAATTATAGAACATATACGAATTAATGGGGTGCCTTATAAATTGAGGTACATGTTGCCTTTTGTTGCAAGAATGTCTAGAACTATAGAAGCACATAGTTTGTTGTATTTATCGAAGATTATTTACTCTTTGAGTGACCCCGAAACTACAGATGTGGATATGAGATACATTGCAACGTTGGCTAACAATGAACTGGCTAATTCGTTTAATACACTGTCAGATATAGTTAAAATTAATAGTATAAAATCTGCTGTAACACTTTTGCAAGATGAGGACGAGGATATTCGATGTTTATGTGCATCGTTTTATAGAAATATAAAAAAAGAGAAAGTTATATTACAGCCCTATATAGTACTGCAGAAAATTGTAACACGCGAGTTTTTGCAGTCAATCTTTGTTACTCCAGAAAATAGTATACAAACTCTAGTTCAGGATTTATTAGTTACATCATTGGATTCAAAGTGTAAAGGATGTGACGAATACAATCCATTTACTAATGATTCGAAAAATATCTACATGGAAGTGGATGTGTTGCTGGAGTTAATTGAAAAATTGAAGAAGGATGCATTATAATTTATTAAGCACTCTCCTGAGAGTTTTATTTCAATAGTACTTGTAAATGAACATGATTTAGACGTTTTAGTTATATGTTAATTTTGCAAATTATGTCAGAGAAGGGATTTGGGTAATCAAGATCACTATAATAAACATCAGCATGGCGAATAATAAATTAATTATCAATAAAAATCGATCAATACCATACAAAAGTTTTTTTACTGTACAAAATATGTAAAAATTTTATGTAATTTGCGGTGTGGTCCTAGCATAGAATCGGCTATCTCTTCCTTTCCCGTGAATGTCATAAGAGATGATTAAAGGGATTTAATGGTTGAGGGATGGGCTTCACCACAAAACGCCATCAAAGCGTAACTGTGGTTGCTAACCCCAGGCGGGTTAAGCATGGCAACTAGAGGCAAAACATCCCTATGTTCAACAGTAGACAGTAAACGGCTGGTATGGTATGGTAACATACATAAAGTACATAATATTATATACAATAACTATATTTATTATATTTACAATGATTACACAATGTCAGTGTGCAGTGGACATCATTCGTCATAGTAAAACTTCTGTGGTGGGTTGGTGTCGTCTATCTGTATGGAGACTATGTGTCGCCCGGGCACCATGACCAGGCCTAACACGCGCGGCTCCTCAGTTTCACCACCACTGCTCTTGAGGTACTCTGAACAGGCACCTAAAAAACAGTTTTAATAATGAGCTAGTATTGAGTTGATGTACCATTAATTTAATTAAATAAGCTAAGATGGTTATAACTTAAAAAATATACAAAGACATAAATAATTAAGTGGTTTCCAGGAGTGATCACATGGAAGATGATCTGATAATATACCATATATTGCTAGCAATGGGATTGCTAGTCAGAACTACTAACAATCCTCTCCCCTTGTCTTCAAAGTGTTAGATCATTCATCATGTCGTCCTCCGTGGCGCAGCAGTCAACACGCCTGCCTGCGACGTGGAGGCCCCGGGTTCGATCCCCGGCCAGGTCATGATGGAAAACGATCTTTTCCTGATTGGCCTGGGTCTTGGATGTTTATCTATATATGTATGTATGTATTATAAATATAGTATCGTTGAGTTAGTATCCCATAACACAAGTCTCGAACTTACTTTGGGGCTAGCTCAATCTATGTGATTTGTCCGTATATATTTATTTATTTATTCTATGGAGGCTATATGTAATAATAGTATTAATATTTGGGAGTAGGTAATATATAGCAATACCTATATATTGTAGTTACAATATCTATATACTTGGTCCAGTAATGGTTATATTAAATATCAATTATTTAATCACAAAATAAAGAACCTAATCAAAATAAATATACATATTCAACTGCTATGGACAATAACCTATTTTTCTAGGGAAATGGGGGTGTTAGTAAATGAATCTGGAGTGGAGCAATTACTGTTGCCTCGTCAGCATATACAAATAACGCAGGCAGAGTTACCATTCTATTTTCAGCCATAAAAAAAATAATTATTCTTCTGCATGTATGTATGGATTAGAAAACATATCAGTTCAGTGGGTAAGTACTCTTCGCAACCAGTGATTTATATTTTTTACTATTTTGTTTATCACAGAAAAAAGTTTCATTATAAAATGAGGAAATTGAAAGGATATGAAGAAATCAAGTGACAATGTCCTTTATCCTTACATCTTACTTCATCCTTTATTCATATTATACATCATTGAAAAGCATATATAAATACTCACCTAAAATAACATTAGCGTCTCTATCAGTACATAGGAATACACCGATAAGTACGCGGCCATCTGTCATTTCAATTCTAAAGTTCACATTCAACCATTTCCTCAGCTTGGCTTTCCCATCTGTGATGTCTATATCCTAAAAATATAATTAAATACACACCTTAATAACAAAGATACTACATTTATATTTATCACTAGCAACCCGCCCCAGCTTCATACGTGTGGGCATTCTTCAGATTGATATAATTTTTTTTATATATGAACCGATTGAAATAAAACAAACACTAAATGTTAAGTGGAGCAAATTGCAACATATTTACATACAACATATTTATTTATTTATCAGAGGGAGACTTTGTACAAAAGTCAATTGCTTGGGTATCTCTGTCCCATTCGTGTTTCAACCGTGAAGCAGTTGTGTTTGCATAGCTGTGTTTTGATTTGAAGGATGGGATATGGCGTGAATTTACTGGGTACAGAGGAATAACACCTGAGTCCTCAGGAATGGCAACGCATGAGGGGTATCATGGGCAAAACAGTATACTCTGTTATGTCCATGGTACTGCTCCTGTCTATAGGCGACGGTTACCAGCTTGTTTGCTATTCTACGTTGTATAAAAAAAAATTGTAAAAACTGCATTCAAATTGGTTAAGCTGTTTCTGAGATTAGCATGCACAATCATACAGACAAAAACAAAAATTCTAAAAATCTTTGTTTTGGGTTCTATTGTGTTCATAAAGCCACCCTATAAAAGATTTTCTTATATATCTTCTATGTACAGACAGCGACTAGTTAGGATTTTATTATCAATACATATAATTATATAATACTAGCGGCCCGTCCCGGCGTCGCATGGGTGGACATTTTCACATTTTAAAAAGTGGCCATTTAGCCTGCACACGCGATGGAAGCTTAAAAATGGAATAATGCTGCCAGTATCTTGGGTACGCTGCCTCAATGTGGTGCGTTGGGAGATTACTTATATTTAGTATTAGTATTTAAGGAATTGTATTTTATATTATCTTCTTTACCCTTATCCCAATAATTTGGGGTCGGCGTAATATGATTTTGTCCATATTACAAAAAGACTTGGTTTTTAGTTTTACGACCGGCCACAGGAAATGTATATTAACTTTAATTTATTGATGTATTGTACATATAATTTAATTAATTTATTAACAAAAATAAAAACTAAAATTCATATGGATTTCAATAAAAAATATTCTTTTTGCTGCTGTACAGTGGTTGCATTAGTACATTACTATGACTATTTTGTCAGATAAGCTAGTGTGTTTACGAATAGGACAGGCTGTAGATTTATTAGCAGTTTTTTTTTAATCTTACCTTTACCGTATCGGGCTGCGGTTGTTCGGATCCAGTGTCAGTCATTTTAATATTTACCGTGGCTAAGATAATATTTTGTTTTTAATACAATAAAAGTATATGAAATGTCGAGTTGATTAAGCTTCGTGATACATACTTCTTTATTTCGATTTATATTTTATATTTTGACAGATTTATATTAATTTGCAATTTATATAAGCATTTCAGTATTACAATTTTACAATATTTATTGCAATTGAAATAAAATCACAGAATAACAATAAAATCAATAAATACCAATAAAATTAATTTAACAATTTGTCATTTATACGTAATTTTTAATCAAGTATACATTCAAGACTGACTTCATTGACAGTGACATCAATATTGTCATGTAGCTGTCACAGTCATAAGATAGTTGTAAGAATTGGTAATGGCCTTATATCCGCGAAACCTGGAAAAAATAATGCATGTTACCTTTTTGAAGTAACAATACAATGACACTAATATAAATAAATGAGTAATTATCCATATTGTTGTACTTCTCACACTGGTACCCCCCCAGCGTATACTGTTAGCGCAGGCGGGGTTACCATTCCATTATCATCAATTAAAAAAAAAACTAATAACAGCAAATAAGCTGAAGGCTCACCTGATGTAAAGTGGTAACCTTCGTATCATAGACATGAATAGTATCATAGACATAACAATATACTATTTCGCCCATGATACACCCCCGTGCGTTGCCATTCTTGGGGACTAAGGCATTATCTCCGTACCCTGTAAATTCACTGCTATATCCCATCCTTAAAACCGGGACACAGACATGCAAACACAATTGCTTCACGGTAAAAACACGAATGGGACAGAATTACTCAAGTAAACGATTTTTGTGCAAAGTCCTCCTCTGTTAACGACAAACAGGGCTATTATATAAATGCATATATTTGTAGTTATATTATTATTACAATTACATGTATAATATGACTAAAATTGCTTTAAGAAGTGATATTTTACCGAGAAACTGTATACTTCAAATGCAATTAATTATTCATACATAATTTCCAGTACTATTTATCTTTGTAATATATCATAACTTATAATTCAAGTTTAGTTCATCTCAATAAATAGTGCGAATCATGGTAGAAATAACACTGAAGAATTTTAGTCAATTTTACAAATTAACTAAAATAATATTACAAGTTCATCAAATGTGGTAATATGGAATAAATAATTAGATAATACAAGTATATGCAATCTGTTTCAGAAAAGTATTTTATATTGAAATTTTCGTTTTCAAATTAGTCACTAAATGGCATTCTTAATTATGTATATATTTCAATAAATTTTTTTTTGTTTGTTGACCTTATCAGACAATTTATCAAAGTTCCCTATCATTCCTACTGAAGTGGTAAATTTATTTGACACTATCGGGAGCTTAAGTTTGACTTATTATACCTAGTTGTTCACAAACTATATGTTGGCGACAGACCTCTTTTTATATAATTTACCTTTTTAGCATTATATTTTTATATTATGAATATGTCTTTTTGATACTTATTTTGTTTTTCTATTTGATTGACATATTGTTGTTATATTGTATGAAGTGTGAAAATATAAATATATTGGTAATTGGTATCTAAGAAAATATATTGGTAAGCCTCTCTTAATATTATTTACTATTGTCGCTGCCCTCCTCTTCTACCATTGCCGCTTTCATTGGTCCTTCTCCCGGTAAAATTATTAGATATATATTTAAAAAAAATTCGAAATTATAAAAATTTTTTCAAATGGTTCTCATAAGAGGTATGGCAGCGGCACAAAGCGCCCCAGCGGATTTAATCGTTCCTCCTTCAGAGGTATCCGCCGGCGTTTCTCATAATATTAATATTCCTAGTTCGCGTTATAGTCCACATCGCTCATCAACCTCTATTCAAACGCAACGACTTGCCGCGAAAGCATTACATGCACGTCGCTTAGCCGAATTAGAGGCCGATCTTGACCGCGCCGCAACTGAGCGGGAACGCGCTGCAGCTGAGCGGGAACGCGCTGCAGCTGAGCGGGAGCGTATTGTAGCGACTCTAGAACTAGAGGCTAAATTAGCGGCTATTGATGAGGCCGCCAGTACACACTCACAATCATCTAGAAACTCTAGACTAGAAAAATTGGTGACCTACACTAACAATTCTTTCTCTGAGAGACAGGTCAACTTGGTGCTGGCCACAGAACGCGAGCCCGTGGTCTCGCCTGGCGTTTGTGCCACCGGTATGGCTGGTGTCGCAACGCGCGAGCACGTGCCCTCTTTCGCGCCTGTTCAGTCGGCATTGGAGGCGCATACGGTACTGAAATTGGCCGAGCGCGCGCATGAATACTCGCCCGGCACCGCCGGCGTATCAGCCGCGGTGCGCGAGTGTGCGCCTGTTACCGCGCCGGCCCTAACTACCCTTGAAACTTCAAATGTCCACGGCATGACATCCTCTCAGCACTACGGCTATGGAACGCAGCAGCCAGACGCTGTTGCTTCGTCGAGCTCTCTCTCTGCTCTTCCTGGAGCCGCTCGTGACGCTGTTATTTCTCTTCTGGCTTTGTCACAAGACCCAGAAGAGATCATGGCGGCTCTGCAAGAGCAATTTGGCCAGCCTGACCTTCTGATACGTCAACTAGTATCACAACCGAAAGGCTTGACCAAGCTGCTTGCATCTGACGGTGGTAAGGAACTACACCAGTTAGCTTGTGCGGTACACAATTGTGTCCACCCCATAAATATATTAGATTCTGTGAAGTTCCTCACCTCCCCAGAGTTGTTCAAATACGTCAACAATGGCGTATGTTATACCACCATCTTCCCAAAAGGTAAGGTAGTGTCATCTATCGTAGCTACTGACCTATTCAAAATTTCTGCTGTAAACGATAGATGGCATTGGGTTAAAAATAATATTTATTTTAGTGGAAATTTTTATCACGAGTTGCCTCGTAGCCGACCTAATTTTATCCAATGCCTTTCGATGCCACCAAGAGGTAAGAAAAAAGTAGAGGGTGAACTTGCCTCTATGACTGTGGCACACGTAGACAATTGGAGCTACAGACGGCTAACATGGCTACTCGATTTTCAACTTATATCGTGGAAGCACACCATCGAAAGTTTTTTGATATAGATGTCATTGGCACTACAAGCCAACGACACTAACATCTCCGGTGGTCGCGAATCCTAATCATTTCGATCGATGAATTCTGTTGATTAGGACAACTGTTCGTGCACATTATTGCCAAGAATTTTAATTTTTTATTAGAAAAGCCTCCAAATTTAAAAATTATAAAGCGCCGCCTTCGAGGATTCTTCCGAAATTTTGTCTCCTCTTTTAAATAAAGAAATTTTGGAGGCTGAAAAGCACTTTTTTACAGCAGGTCTTTTCTCAACCAATCAAGAAGGCTTAAAAACCTAATCTTGATGTTGGGAGAGGATGATTCTATCCATTTGAATCGAAGAATTTGTATAATTTTATTGTAAATGTTTAATATTTTATTGTAAATGTTTAATATTTTGTTAATGTTTAATATTGTAGGTATAATTTTAGAACCTCCCATGCAGTGTTCTAACATCAGGTCTGTTGCCAAATAATGTAGTTTTTTGCATAGTTATAAAGCTTCTCCCGTCTGCGACACAATTTGGTGACCTTCTCGGTGATAAGTTATCGCATCATCGGCGTTCTTTTTTACCGGTCTCTATAACTTTGCCCCGGTGGAGGTTACTATTAGATGCAAGCGAGAAACGTGCTAGGTAGCTGTGTTTACATGTTTCACCGCCCGAGCTGTTTACCTGGAAATCATGAGATGCCTTTCAGTGGATGCTGTCGACATAATCTTAGAAGATTTATCGTCGAAGATTGTTTCCGAAACGGTTAACGGTTTTTGTCGGTGCAGCGAACCAACTTGCCAAGGTCTTTGTTTTTACAGCCAACAACAAGATTGATGAATGATGATTGAGTCCAACAGCACTATCAATGAGTGGCTCCTGGGGACGTCTTTTCAGATTTATCAAGGATACTTTTTCCATAACTTTGCTACAGAAAGCACCAACGGAAGAAGTACACCTAATTCTACTACTAGAAGCAGAGGTGCTAATAAATCCACGTCCAGTCCCAGCAGATTTTGAGAAGCCGCCAGCTCTCACAGTGTTTCATTTGCTGTTGGATACTCCGTCGACTGAAGCTGTTCGCCCCATACCGACACAGATTTGTACCGTCACCACAACAACAAGATGGAAGTCCGATTGACATGGTGATATTGCTTTTGTCGCCTCCTTAGATTGGTGCTCTGCACCGGGGCGTGCCATGTTGGCGACAGACCTCTTTTTATATAATTTACCTTTTTAGCATTATATTTTTATATTATGAATATGTCTTTTTGATACTTATTTTGTTTTTCTATTTGATTGACATATTGTTGTTACATTGTATGAAGTGTGTACGTCTAAGAAAATATACTGGTAAGCCTCTCTCTTAATATTATTTATTATTGTCGCTGCCCTCCTCTTCTACCATTGCCGTTTTCACTATAGTTAAATCTAACTAAATTAATTATAATGAATCTTTAGTCACTATTCAAGTTTATTAAAAATTATGTTTAAATTATTCTTTGTCATCACATTAAACACAACTATATTTATATTTTTTTATTACTGCATAATTGATTAAAAACATATTAGTTAATTAATATTTAAAACAATATATTTATAAGTAAAGCCCTATTTTTGAAATGGTGCCATAACATTAACCGTTATGGCATCTATTTAAGAAGGCTATGATCGCCTGCTGTGTTGGAATACCGTTTGGTAACATAGTATCATAGAAAAACGTCATTCCAACAATCATGTTCTTACTTTTATAGTACTGTATGGTAACTTTTTCGATATATTCTCTCTATCCGTGTGTTTCACGTAAACAAAGATTTTTACTGTATTTCAATTTTAAAGTTTCAATTTTTTATTCCTCTTGGTTGTCATCTACATTTTATTTTGGGTTTCTGTATTTCTGCATTTTGGATTCTGTTCTGTAATTTTATCTAATTCCGAGTTCATTTTATGATTATTGTTTCTGCCAACTTCTATTTATTCTTTATTTACTTTATATGTTTTTTATTTAGTTTGTGTTCTGGCTACCGTAACCTTATTACGTCTGGTGGCTGTTTGTCTTGTTTCTTTTGTATAGAGTTATGTTAATCAAGTGTGATGAAGTCAATAGTGGTCATGTTGTGGTTAAGGTTAGGTAGATACAATACATACTGACCAAAGTTTATTTTGTGTGTATGCACTCTGCCTAAAATCACTATGATAAATGAAGTACCTCCGTCAGTCGATACCCTTTGGGATAAAACGGAAGATCAATTTATGAAAACATTTAAATATTACAAATCTAATAAGCCACCACCATTACTGGCTGAAGTAATAAATATTGAGGATATCAATAATACTGATAAGGTAAGATTATATTTTAAAGTATTGGTAGTATTTTTTTTTTTTATATCAATATACAGCTATCAGTTTGAGAATAAATTGCTAGAGGCTAATCCATAAAATAGTACTTTTTTATTAACAAACTTTTTAATCTTTATGTGATTGACAGATTTTGAATGAGATAAAATGTAGTTTGTCTTTTTCTTTCCAAAATAATATTTGTCTGCCAAAATTCTGTGTTTATCTTTGAAGGGTGGGATATGGCAGTGAAACTGATTATGGAAGCATAACACCATAGTCCTCAAGAATGGCAATACAAGAGGGGTTCCATGGGTATCACAGAGTATTCTATGACACCTATGGTGTTATTCATATGCAATGGTTACCACTTTATATTAGGTAGGCCATCGGCTTGTTTGCCATTCTAAGTCATTAATATCTTCCTGCTCTTATGCCAAATATTGGGGTCAGTGTGATATGTTTTAATCATATTATATAATGATTTGGCTTTAATTTTTCATTTAAGATCTGTCATACTAAGCAACATAAAATTTGAAGTATTAAAAAAAAATCATGAATTTTTTTTAATACTTCACTTTCACTTTACTAGAGGGAGACTTTGTACAAAAGTTGTTTGCTTGGGTATCTCTGTCCCATTCATGTTTCAACCATGAAGCAGTTGTGTTTGCATGGCTGTGTTTCGGTTTGAAGGGTGGGATATGGCATGAATTTACAGGGTACAGAGGAATAACACCTGAGTCCTCAGGAATGGCAACGCATGGGGGTATCATGGGCGAAACAGTATACTCTGTTATGTCCATGGTACTGCTCATGTCTATAGGCGACGGTTATCACTTTCCATCAGGTGGGCCGTCCCCTTGTTTGCCATTCTAAGTTGTATAAAAAAAATTTTTTTTAAGTAATCAGGTGATTTATTGAAATGCTAAGAGGTAAAATAAACATTTGCACATTTATTAGTAAGGACTAAAATATACTATAAAATATATTGCTGTGTGACCCAGCATTGAATAGGCCACCCCTTCCTTTCCCATGGGTGTTGTAAGAGGCGACTAAATGAGGATGCGGGATGGGCGGCAGCATTCCACTTAAACATCTTTAAAGCCTAATTGCAATTGCCAATTCACCTGTCAAGCATGGCAACTATGGACAGAACCCCCCCAAGGGGGAAGCTTATGTTCAGCAATGGACAGTTAAGGGCTGTTATGATGATGATGAAAATATACTAATGTGCTTTTTATTAATTGATACATTTTATCACATTTCCAGATTTTATTATTAACACAAAAGAATGCAGTACAGGAAGATGAAAGGGCCAAACAATTAGGACTCAGAGAGCTCAAGAGTTGGCAATTATACTCCTTCAAGGAGCACCCTGGTTTATTTTTAATAAGGAATCCATTCACAAGTAATGGCCAGAGATATTGGATACAAAAATGTTTACAGGTGTACCCTAGAAAACCTAATAAAAGGAATATAGACATGGAAACAAATGTAGAAGACTGGTGGGAGGCTTGTCATCGTCACGGGAGATGTGATAAGCAGTTGATGAAGAAGCTGAGGTGGACCACATTGGGTTATCATCACAACTGGGACACCAAAGTAAAATGTTAATATTATCTTTTTTGTTACATACTACAGCTTTAGTTATTAAATGAAACTAACCTATTGATGTTCATTGCTGCTCGTAACATGTTTCTATGTTCATCTATACTACATGTCTAGAGGTGACTGTCTAGTATCTGATAGGCCATAATGTTTGTTTGAGATGAATATTTGCTTAAAGAGGTATCTTCAGGGTCAGCAACGCATACGTAATACCTTTGGTATTGCAGGTGTTCATAGGCTACGGTAACCACTTACCATCAAAAGGGCTGTATGCTTGTTTGCCACCTCAGTGGTATAAAAGAAATTGACATTGCTAGTACTGGGGATTTACTAGCTAGCAGCTAGTATCTAGCAGCTCCATTATTAGTTGTGTTTGCATAGCTATTAGTTTAATATGGTAGTGAGATTACGCACTTTGGAGGTTTACTATTTTTCAAATATTCTGAAATTAGTCTAGCTTTTTCGGTCTAATTACATGTAAGTTACATTAGTAGTTATTAAGTTAAAATATAATGTGTGCTTACGAAATTGTTAACAATAAAACTTTACCATCTTGTTCCTCAGGAATAGCAATGCATGAGTACATATGGAGTTAAAAATGTCTATAGGCAACAGTTGGCACTTATCAGATGAGCTATGGTCTCGTTGTTCCATATTGCATAAAAAAAAGTACATAATTTTAAATCTGTTATTTTTTTTTTATGGGTGAAAATGGTATGGTAACCCCGCCTGCGCTAACGGTATACGCTGGCAGAGCACCAGTGAAGGGTGATAGATGAGAATGAAAACAGGCCAGTTAGCCTATCATGAGGAATTCATCAGGAATTAACCATGATAGTTTCCAGGGGGAACCGTGAGGAGGTCGACCTGGTTGGGTATTGTTAGCAATGGTATTCTCAGTCTCCATTACTAACAATCCCTTTCCCCCCAAGTCTGTTATTTGTTAGTTGGATCTGTGAATGAATGAATGAAAACTCTTTATTATTTCCGTCAAAGAACGATACAGATTATAAAGATCTGTGGTCTGAAAATATTTTTTATTTCGAAATATGGTTTATTCCAGGTATACAGTGATGATAATAAGAGTGTGTTCCCCGAGGAGTTGTCAGCGCTGTGTGACGTAGTGGCCAGGTACCTCGGCTATGAGGAGTTCAGAGCAGAAGCAGCTATTGTGAACTACTACCACATGAACTCCACCCTGTCTGCTCACACTGACCACTCAGAGGTCAATTTGGAGGCGCCATTATTTTCATTCAGGTATTTTTTTTTTATACAACTCAGAATGGCAAACAAGCTGACGGCTCACCTGATGGAAAGTGGTAACCGTCGCCTATAGACGTGAGCAGTACCATGGACATAACAGAGTATACTGTTTCGCCCACGATACTCCCCATGCGTTGCCATTCCTGAGGGCTCAGGTGTTATTCCTCTGTACCCTGTAAATTAACTGCTATATACCACCCTTCAAACCGAAACACAGCCATGCAAACACAACTGCTTTACGGTTGAAACACGAATGGGACAGAGGTACCCAAGCAAACAACTTTTGTACAAAGTCTCCCTCTGGTAATGTTTATGAAATTTTATAGACTTTGAAATTGTGTCCCATAAAGAAAACCTACTTCAATTGTGGCAAAACTATTTTGATTTAAATACTAAACATGTAAATGGATTTGTTTTAAATTTCCATGGGACCAATCTGTAAGGAGTAGATTTTTCAGATAAAAAAAGAATTATCCAAATCGGTTTACAACTGATGGAGTATTTAGGTTACAAACCTAAAAACATACAATAGAATTGAAAATATCCTTTTTGAAGTCGATTGAAAATAAAGTCCTATATATATATTTTTCTTTTTTTTTTTTAATGGGTGATAATGGAATGGTAACCTCGCCCGCGCTATCGGTATACGCTGGCGGGACACCAGTAAGCGATGATAGGTGAAGGCGAAAGCAAGTCATTCTCCATCGTGAAGAATTCCACGAGAATTAAACACGATAGTTTCCAAGTGGAACCGCGTGGAGGTCGCGGTTTGACTTGTTAAGGCGCCAATGGATAATTTACAAACTTGTTTTTGCATTTATAATTTTAGTAAGGATTCTAATTATTTTATTTCAGTTTTGGCCAGTCAGCAATATTTCTAATTGGTGGTAGAGACAAGACGACCGTACCATCAGCTATCCTCCTCAACAGTGGCGACGTCATGGTGATGTCCAAGGAAGCGAGACTGTGCTACCACGCTGTACCCAAGATATTGCCATACGCACCAACACCTTGGAATGATGAAGCATTTGATGATCAGTTGGACATAATGTATATGAAAGATACTCGAAGGAGTCCACCTTTTAAATTAAATGAATGGAGTATATTCGAAAATTATATAAAAGAGTCAAGAATAAATATGAATGTACGACAAGTATTATATGAAACGCAATGTAATTTGAAAGATTGATATTCTATCTATTGTTAATAAATTTTATATAAACAATACTGTCGTTGCTTTCTTGACACTGTTTAATTTAGTACAAAAATATCTTTGGCCATTGCGTTGTTCTTGAATGGTAGCTCTTGCTGTCTAGGCTGTTGTGTTACAACTGAAATGTACAGAAGGTAATGTGAAATGTATTACATATTTACATATATAGTTCATATGTAGCAATCGATTAGTATACCACACAAGATTTTTTTTAATGGGTGAAAATAGCATGGTAACCCCGCCTGCGCTATCGGTATACACTGGCGGGGTACCAGTGAGAGGTGATAGGTGAGGATGAAAAGGTCAGATCAGTTAGCCCATCGTGACGAATGCAATAAGTATTAATCATAATGGTTTCCAGGCAGAAAGCGTGGATGTCGACCTGACAGGTCTTGCTAGTAATGAGTCAATTAGTCTATATTGCGTACCATACTATCTATTAAAAAAAACTTGTTACATAAAAAGACCGCGTTCAATTATGGCAAAACTAATTTGATTTTAAAAATTAAACTGCTAACTAATCTGAAAGTATATACTTTTAGATAAGAAAGATTTTTTTTTAATCGATTTATAGTTGACGGAGTTAGGAGGTAACAAACATAATACAACCGGATTCAAAAGTACCTAGTTGGCAACCGTTTTTCTTGGTGGCACAGCTCCACAATTCAGACGAAATGTTTTTATTTTTGAGTCGAAACTAGTAACGTACAATTTGACGTAACCCTTATACCTTCTAGCCTCTTATGACATGAGTGCTCCCATGGAACGTGGTGTCGCTGGACTGCCCACTCTTAAGGTCAGCCCGGTATGCTTTGTTCTTTTAGTTGCCTCTTATAGCTCAAACCGAGGGACGACAAATTGTGTTCTAACTCTTTCACTCACGAATATTTATACTTTTCATGTCTAACCATTATTTTTGGCCTTCGGTGCGAAGTCATCAACGCTCTTGTGCTGGTCACAGAGACCCCAGAAGCACTTGACGTAACTTTCCGCGTAGCACTGGTACTGTCCTTGCGGCTCGAACGATGCCAACCGTCGTTCAGGCGGCTTGTAGCACCCCCCGCACGCCGTCCGCCGTTTGAGCACCATCATTTAATTTATAAACTAATATAATTAAAATATAAACTTATAATTTTTATATTATTTTCATAATTTAAATTTGAAAATGCCAAACATGGGAGGTTGAAAAGTTGGCAATGTCTAAAACATTTAGTTGTTTTATCACCACGAAGGTTCTTTTTAAGTGACATCTTTTTTTTATAACATGGACAAACGAGCATGCGGTTTTCCTTATGGTAAGTGATTACCGCAGCCCAAAGGCATTTGGAACGTCATCAGAGAAATTGCAAGTGTATTACCAGCTTTTTAATGAATGAATGAATGAGGGAGAGTTTGTACAAAAGTCGATTGCTTGCTCCTCTGTCTCATTCGTGTTTCAACCGTGAAGCAGTTGTGTTTGCATGGCTGTGTTTCGGTTTGAAGGGTAGGATATGGCGTGAATTTACACGGTATGGAGGAATAACACCTGAGTCCTCAGGAATGACAACGCATGGGGGGTGGCATGGGCGAAACAGTATACTCTGTTATGTCCATGGTACTGCTCATGTCTATAGGCGACGGTTACCACTTTCCATCAGGTGGGCCGTCAGCTTGTTTGCCATTCTAAGTTGTATAAAAAAAAAATGATAATTTTATTTGCCTGACTACGTGTTTCGGATTAGAAGTATTTAATATTAAAGAAAAGACTTTGCATTCAACCATGTAGCGTGCAAATATTTCATTTGGAACTTGTTCTTAGAATTTTACATTAAAATAGTCTTCAAGTGAATAAAAACATGAACATTTAGAAAGGAATACGCTCCTTTGTCATGTATCTGTTCGGAAATACCGCTACTGGGAGTTGGTTACATAATTTGGTTGTGCGTGGAAGAAAATGCCTACAGTAATGCGCGAACAAGGACCCCCCACACTCATCCAGATGGCGAATCCTTGTACAGTAATGAAATTCAACACCTGACATTAACCTGAACAATTCCTCTGAACGCTCCCCGTAATATATGCGATAAAAAACGGAATGCGAGACAACATACCTATCTACGCAATGCAAGGGGATCGAGTATGAGTGGAAGAAGCATGTTTTGGAATTCGTCTGTATTTTTTGTGGCTGTGGTCGCGGTTACGTCGTCAATTTTGAATCTTTTGTACAATACTTTTTTGTACAGTGCTACAAACTTATCTGACCCGGTGGCCAAAACTGGATGTAAGAAAGACTCTGTTTTCCGCACTTAGCCTCTCATTTGGGCCGTTGTGCGTGTGAAAGGCCAAAACTGGAACTAATGCCGCCATTTTGAAATGTCATTCGTCTTTCGAATTTATAGTTGTTAATGTCGCGTAGTATTTTTGTCGTCGTTCAGTAGTCATATTTGTTGGATGAAAATGGTATGGTAACCCCGCCTGCGCTAACGGGATACGCTGGCGGAGCACCAGTGAAGGGTGATAGATGAGAATGAAAACAGGCCAGTTAGCCCATCATGATGAATTCATCATGAAGAATTAATCATGACAGTTTCCAGGGGGAACCGCGTGGAGGTCGACCTGGTTAGGTATATTGCTAGCAATGGGATTTTTAGTCTCCATTACTAACAATCTCTTTCCCCCTTCAGTAGTTATATTGTAACTGAAAGGATTCACTTAAGCGTTGGTTCTATATTCATTTTGTGACCGTCAGACATACCGTTTTTAAATTGCTTGTTATGAATCAAAATCTTGTAAACGCAATTTCTCGTTAAAACTCATATCTTTTTATGACTGAAATATTTTTATGGAGCAAAATATCCCTACCTATTGTCAATTGATTGTCACTGTTTTTATTAAAACATTTTTATAAAAAAATTAGGCACCTATCTTTACTCTACCTATCTAGGTAGTTTTTTTTTAAGTCTAATTGAATATTTACATGCTTAATAAACGTTAAGTCTGTTGTAGGTAATATTAAAACGAGATTAGACACCAAATACTTGATTTAACAATCCATTAAATTTGCCCAATATTGACTCGAATTCTGTCTATCTACTTAATGCTTAAAATAAGTTCAATTCAAATTTGTTCAACGAACCCAATTAGGCACAGTTTTCTCGTGTAAGTGTATAAACAAACGTTCAAAAGTTCTGTATAGTTCTTTTCTATTCAGGTGATATTAGGTATCAAGTGAAAGGGTGTAGATAGAATCAGACGTCTATTTTTTATTGCAAGTAAACGATTTCAATGCATAGTTATAAATTCGATGATACTTCTATTTACCAGAGGAAGACTTTGTAAACAAAACAAAAAAAACACGCGTATTAATGGCATATTATTACTAGCATCCGTATACCCTGATTTTCAGCAAATATATTATCTTTTTTTTTATACAACTTAGAATGGCAAACAAGCTGACGGCCCACCTGATGGAAAGTGGTAACCGCCGCCTATAGACATGAGCAGTACCATGGACATAACATAGTATATTGTTTTGCCCATGATACTCTCCATGCGTTGCCATTCCTGAGGACTCAGGTGTTATTCCTCTGTACCCTGTAAATTCACGCCATATCCCACCCTTCAAATCGAAACACAGCCATGCAAACAACTGCTTTACGATTGAAACACGAATGGAACAAAGGTACCGAAGCAAACGACTTTTGTACAAAGTCTCCCTCTGGTAATAATAAATAATAATGAGAAACTGTTGAGTTTCTTGCGGACTCTTATCATTAGATAACAATATTCCGAACCCAGTAGAATCATGCAAGATAAATAATTATAAGTGCTTGTAAACAAGTATATTTGAATACTGATGGTTAGAACTTACATAACTGGTGACTTGTAACACAGGTTCTTCTAAACCTGCCGCAAGCACCAGTCTCTCACAAAATTGGTCTTCATATCAAATTGTACCTCATGTTGTTACTTTATTCTACCTTTTGTGAAGAGAAAATAAACCATTCATTCAATTATTTCGGGCCCTGATTGTCTTATAAATTTACTAATATTGCTCGCCTCACCTGTACCAGGTATCTACTTTAACTAAAATTCTACAAATCATTCATATAGCAACGCGTAGATGAAGGCTCGAGTACGGGCGCTTTTGTATCGGGAGGCATTCATTCAGAGCGGCAGTTAGCTGCTCCATACGATATCGAATCCAGGCTTTCAATCCGCGTCGAATAGCTGACGACAAAGCGCCATTTTGGCATTTCCTCAATGGAAATGGCATTTGGCATTTCGATTCAAATACGTTTCGGTGATTATTCGTCAAGATGTTGCGATGGAGCTTCGTGGGGTATATATTGTTTTAGAGTCAGATAAAGCGGTGTGATCACAGCATAGAATGGGTCACGGCTTCCTTTCCTATGGTTGTTGTAAGAGGCGATTAAGGGAACTTAATAGCCGAGAGGTAGGCATCAGCGTCCTTCTTAAAACATCACTTAACTGCGGTTTCCATCTCGCCAACCAAGCGTGGGAATTACGCCCTACGGAAAATCCCCCTAAGGGGGAGGCCTAAGTTCAGCAGTGGACAGTTAATCTGACTGATATCACCATCATTAAAGTCTGATCTTACGTACAAATGTGTGTGGAATCGGCGTCCAATGTTTTACAATTTTGCCGTTCCGTTTTCTGTAGTCTTTACTGTTTTGGACTATGCTTTTTAGTATTACAATTCTATTATTTTTCGAAGATTACTCAAAACGCTACGATAGAGTTCTTGCGTGAAATTTTTTATTTTCAATTTGGATTTACAAATGCCTGGATTTAGTGCCGGATCTAATGAATTTGCTGTTCTAGGTAAAAAATATATTTGGCGCCATTTTTAACAGTCAATCAATTTCAATTTTGTCGTTTTTAAATTGTCAAATTATCTTAGAAAGTTAGTAGGTGTTTGATACAATTGTTTCGACTAATTACTTTCCTATTAAAATCGCATTTTCGGAATTTGAATAAATGTGATATAAATGACGCATAAACGGTTGAACAGATTTATACAAAATTTAGGATATGTTACTGAAATATGGTATTTTTTTATTAATCAACTAATACCGAATGGTATCCTCACCCGCGCTATCGGTATACACGGGCGAGGCACCAGTGAGTGATGACAGGTGAGGATGAAAGCAGTTCGGTTAGCCCGAATTCAAATAGAATTAACTACGATTGTTTCCAGGGGGAACCAAGTGGAGGTCGACCTGATAGGGTATATTGCTAGTAATGAGGCTACTTGACCCCATTACCAACAATCCCTTTCCCGCCATCACTTCGGTTTGTATGTAAAATGAGCGGCGACGTTTAGCGGTTCAGCGTAAAGCAAAAAGCTTCGTTGTCTCTTTTATTGACGTTAAATGGGCGATATAAATTCCGCTGGCGGATTACGAGATTTATTGGATTCAAAATTAAAGGAGACCGATTTCAATGGAGACCGTTGACAGCCTTCGTTTATAGCGATTGCTAAAACCCTTATTGAAAAACTTGTCGTTTTAATGGGGTTTTTGCGCGGTAGGAGGTTTCGACCTTCAAATGTTAGTTTAGACATGTATTTTGTATTATTTTATACTAATTTGAAAACCATAGATAGATAGATAATTTATTTGCATTACTTACAGCGCACATACAATAACAGATATATATTCACAGTGAAAAAAGATAAAAGAATACATATATAAAAAATAAAAAAAAAAACAAAATGCATAAAATAAGTAACAATTTTCCCTTTCATGTGTGTGCCACAATAACACAAAATGGTCACAACTCCGCCTTTTGCTTTGCTCTCAAAAGAGCAAAACATATTCTATTGTGGCCAAAAGCCAGCAGCGAAATTCCGTAGAGAAAAATAAAAAATAAAGAGAAATATAGTTAAAATATAGTTAATATGGTTGACTGGGAGAGAATGCTTTTAGCATTAAGTCCGCCATGTACACATATTTGTACTAATGAATAAATAAATAAATAAAAATAAATAAATAAAATACATTGTGTTTGTTTTTACATTTACATTTATTATTATTATTTAATATTTTATTGTTAATAATATAGGATATAGAATATTTAGGAGTTCCACAAAAAAAGTCCAAAAAGGCAAAACCTAATTGGTTCGAAAACATTAGAATGGTTACTGTGTTATATAAAATTGTGATTTAAAATTGTCTACTGAACCGTTTTTGACAAAATTTCTATGGTACTGATCTGAAAATATATTCTTTCAGATAAAAAAGGAACTTTCTAAATAGGTTTATAAATGATGGCGTTACGATGTAACAAACATAAAAAATTCAATCGAATTAAGAATCTTCTTTTTTGAAGACTTTTTCTTTTTTGTTGTAAATGGATCTAAAACATTAAAAATAATATTTTCTTTAAAAAAAGGCGTGAGCCTATTATGCGGTGTTTGTATGACAGTGGTGCCATCTGGTGTAAAGAGTTTCTAGGCCATCTTCCTTGTGCAGGTAACTCGAACACAAAATACGAAATAACTTACAATAATTTTTAAATCACCGAAACATTAACAGAAAATTCAGTAGTTCAAACTGGGATTCGAACTTGAGACATTCAAGCTGCAGTCGTGTGTTGCCCACCTTCGCTGGCACCATCCTGAATTCATACCAAACCCATGCATTTATACAACTAGAAAAAGAATTTATACCTGTTACTCGTAATTTCTAATTACATACTGCAAATTGCAAACAAGTTGTTAATCCTATGAAGGAAGAAGTGGCAATAATATTCAACAGGGGGGAAGTGATTTTTAGCAATGCTGTAATTTTTAGTTAGTCCCCATTGTTAGTATATATCTAGTCAGGTCGATTTTCACGTAGTCCTCCTTAAAATCATCGTGGTAATGAATTTGCCATGATGGGCCAACTGACCTGCTGTCATTCTTCAGGGTCGGCAACGCGTGCAGAATGTCGCTAAACCGCATACCATCAGGTGGACCGTATGCTTGGTTTTCACCTCATATAAAAAAAACACGCTCCAGTACCAAATGGTAGGTACCGCTCATGTGTTGCCATTTCTGAAGACTAAGTTTTTATATTTCTGTATCCAGTAATTTTTTTTTTGTTATTGATACTCCAACTTTCTCTGCTTACCTCGTAAAGATAATGCCTTAATGATATAGATATATTACGTCTATATTTAATTGACTAGGCAGTTATTTTTGATATACTATCCGTTGCAAAGAAGGAATAGATAGAACAAAGCAATCAGCTCCATATAATCTGATAAAATATACTGTGAACCGACATAGTTGTCACATAATATGGAGAATTTAGACCCCATGGGTAATATCATTCAATTACCGACTTTATTGGCTTGGTAATAAGATAAAAATGAACTACTCGTATCACATAGTCGCCTCTGATTAAGTATCTATTGAATTGCATGAGGTGTTTTTGTTAGGGAATAAGGCCGCGTTTACACGGGTCAAGTTGGTTTACCGATTTGACCCATTTCAAAGTCTTTTATGCAATATTATGTATTTTTATCGTATATATCATACGAAATGCTCTGAGGAATTGTTTGAATTGATACTGGCTGCTGATTTTCACCACCATACAGCTCGTTACAAACTAAAGTTCCATCTCAACCATTTCGATGAGGGCGCTCCTCCACGCGTATATCAAGGCACTTTTTTCCACGCACAACCAAACATTGGAATCAACTACCAGCAGCAGTATTTCCTAACTGATACGACATTGTAACCTTCAATAAAAGAGCATATTCCTTTTTAAAAGGCCTTTCCTTTTTAGTACGCCTGCAATACCTCTGGTGTTGTGGGTGCTCATGGGCGGTGGTAGTCACTTACCATCCTGTGTTATAAAGAAAAAAAACTTGACAAGATCAATATAGATTTTTTATGGGATGAAAATGGAATAGTATACCCGCCTGCGATATCGGTATAGCCCGTGAGATATTGGTGAATGATGATACTTGAGTAGGAAAGCAGTTAAGGTGGCTCATCGTGAAGAATTCATCAAGAACCATGATGGTTTTCAGGGGGACAACGTGGAGATCGACCTAAAACGATCTATTGCTAACAAAGGGTTACTGCTCCGCCGTAATAATAACACCCCACCCTTGTGTCAAAGTAGTTGACAGGCGACAAATATGTTTGACGTCAGTACTCTATTTATTACACAGACATTTATTTTGAATGATTACCTACTAAAGCGGGATATTTTATCGAATACAAATTAAGAAACAAGTAGACAGTAACTGTAAATCTATGGTTTAAGTCTGCAGCTTTGAAAATAATTTCAAACTTCTCGACAGACGTCCAACAACTTAGTCCTCGCCAACTTCGGAATAAACAATTGTAAAATAATTAGGTGTGTTAAAAATTAATTAAAGATGAATTTCAACTGATATTAATATAATATTTATTTCTAAACCATAGACAATTATAGGCGGTTATAATTATAGTTATATACCTATAGATGATTTAGAAAATTATAGATAGCTTATTTCCAATTGGGATAAGATGTAAACAGAAAGAGAATGATAGGTACTAATGTTCAATCCAGGAGGAAGAGGGGGAAGGGATTGTTAGCAATGGAATCTAAACAATTGCTAGGAATAAACTTTATCAGGTCGATATCCACGCGGTTCCTTCTGGAAACCATCGTGGTTAATTCTTGTCGAATTCATTGTGGTGGACCAACTGAATTGCATTCATTCTCATCTATCATCTTCTCCTGGTGCCTCGTCGGTGTATATTAATAGCGCGGGGGAGGGGGCGGGGTTATCATTCTATTTTTACTCATTAAAAAATTGCTCTCTGTAATTTACGAGATAAGCAGAAAGTTTTTAAGAGGTTATAAAAAGAAAGATTATTAATGTGCGTTACTAGACATAATAATAATTGTTTTGTCAATTATTGCCACATAATAGTATGCGCATTAAATTTGATTTTTCAATAAATTAAATCGACTTGTTATTGTTTAAGCAATAATACCTACTTGATCTGTGTAAACGCGACTTGAAAATATAGTTTGTTGACGCAACGCCTTAATAAGGCATAGGGTGGCGGACGTCTTGTCATAATGGGCCTAATAAGCACTGCGAGCGCAAAACGAGCCAAAGAAGGCTCTAAGAAAAACTGCCACATTGATCACTAGCATCATAGCTATTCGAGGACTGTATTTTATTGTCTGCTGATCGCTTAAGTTGCTATTGATGCACTTTTTGCAAACCAATCGTGGATATCATTTGGAGATGATAAGATGATAAATTGTAGTATCATATTTGTAATTTTTTAAAGTGTACAATTATTTTGTAGTATTTGAAATTGTTTCAGATGAAGATGGGAGAGTCTTGAGAGTAAAGATCTAATAAATCAAACTCATCGGTTTAACGTTGGCATAGAAATAGTCAATATATTTATTTATTTATTTGAAATAGGCACATATATATATATATATATATATATATATATATATATATATATATATATATATATATATATATATATATATATATATATATATGCATACCTATAGCAGGTGTACACAATATTGATTTATACTATTTACAAATAATAAGTTTTGAATTGAAAACCTCTTTTATTTAAAGTTGGGTAAAATGAGGGCTTTTTCTACAAATAAGGACAGTAGTTTAGCTTAGCGTTAGAGTAGCTTAGCATGGGGTATCATGGGCGAAGCAATATACTCTGTTATGTCCATAGTACTGCTCATATCTATAGGCGACGGTTACCACTTTCCATCAGGAGGGTCGTCAGCTTGTTTGCCATTCTAGGTTGTATAAAAAAAAAAAAATAAAAAAAAAATAACTACAAATTTTTAGTACAATTTGCTATAAATATAATTGAAAGTTTGTATATAAAATTTGGAGAACTCTAATTGTGTGTTACTGCTTATTTTATAAGCTTTTTTTTGCACTCAATATATTTTAGTACTAAAAGATTCTTGAGTTGCAAATATATTGACGTCAAATTCATTAAAGTGTGTAAAGTACTATACCTATGTATATGCTATAATAACAGGTCATGATACTGTTTCATCACAAAGCACAAAGGATGTTTGCGGAGCACTCGTCTACTCGCTAGATATAGTTATGGATGTTACAATCGACGTGCAATCTCATTAATATTTAGATCATATACCCCTATCTTAGGGTTAAGGAAAAGAGACAAATTAATAGAACTATTGAGGACAGAAGGGGAAAAATGTTGGGACACTTGATACGACACGACGAACGTATGAACATTATAATAGAAGGTAAGATAGAAGGAACGAGGGGGAGAGGGAGACCGAGACATAGTTACATCAGAAAGATCAAGGAAGGAGTTGGTGTCGTGTCGTATTAAGAGGTGAAGAGACTCGCTGAAAATCGTAGTGAGTGGCAAGGGCTCCACCGACAAGAGCGCAGCTCTTAAATAGATAGATAGATAGACCTCTATCTAGATGGTCTCATTACACAGAGACTTTGTATAAAAGTCACCTGCTCGGGCACCTCTGTTTCTTTATTTTCTTTTTATATTTTTATGTTTAAATACTCTGCGACCTTTGTCATGCAAACATGTTATTTTTGTTATTTTTAAGTTTGACTAGATTTATATAAATACACATAATTTATTTATTTATACTTTTGTACACATTAAAATGTGTGTACAGGGCGGACTTAATGCTTGATGGCATTCTCTACCAGTCGACCGTTACGATTAACAAAGAGAGTAAACGGCGGTGCATAGATTTGACAAGACAATTTGTAAATTAAATATATATTTTGACGTAATATTTACAGAGACTTGAAAAGACTGTTAATTGTTGACTTTCTTGGAGTTTCTTTTTAATAGATAACTTAATGAAACTACAGTTAAATCATAATATTCATAATATATTCAATATTCATAATATTAATACTAGATTTAAAGACAAACTTGCTGTCCCCAAGTATCGTTTAGAAAAAGTTAATAGGTCTTTTATGGGAATAGGTATAAAAATTTACAATAAGATACCAAAGGATATGTTGGAATTACCCTTAAATAAATTCAAAACATCTGTTAAATCATACTGTTTGTGTAAGCTTCATTTAAATAAGTTTTGGTTACATTTGAAATACTAGTGGATTATTATTTTAACTCACTCGTTTTCCTTTGTCCATTTTGAACCACGATATAATCGGGACGTGTTAATTGGCCACACAAACTATTCATAGGCCGACGAATTAATTGCAATTGAGATGTATTTTGAAAATCTATTCACATAGCGTGGTAATTAAGTGATGGCTCACGGCTCACGTCTCACGTGCCAACCGGAGAATGGAGATTTATTGGATTAGTTCAAATAGTTCCGTCGATTGGTCCCGTGCCGGAAATATTTGACGGTTTTATACTATTTCGCCAATTCGAACGTATGTAGTTAGGCTTACTAAAATATGTCCGTATTCAGGGCATAGTTACTAATGGAAATGGGCAAAAATAATGAATCATTATTAGTTCTTCACACGCTATAACTTAAATTTTTTTTATACAACTTAGAATGGCAAACAAGCTGACGGCCCACCTGATGGAAAGCGGTAACCGTCGACTATAGACGTGAGCAGTACCATGGATATAACAGAGTACACTGCTTCGCTCATGATACCCCCCATGCGTTGCCACTCCTGAGGACTCAAGTGTTATTCCTCTGTATCCAGTAAATTCACGCCATATCCCACCCTTCAAACCGAAACACAGCCATGCAAACACAACTGCTTCACGGTTGAAACACGAATGGGACAGAGGTGACCAAGCAATCGACTTTTGTACAAAGTCTCCATCTGGTACACGAATACGTAACGTACGAACGCATTTGTGATGGTTATAAATAAAAGGCATAGAAAGCTTTATCGGGTACGCTTCGTTACCGCGGGACTGTTTCGCACAAATTGACGGAGTGATATTGAATTAGAGCTGCGGTTTCTCAGAAAAGTGGTGCTGCATTTGACAGGTGTGACAATTTGCCGCGTCTAGTACGCGACACGTGGCGTCGCGTATTTTACGTACCTACCTATGAGACGCTAGGTAAATCTCACGTCAACATTTCAACATTTCAGAGGCTATAGACAGAATTGTTTTAGCATTTTCTACATTGGCATATCTATACTTATAATAAATCTGTAGAGAGGTCAATTCTGTACATGAAATATATTTCCAAAATAACTATCAGAGGGTGATTAGTGATCGATACTGATGCCAAAAATGCATTCAGTAAAATTTTTGTCTGTTTGTCGGTCTGTCTGTATGTTCGTTATAGAAACAAAAACTACTCGACGGATTTTAACGACACTTGGTACAATTATTCTTCATATTCCTGGACAGGTTATAGTATACTTTTCATTACGCTACGATCAATAGGAGCAGAGCAGTGAAGGGAAATGTTGGGAAAACGGGAGAAGTTACTCTATTTTAAACGGTTTTATTTAGCTCGACCTGTACGGTATTTATTTATTTGGGTCAAAATTAGAAATTGGAATTTAAGCACCTTCCCGTTGTCAGATTGATCTGAAATTTGGTACACACATTTAATTTAGATGACAATACAATATAATAAAATCAATAACATTATAAATCTAAGATGGCCGCCGATACAAAATGGCGGATTACATATTTTTCCTTAACCCCCGCAATATGGGTATCAAATGAAAGGGCTACACTAGTAAAACACGATGATTATGTCAAAATTTAAAATTCAAGATGGACGCCGTTCCAATATGGCAGACTAGGTACATATTTTTCCACAACCACCACAATATGGGTATCAAATAATAGGACTACACTGAGACACCCAGACACTTGGACACTAGACACTCAGATGCTAGACCCTCAGACACTAGACACTCAGACACTCAGACCCTAGACACACAGACACTAGACACTCGGATACAAGACACTCAGACACTAGACACTCGGACACTAGACACTCAGACACTAGACACTCGACACTCGACACTCAGACACTAAACACCAGACACAAGACACTCAGACACTCGACACTCAGACACTAGACACTAGACACTCGTCACTAGACACTCGACACTCGACACTCGACACTCGACACTCGACACTCGACACTCGACACTCGACACTCGACACTCGACACTCAGACACTAAACACTAGACTCTAGACACTCAAACACTCGACACTCAGACACTAGACACTCGACACTCGACACTCGACACTCAGATACTAAACACTAGACACTAGACACTCAGACATCCAGACACTAGACACTCAGACACTGGACACTCGGATACAAGACACTCAGACATTAGACTCTCAGACACTTGACACTCAGACACCCAGACACTAGACACTCTGACACTCGACACTCGACACTCAGACACTAAACACCAGACACTAGACACTCAGACACTCGACACTCGACGTCACTCGACACTCGACACTCGACACTCGACACTCGACACTTGACACTCGACACTCGACACTCGACACTCGACACTCGACACTCGACACTCGACACCCGACACTCGACACTCGACACTCGACAATCAGACACTAAACACTAGACACTAGACACTAGATACTCAGACACTCGACACTCAGACACTAGACACTCGACACTCGACACTCGACACTCAAATACTAAACACTAGACACTAGACACTCCGACACTCGGATATAAGACACTCAGACATTAGACTCTCAGACACTTGACACTCAGACACCCAAATACTAGACACTCAGACACTAGACACTCAGACACTAGACACTCAGACACTAGACACTCGAAACTCGACACTCGACACTTGACACTCGACACTCGACACTCGACACTCGACACTCGACACTCGACACTTAGACACAAGACACTCAGACACTCGACACTCAGGCACTAGACACTAGACACTCGTCACTAGACACTCGACACTCGACACTCGACACTCGACACTCGACACTCGACACTCGACACTCGACACTCGACACTCGACACTCGACACTCGACACTCGACACTCGACACTCGACACTCAGACACTAAACACTAGACACTAGAAATTATGTTAATGATGTGCGCTTGCGTTTTGATGATGAACAGATGATATGATGATGATGATGATGAATAAATACACCTAGTATTTGAAGCGATTTATGGCACTAGGGTAAATAAAATAGATAATAATTTGAAGCGTTGATGTAATATATATTTGATGTTATGCGTTGAAGTTTTGTTTTGCGAGTCAGTTACAATTTTGAAAACCTGAAAGGTCATGTAAATTTCTCCTGCGCTATGATTGGCGTTCTCGCGATGTCGTGATGAGCGGCTCTTGTGACTGGTTGTCCATTGGTTTTACCGCTGAAACCGCTTCATTACACGCAGGAGTGAATAATATTATTTGCATATTGTTAATGCTTTAACATGCCCCCGGCCTTGAAAGATTCTACTTTCAAGTCTTCCTCCCAGAAAGGACATATTTTTGAGAATGCCCGCCTAATGATGCCTGACTCGGTCCTTATATCAGCAACTCTTGATACGTCGTCGCTGCCTGGAACAGTGGACACAATACGACCCAAATGCCACTTTAATGGAGGTAAGTGGTCATCTTTGATGAGTACTAATGTATTTGGTTTTAAGTTTGCTTGACGTGTTTTCCATTTATTCCTTGTCTGCATCTCGGATATATATTCTTTGGACCATCTTATCCAAAAATGTTGGCGAATTTGTTCGACGCGCTGATATCGTGTCAAACTCGTTGGCGCGGCGTCTTGAAGGTCGTTGCACGGTGGTGCGGTTAGCGGACGACCAACCAAAAAATGAGCAGGGCTTAATGGAAGATAATCATGAGGATCCGTGGACATAGGACTAAGGGGACGAGAGTTCATGACAGCTTCTACTTGAGTTAATACCGTGTTGAACTCTTCGTACGTTAAATGTAAATTCCCGACTACCCTTCGCAAAGAATGCTTACATAACCGAACCCCTGCTTCCCACAAACCACCGAAATGAGGAGAATAAGGAGGTATAAAATGAAAATTTATGCTTTGACTAGTAGCATAATTTAAAATATCTTGTGAACAATTAGAGAGGAACTTGTGAAATTCGTTCATAAGGCCGATAAAGTTTCTGCCGTTATCAGAAAATATATCAGACGGTTTACCACGACGAGAAATAAACCGATTGATAGCCAACAAGTATGCATCTGTTGACAAATCCCCTACCAACTCTAAAGTGACTGCACGAGTAGTGAAACAAATAAAAATTGCAACATATGCCTTTACAATGCGTGCACCTCGACCTTTGCGGTTTAAAATATAAACTGGACCCATATAATCAACCCCTGTACACATGAAGGCAAATCCTGGACTTACGCGTTGTATGGGTAGATTACCCATGAGCGGTGTGAGGGGTTTGGCTCGAAATCGGGCGCATTTGGCACAATTATAAACAGTTTGTTTAGCAACATTCCGTCCACTAACAGGCCACCACGTTTCCCTTATCGCATACAAGAGAGCCTGTGGCGCTGCATGTAGTAGCCGCTTGTGTTCTGCACGAAACAGTAGTACTGTGAAGTGATGTTTAGCTGGTATCAATATGGGATGTTTTTTATCGTAAGAAAATGAAGTAGAATTACTAAGTCGACCGCCCACTCTAATTAAATTGTTTTTATCGATAAATGGATTTAAATTTGATAAATTGTGCGAATTATTTAATTGACCGTGTTTATTTAATATATCGTAGGTGTCGGAGTAGGACTCTAGTTGCGCAAAATATACTAATTTCTGTTGTGATTCGTTCAACTCATTGACACTCAATACACCTGTCCGTTTATTAATTTTATTTTTTGTGTTGTGTACGAGTATGAAGCGTAACATGTAGGCGCAGGCTCGTGTCATGCGATTGAGTTGAGAGAATCTATGGAATGGAAACCAATTGTTTTGATGTGTAATGTGATTGCAATGTACTGATTTTGACTTGATTTCAGGCAAGTCTAACACTGACCAGTTACTCTCGTCGACACTCGACACTCAAATACTAAACACTAGACACTAGACACTCAGACATCCAGACACTAGACACTCAGACACTGGACACTCGGATACAAGACACTCAGACACTAGACTCTCAGACACTTGACACTCAGACACCCAGACACTAGACACTCTGACACTCGACACTCGACACTCAGACACTAAACACCAGACACTAGACACTCAGAAACTCGACACTCGACGTCACTCGACACTCGACACTCGACACTCGACACCCGACACTCGTCACTCGACACTCGACAATCAGACACTAAACACTAGACACTAGACACTAGACACTCAGACACTCGACACTCAGACACTAGACACTCGACACTCGACACTCGACACTCGACACTCAAATACTAAACACTAGACACTAGACACTCCGACACTCGGATATAAGACACTCAGACACTAGACTCTCAGACACTTGACACTCAGACACCCAGACACTAGACACTCGAAACTCGACACTCGACACTTGACACTCGACACTCGACACTCGACACTCGACACTCGACACTCGACACTCGACACTTAGACACTAGACACTCAGACACCCAGACACTAGACACTCAGACACTAGACACTCGGATACAAGACACTCAGACACTAGACTCTCAGACACTTGACACTCAGACACCCAGACGTTAGACACTCAGACACTAGACACTCGACACTCGACACTCAGACACTAGACACTCGACACTCGACACTCGACACTCGACACTCGACACTTAGACACTAGATACTCAGACACCCAGACACTAGACACTCAGACACTAGACCCTCGGATACAAGACACTCAGACACTAGACTCTCAGACACTTGACACTCAGACACCCAGACACTAGACACTCTGACACTAGACACTCGACACTCGATACTCGACACTCGACACTCGACACTTGACACTCGACACTCGACACTCGACACTCGACACTCGACACTCGACACTCGACACTCGACACTCGACACTCGACACTAGACACTCAGACACTCACGACACTAGACACTCAGACACTCGACACTAGACACTCAGACACTCAGACACTCAGACACTCAGACACTCAGACACTAGACACTCAGACACTAGACACTCGACACTCGACACTCGACACTCGACACTTGACACTCAGACACTAAACACTAGACACTAGACACTAGACACTCAGACACTCGACACTCAGACACTAGACACTCGACACTCGACACTCGACACTCAGATACTAAACACTAGACACTAGACACTCAGACACTGGACACTCGGATACAAGACACTCAGACACTAGACTCTCAGACACTTGACACTCAGACACCTTTTTGGCCTCAGTTCCGTCGAACCCAAATGTACGAAACAGATATATCATCAGTTTTAATTGACTTTGGCACAGACGGCATGCACGTTATTTACCCTAAAGCCATACAGTTTCCTGCAAAATTCAATTATGGTACGGCTGAAAAAAGGATGTTGCCCTTAGTTTTG
Organism: Galleria mellonella; assembly: GCF_026898425.1. Taxonomy (NCBI): domain Eukaryota; kingdom Metazoa; phylum Arthropoda; class Insecta; order Lepidoptera; family Pyralidae; genus Galleria; species Galleria mellonella. Next base: position 4,545,890 of record NW_026442037.1, on the reverse strand, counting down.
TCATGAGCATTCACCGTCCATAAAATGCAGGGCAGCACCGTCGACCATGCAGTAGTATATTTGGGCTCAAAATGGTTTGAGGAAGGACAAGCATACGTGGCTCTAAGTCGAGTCAAGTCTCTGGAAGGGCTATGTATTGAGGAATTAGATTGTACTAAATTATCAGGTAAGAAACCATGTAATAATGTTGCACTGAATGAATTAAATAAAATAAGGAATATTCGGTAAACAATTTCACTAAATACTAAAAACAAGAAAATAAAAATCGGTAAAAAAACTTTTAAGTTAAACGGTTTTATTTTATGTGCACTGAAAACTACAAAATAAATAAATAGTTACTTACCTATCAACCTACGTAGGTGATCTCGGTCATTAATATCTCTGATGGTAGTGGTTGTCATAACATGAACCATGTCAGCGGCCGAAAGGCAGTTCATGAGAGAACACTAACACCAGGGTTTGCTTGGTAGGTAAACTAAGCAGCCCGCACTATAACAAGTAGGTATTTTGACCTTCTAGTTCAGAAATATTTTAGTACTAGGCAGAATAGCTTTTAGGCATATTAGACTAAAATAAAAACGTGGGGCCCCTCTGAAATCATACCTATAGCAGAGCATATCTTATACTTTGGTAGATCATGAGCTCGGCGTTCGCTGGTGAAGCCGTAACGGCTGGTTATTGATGGTCAAAACCTCCAGTTACGATTATAGTAAGTCGATTCAGCGGACCCTGGACTCCGGAGCTATGAGGTTTCGGATGCGACCGGGATAAACCGCTAGGATGATGATGATGACGATTATAATAAGTCGATGCAATCCACACTTAGTATAGTAGAAAGTAATACAGAAATAGTTAATGGGCCCCACGTTTTTATTTTAGTCTAATATGCCTAAAAGCTATTCTGCCTAGTACTAAAATATTTCTGAACTAGAAGGTCAAAATACCTACTTGTTATAGTGCGGGCTGCTTAGTTTACCTACCAAGCAAACCCTGGTGTTAGTGTTCTCTCATGAACTGCCTTTCGGCCGCTGACATGGTTCATGTTATGACAACCACTACCATCAGAGATATTAATGACCGAGATCACCTACGTAGGTTGATAGGTAAGTAACTATTTATTTATTTTGTAGTTTTCAGTGCACATAAAATAAAACCGTTTAACTTAAAAGTTTTTTTACCGATTTTTATTTAAGCTTCCGTCGCGCGTGCAGCTTTAATGGCCACTTTTTAAAATGTAAAAATGTCCACCCGTGCAATGCCGGGACGGACCGCTAGTTTTAAATAAGATTATATTCCTGGTCCCTTTAAAAAGCACATATGTATTCTCAAACATATTTCATCATCCTTATTTTATCATCATATCTCTGGTCATCGATAGGGAATTATTTCTCACGCTCTTTGTACGCGTTTCAATGTTTCAAAGGAATTTCGTCTCGCTAACGCTCAGGCTGTGGAATGAGCTCTCTGCAGAGGTTTTCCCTAGACGTTACAGTATAGGGGTTTTCAAACAGAGACACAACGCGCACGTGACACCTCTAGTACTGCGGGGGTCCATAGGCTACAGTAATCTTTTATTTATAGGATGATAATGGAATGGTAACCCCGCCTGCGCTATCGGTACCTATACGCTGGCGGGGCACCAGAGAGGGATGATAGGCGAGGGCGAAAGTAGGTCAGTTAGCCCATCGTGATAAATTTTACAAGAATGAACCGCGGTTCTCCCTGGTTTATCTCTGCCTATCTCATTAGTTACTTGGTATAAAAATAGACATAACTTGTTAAATCTCTAAAACACTTGTGCTTTAATACAGGCTAAGCTTTATGAAGCTTAAAAAACTTTCCGTTACGTCTAACAAACGGTTTATCTTCATTAATCGGAAAAATTGACTTTTCCTTTTTGCAAAAAAAAAAAGTTAAATTCCGTCAAGTCCCCAGCGTTCAGTTTTAAGCGGCGTCATTATCATGATTGATGGAACCTTGCTCTAATTAGGACGGGCGACGTCAATCGGCGGGACTCTATCGGGCGGCTCGGAACGATCGGTCATCCATTTAACCCCACTTAATTCTATCTCCCGAACCTATTATATTTTAGATTCGCGACAAACGGTCCAAATTATTAAACATTTATTGCATCTTACAATTGGGACTCCTGGGGGAAAGGGATTGTTAGCAACGGAGTTTGACAGCCGTTGCTAGCTATATGCCCTATTAGATCGACCTCCATGTGGTTCTCCCTTGAAACCATCGTAGCCAATTTTAGTGGAATTCGTCAGGATGGGCTAACTGACCTGCTTTCTTCGTCATCAGCCATCTATCACTGGTGTCCCGCCAGCGTATACCGATAGCGCAGGCGGGGTTACTATACCATTATTACCCATTAAAAAAACGGGACTTCTATTACTGTATAATCCGTATTAAGTAAAATTAAATAACCATGGAAACAACAGAAATACTCCTCAGGTTGACCATATATATATATATATATATATTCAACTTGAGGAGTATTTCTGTATAGGACGACCCACCACTAGATGGAGTGATGACCTAAAATGTGTTGCAGGGAGTCAATGGATGCAGGTGGCTCAAGACTGTTCTTACGGCAGTCTACGGGGGAGGCTTATGTCCCGCAGTGGACGGATAATGGCTGAAATTATCATGATGAATCTATAGACGATATCTATACATAGGAGGTATTTAAGAAAACTGGAAATGAGGGGTTTGGTTAGAAGCAATAGAGGCCGAAATTTTCTTTAGATTTCTTTTTCTTTGTATACACGTATGGCCAACATTGCGTAAAATTACTACACTTAATTGAATGCTGTTGTTTGATTGAGTTGTATTTCAGAAAGTCTGAGTTAAAATTCTGTACGCTCGTTTTTTGAAGAGCTTTATTTTGTATCACATCAGAAAGTCTCGGAAGGCAACTTATACCACAACGTTCACACGCGAGGTAGAAACTTACTCATTGAATAAATTAAACGAAATATAAGTGTACCGTACGACACTTATTGGAAAAGAACTACGTAGGTACGTACCCCCAAAAATCGAGCTGAGCCGAGTGGATCAATCGAGAGCGGTGAATTGGGCCCACTTACACCGCGAACATTTTAATTGGGACCAATTTTTGAATGTTCTTCACTTTGGCGTAGTGTGCGAATTTTATATTTATATATAAATATATAGAAATAATAGAATTTTCATCGTACCTTCGATCAAACTATTTATAATTACTCCTCTTCATCCAAAGGTTGCCTGCAAGAGATCGCTCTTAGCGATAAAGCCGTCCGTCGTTTTCTTAGTGTAATATTTTCTTGTAATTTTTTTTAATGGGTGATAATGGAATGGAAATCCCACCCGCGCTATCGGTATACACCGGCGGGGCACCAGTGAAGGATGATAGGTGAGGATGGAGCAGACCAGTTAGCCCATCGTGACGAATTCAACAAGAATTGTTCACGATGGTTTCCAGGGGGAACCACGTGGAGGTCGACCTGACAGGATATATTGCTAGTGGGGCTATTTGACCCCACTACAAACAATACTTTTCCCCCCATTTTCTTGTAATTATTTGTATCTATAATAAGTATGTTTACTATTGTAATCTTTTGGAGGATACAATAAAGAGTGTCTATCTATCTATAAAGAGCATAAAAACTGAAGTGGAAACTAATTTCCAATAATTGTCTCTAAAGACAATGTATAATCGATCAGTATTTAAGTTGTCCACGTCTTTACATCTATTTTATTATTATTATTATTTCAGCCATTAACTGTCTATTGCTGGACATAAGCCTTCCCCATAAGGAGAGTTTTACCAGTAGTTGCCACGCTTGGCAGGCGGGTTGGCAACCGCAGTTAGGCTTTTAAAGATTATTTAAGAGGGACGCTGTTGCCCATCGTTCGCTCTCCCTTAGTCGCCTTTTACGACACCTACAGGAAAAGATGGGGTGGTCCATTCTATGCCAGAACACACACGGCGACTATTATACACAGCGAATAGGGAATGTAAAATTTTTACTTTACTGTTTGTACGGATACATTAACAGTCTCCCAATGTACAATACAGAGGTAGCATACTTAAGACACTGGCAACATTGCTTCTATTAATAAATTTAATTTTTGCGCAGAGTAAATACGGGCTCTTAGGTCACCAGTAGCCCCGGCGAGGCGATGCGATCGTTCGATCAAAATGCTTTACATCTGAGCATTATATAAATGTATAAATATAAATACTGTACAAAATCATTGTATCTAATATTTCTTATAATATTTCACTGTAGATGCAGCGTACTGTGTGAGTTACAAACTTGATTAGGTTCGTTTAGTACGCTAGACACATACATTGTTGTGAGAGAGGACAGGCAGTAAACACCAGCCGCCGTATTGTAACGTATGTGTTTGTTTGCACATTGTTAGCATATTGGGTCAGGAAAGTAATTTAAAATGTACATTGTATGCGGACTCCGGTGCGGTGGTAGCGGTCGGCGGTGTTACGAGATATTTAGCGCATTGGGAGCTTAGGCTCGGCGCACAGCAAACATTTTGCGCAGTCCGAACTTTTTTGTCTTGCGTTTTTTGTTTTTCCCGTAAAGTTGTTACTTTGATGCTTCGTCATAATTAATATCTTGTTTTTTTTTTTATTTATTTTATTATGTATCTTGAAATTATATTCAAGGGTAAATGTACTAAATATAATGTTATTTTAATCCTTAGAAATACATACACGAGGGTCTTCATAGTTTATTCAAGTGTTTTTTAAACTTTATCAAGGCACGATCCCTTAGTATGCATAAAATATTAAATGACCCCCTATCCTCCATGGTTCCTAACCTGTATGTATTTTATTATATTACATATATCAAATCAGTACATTTTTATTTATTTTCATAGAATCCGCAATGAGAGAAATTGGATAAAGCAAGGCAGGTGCGTACTTCACGTCAATGTGATTATGGTTTTTTTTTTTAATTTCCTCAGTCTAACACAAATTGAGCCAACGATATATACACAATACAATTACAATAAATATTCTGTAATGAACATTTTCTTAATAAAAATATCTGTTTGAACGTTGCTTATTTTTTGCGGCTTCGTGACCTTCCGCGACCTCCTTGTAGAGGCTTGACGATCCCACAGGGTTGCAACCGACACTTTGAAAAATACTGTTTAATTCTCTAATATTCACGGTGTTGTTAACGTTTACTGGTGACTGTTGCCACATTCTATCACGTGGGCCGTCAGTTTAAATGCTCATAAAGTTGAATAAAAAAAGCAACTGCATTTAATGTTATAAATACGTATATGTGCGTCAATGAAATAATTAATCGTTTTTTTTGCCGACTGTACTAGTTCTCAAGCGACTGTCGCTGTCAATATGCGGCCAGCTTTATTACTGTTAAGGAAGTTGCTAGGAAAGTTCAGTTGTAATGTGAGAGGATTTAGTAACAGTATTCAGTATTAGCTGCCTTAGCATTTTAGAAGAAAGCTTTAAAAAATATTGAAGGAATTTAATAGATACGTTTCGTAATTAGAGATAAGGTAATACCTTATATATATATATATATATATATATATATATATATATATTGTTTGTGTGCTGTAAGTAATACAAATAAATTATCTATCTATCTATCTATCTTGTCTCTAATTAATTGAAGGCGACGTAACAATGACGACTTGGAATGCATTGCAGGGAGTCAGTGGATGCAGGTGGCTCAGCACCGTTCTTTATGGCGGTCTATGGGGGAGGCTTATGTCCAGCAGTGGAAGGAAGATGGCTGCAATGATGATGACGATGACCTGATAATTATTAAACCCATCGGGTGCCATTCTCATATGATAACCATGTTATCAATATGACCTCGCCGTCCGAAGGGTGTGAGTTCGCTTCCCGTATAGTACATTCCTTTGAATCAGTAACAAATAGAGTACAAAACTAATTCTGTACTCGATTTATTTTTTACTTAGTAAAATCAGTGTGTAGGCATAAAATGTTATCTAGAATGATAAACAAAATATGAATATTTAATATTTAACATTTTCTTCCACTGTTATCTATTTTTACTCGAGCACTTTGTGGCGAACCGCCTACACTTTCATGTAAGTATATGCCCTAAGGCTGTCTGGAGGAATTGGCTTGGCGTCTAACGATTAGGCCGTCCGTCCTGGTTGTACTTACGCTAATCTTTATGTTGAGTGTAACTGACATTATATTTTTAGGCAAAAATAGAGATAAATATTTTTTTTATACAACTTAGAATGGCAAACAAGCTGACGGCCCACCTGATGGAAAGTGGTAACCGTCGTCTATAGACATGAGCAGTACCATGGACATAACAGAGTATACTGTTTCGCCCATGATACCCCCCATGCGTTGCCATTCCTGAGGACTCAGGTGTTATTCCTATGTACCCAGTAAATTGACGCCATATCCCACCCTTCAAACCGAAACACAGCCATGAAAACACAACTGCTTCACGGTTGAAACACGAATGAGACAGAGGTACCCAAGCAATCGACTTTTGTACAAAAACAAAGTAAACTTTCTCTAATCAATAAATAATCCTTCAAAAGTAGCGTGAAAAAGCATTTAGTGAACCAGTACAGTGTGGTTTACTGTGGTTTTTTATTCTTTCTTTGGTTGGTCGTATTCTTGGACCATATTGTTTCTGTGTTCGCTCAGAACGGTGTGGTCACATGTCATGCATATGTACAATGGTAAAGTATGTAACATGAGTTTAAAAAATAAAAATAGTGGTAAAAACACACTATAAAGGTTCTATTGTATTTTGTAGGTACCAAAACCTAATAAAGAAACAAATTATGTATTAATAAATAAACAAACAACATGTCAGCCTTTAACTTTTCACTGCTGAACACAAACCTCCCCTTAGAGGATTTTGCCAGTAGTTGCTACGATTGGCAGGTGGATCGGCAACCGCAGTTAGGCTTTAGAGGTGTTTTAAGAGGGACGCTGCCGTTTATCCCTCGTCCTCCCTTAATCGTCTTTTATGACACCCACATGATTATTATAAGGTTTATTCTTTGGTTAACTGCCAATTAACTTTGACCGGGACCGTGCGGTCCCGGTATTGAATAGTAAAGAAACCATTAGATGTATTTAAATCCCACAATCACAACTCGACATAAAGCAAATACTCAGCAAATAAACTTGACTTGATAACAGACAGCAAACTGAACTGAGCGATATGTGAGCAAGGCAGATCATCCCAGTAACTCGCCACAAGCATTGTCCTGCCTCAGGTCGGCTCCGAAATAATAAGCCGAAGTAATTAGGATTTATGGTGTCCTTACCTATGATCAATCGGCCGGCTGCCTCATTACACCACCAGTAATGCATTGCTTTAGTAAACTTATGGCGTAGTCATAACAATAAAGAACACTGGGTTGAAGTGATACTCCTATGTAAAAGTTGATAATAAAAGTGTTTCGGTTTGAAGGGTGGGATATGGCGTGAATTTACTGGATACAGAGGAATAGTCCTCAGGAATGGCAACGCATGGGAGGTATCGTGGGCGAAACAGTATACTCTGTTATGTCCATCGTACTGCTCATGTCTATAGGCGACGGTTACCACTTTCCATCAGGCGAGCCGTCAGCTTGTTTGCCAATCTAAGTTGTATAAAAAGCTATACTCATATCTATATCATCATCATCATCATATCAGCTGCTAACTGTCCATTGTTAAACATAGACTCCCTCATTGGAGGGTTTTACCAATAGTTGCCAAATTTGGCAGGCGGGTAGGGCAATTGTAGTAAGGCTTTTATCATTGTTATCATCATATCATCTGTTAATTGTCCACTGCTGTATGTAAGTTTCTCTCTATTGAGGGGTCTTGTCAGTTAAAGCCACGCTTGGCAGGTGGGTTTGCAAGTTGGTGTTTGTATCGGCATGAAATGCCATTTTGCTCTATTGAGCACTTCGAACTTTTGAACGTTAGCTTAACTCTATCTTTAACATGACACCGGAACTCCACAGTGTTACAGAGGTCGACACCGAGGATCCCAATAAAATACAAACAATTACAAGTAAAGATTACACTGAGAAAACAATGGGCGGCCTTATCGCTGAAAGCCACTTTCTACCATCATCACCCTTATACCCTACACTCTAAATGGTCGCGTACAACGCGGTTTCAAAAATATTTTCTCCCACGAACACTTACTGGTTTTCTTAAGAGACTATAGCATGGGGTTCTTCAAAAGGGGGGTAAAGAGGTTTCTTCAGGATTGGCAAAGCGCGTGTAATACCCCTGGTATTCATAGGCTATGGTAGCCACTTACAATCAGGTGGGCCGTATGCTCGTTTGCCACCTCAGTGGTATAAAAAAAAGCGATCTCTTCCAGGAAATCTTTGGATGGAGAAGAGTAATTATAAACAGTTTGACCGGAGGTACACAAATGACTCTGTTCGTTTTTGTTAAATACATATGTAGATAGAATATGTAAAATATATACGTAAATATACATTTTAACTCATCAATACATACTTAAACAAATTCATATATAAATAAACAATTGTATTTTATTTATTTATTTTAAAAGGTATATCAAGATCAGTAAATACAGATATTAATTTTAATTCGTATATACATAAAATTAAACAAATGTTTAACATGCATTTGATGTCTATCGCAAGTTTAATTTTTAAGACAACAATAAATCATGCATCACTTAACTCATAACTTAAAACTTTATTGTTATAAAAAAAAATATGCGACAAATGTAATAGTAAACCTTCTGAATAAAAAAAAAAACTCATCAGAATCGTGTAACCGATTTTAATCGAAAACTCTTTTTAAATTCAAAAAGGATACCTATATATTACTGTCACGAGATAGTTTTAATAAACCCCGGGCTCGCTTCGCCACAGAGATTGTACCAGCAAATAAATCGTACAGTTCACCTGGCCATTCATCAACGTACAAAGAGCAAACGTCCGGCGTCCGGCCGTCCGCGTCGTGTACGGATAAAGTCAGTATTACTTACGGACCTCCCAAATGAGGTGGCATCTCTGTTGCAGGACATCTATTTGCGACAGAATGGAAACCGGACATATTGTGCGCTCGCTCGGGACTAAACATAACTAGTAATTGAATGCGGCCAGCATTCAGATTCGATATTTCCATACCTTAGTATACTACCATTGTAAAGACGAAGGTTTCTGACGATGAATTTATATTATTTATTTATTTATTTTAATATTACATCTGGAATCAACAGCTTATATTTAGAATAATTAAAAATATTCTATTTACACCATACGTTAGCCAAATACAGATTCCCAATTTGTATACCAAACAATATTATGCTTATTTTTGGAGGGTTCTTTTACACAAAAATTGCTAAACGTGTTCGAATGGAATTTGGTATACGGGTCGGTATGCAACTTAATACATAAGATACTTTATATAATAATTCACGTAGACGAAACCGTGGGATTTAACTAGTAATTCCGTAAAAGCAAAATCCGAAAAATGTGATGGGAATATTTATAATTGCGCGAATTTAATGTGATTTTTATATGTTAACATAATTAAATTAAATGTCCTAAAGCTGTTGTTTGAATATTTATTTATTTCGAAATATCAAAATATAAAAAAATTGCAACTTGCACAGTATCAATTTTTTTTTAAATAATAAAAAAAAATCCACAGCCCTTAAAAAAACACAATTTACATGCTAAGTCTCTTATAAACACAGCCAACAAAAATTATAATTCCAAAGCGAGAGTGGGTGTATGCAAGTAATATAAGTGCATGTATGAAAGAAACCATGTATAATAATGAGTGTCCATAAAATCAGATTAACTAATACATAAACATTTTTCAAACTATATTTCAATAACTGGTTATTTGATTACAATAATTTTATTTAATTCCGCTATCATTAGTATATATGTGACTGGCAACACTGGAAGATTGACCACCACTGTTACTATTAAAAGTTCAACAACCTCCCATATTAGCAATCAATCTCCGACTGTCATTACATTTCGTCCACACACGTGCTTCACCTCTAAACGAGGCGTCATATAAAATATAATTCAATAAAGTTACTTTTCTATTGATTTAAGCAAAGAAGTAAATTTTGTAAATGGCGGTCATTTATAAAAGTCTGGTCCATAGACTATTTAGATCAACTTTTACATCTGGCGTGCACGACTGCGATTTTGAATCAAAACTGTATTTATAATAATAATAATAGAAAAATAAAACGAAATTTGTGTTTAGGTAGGTATATTTATTATTTTTTTGTAGAAATAACCATACTGTTTCCTCTTCTTATTGTACGCACACTGCCCGCTGGTAATTAATGCTCCTTTCCACTCAGGGTTTGCTGGAGGAGAACTCTTACAGAGTTAAGTTCACTTGTTGTATATCTTTATTCAAAATAAATTATAACAATGTAATGATTGTGTACAATAAAATATAAGTAGATAAAAAAAAAACCTTATAACTGGTATGTGAATGCCAATTTTAAAAGGCCAGCGAACAAAGTTGCTTCGATGAACGCAGCAGGTACAATATGTTTTACTTAAAACTCTAAATTGGTAAGTTTCCGTGGAGTGCCGTTGTAATAGGGTTTCCTCACAGTTCATAACTCGACTGCGCGTCTGGCGGGGACCTCCCGCCCCCAATTAGACACCTCCAAGATTTATACCGCGATCTATCTTGCAACGAGTGCGCTGCGAAATTGTTTTTCAAAGAATCTCTGAAGCACTGCGCTAGCTTATAGAAAATTTTACGCCCGTAAATTGTGATCACATAGCTACTGAAAGACGTAATGCAATGTATCTACTGCATTGATAACTTACGTGGCGTAATGGTAGGCACTTTGCGTAAATGTGGTTCCGGGTTCGATTTCCGGTCGGGCCAATTTAGGAAACAACTCTTCTGAATTGGCTTGGGTCTGGGTGCTATGAGTTGCGCCCCTAGATGTTCATTGCCTGACTTCTCATAAGAGGTTGTCCTAGTTGAAGATCAGGCGATTGATGTGATTATATGTCAGTTATTGTTATGGTTAAATAAAGGATAGAACATTGAGCATGAAAAACGAGTCAACTTTTTGTTAACTAATTGTCCAATTAGCGGACTCGTTATTTTTATCAGTGTTATATATATATATATATATATATATATATATATATATATATATATATATATATATATATATATTTATACAACTTAGAATGGCAAACAAGCTGACGGCCCACCTGATGGAAAGTGGTAACCGTCGCCTATAGACATGAGCAGTACCATGGACATAACAGAGTATACTGTTTCGCCCATGATACCCCTCATGCGTTGCCATTCATGAGGACTCAGGTGTTATTCCTCTGTACCCAGTAAATTCACGCCATATCCCACCCTTCAAACCGAAACACAGCCATGCAAACACAACTGCTTCACGGTTGAAACACGAATGGGACAGAGGTACCCAAGCAATCAATTTTTGTACAAAGTTTCCCTCTAGTAAAATTAAATATAGTTACATATAAAATGTATCTTGATGTATTATTTAATAAATAAAATTACTGTTTACGCATTAAAAAGATATAGAAATTATAAGACAAAATAAATTTACAAGTTGTAAAAGAATCACTCATAACTATTTATAACACAAAATTATATGAAAATTGTGGCCCGTTTTTCGTGAAGCATTTATATGGAGACACTATCTATATAATCTGAGAAAGGTACATATGATTTTGTTATATATTAATTAGTGAATTAAGAATTCAACTGTATTTTGAACTTGGAGTTCCCAAAAAAGCCGATATCTCCATAAAAGATGGAATTATTTTATAAATCACTTTCGGGGAACGTCAACTTTTTTAAAAACTCGAAACCAAAAAAGTTCTCCGAAATTAGTACAGAAATCGGCCTTGCTGAAAATAGCCCATAAGAACAATTTTATATTATAATGGGTACCATTTAAATAAACGGAATTATAAGGTAATGTCGCGTAACAGGAGCAAATCTTCCGGATATGAACGGGAAATTAAGGCAGTGCTGAGTTTTTTTTTTACGTCAACTGCCCCACTGGCTTTGAGAATATAACGTACGATGTTTATTTAAAAATAAAAAAGCAATAAAATCTCATAGCATAAAGATGTATGCACCAGGAAAGGAATCTCCATACCTTATTAAAAATAATATTTTTCATATTGTTTTTTATATTTGAAATGGCAAGCTAGCTAACGGCATTCGTTAGTCGGAGCAAGTAACTTTTATTTGTTAATTTAAATTTCCTTTGTTAGTGGCTGTAAATCTTTTGAAAAAATAAATATGGTGTAATTATAAATAATAACATTGTGGATACAAAGAATAACTAAATTATACTATTATTTATTGTTTTTGTACTTAATTCTCGGCTAATTTGCCGGTTTTCTCAGGCAACCCGTCCCAAAAGCCTTAGGAAAAAAGGAATCTGACCCCAATCCATATATATAATTTTTATGCTTCATAGCTCAGTATATATGTGTGTGTGCGTGTGTTATTATTATTTATTATATTTAAAAAATTACTGTTGAGGGAAGTATTAACATGACGAGTTGGTGGTGACGTCTATTTTAATTGATTTCCAACTGGCCATTAATATGTGATAAATATTTATTTATTTACTAAATACTAAATAGTCCGTGTGGTTCCGGCATAGAATAGGCCGTCCCTTTCTTTCCCGTGGGTGTCGTAAGAGGCGACTAAGGGAGGGCGGGAGAGGCAAAGAGAAGCTTGATTGCGGTTATCAATTTGCCTGTTAAGCGTGACAACTTCTGGCAAAACCCCCCAAAAAGGTGGCATATGTTCAGCAGTGGACAGTTAAAGGCTGATATGATGATGATGATACTACCATAAATAACAAACAAAGAAAATTAAGATAGAAATGGTGGGATTATACATTATCCCAGTAAGCACATGAAGCAAAATTAGCAATTAATAAACGTCTAAATAAACAAATTTAAAAATAAATAAATTGAAAAATAAACAAATTAAAAATAAACAAGTTTAAAAGTGTAAGAACAAATTTATAAATAAGTAAATTGAAAAATAAACAAATTTCAAAATTAACAAATTAAAAAACAAATTAAAAAATAAACAAATTTAAAGTAAAGAAATTAAAAAATAAATAAATTAAAAAATAAACAAATTAAAAATAAACAATTTTAAAATAAACAAAAAGATGACAAACATAACAATTAACAATCAAAAAGTTACTTTCTTAATGCATGAATGCACTAACATAGATATGACTCCATAATTAGCAGCTGCGAAAGTAAATTATGACATTAAATGATAACAATGAATCATGAAAAACTTTTAATTAAGTCCCACGTTCATATTCACTGCGTAAACGGTTTGTGGCTAATTAAATATGGGGATATTAATTAGGGACCTTTTGGGAGATATAATTAAAGCACCACCTACAATTACGGAGATCGGGCACATGCGATTTTTGATTACCAGAGGGAGACTTTGTACAAAAGTCAAATGCTTGGGCACCTCTGTCCCATTCGTGTTTCAACCGTGAAGCAGTTGTGTTTGCATGGCTGTGTTTCAGTTTGAAGGGCGGGATATGGCGTGAATTTATTGGGTATAGAGGAATAACACCTGACTCCTCAGGAATGGCAACGCATGGGGGGTATCATGGGTGTAACAGCATACTCTGTTATGTCCATGGTACTGCTCATGTCTATAGGCAACGGTTATTATTTTCCATCAGGTGGGCCGTCAGCTTGTTTGCCATTCTAAGTTGTATAAAAAAAATTATAAAATGTTATAGTAAACAGTAAAAATCTTCAACGTTAAGTATTTTTATTTGCAAATCAAAGCGCAATCTTAGTGAAGCAACGTCCAGATTCAAAGGTTCCGTTTGTGGGACAACACAATGCACATAAATTGCATTTTCACCGCGTCCTCTTATTAAGAAAAGTGTTCAAAGAACACAATTGCAGCCATAACGAAATGAGAGGGGATCGCAAGGAGCTTTGTGCAATCAGCGAGATTTATTCTGGGACGGGACGTGCCCGGTGTCCCGTTGGGATCGCAGCGACATCTCGTGGTCAGTGATCGAGAGTGCGGAATGTCGATAGCTTCAAATCTGTTCGACTAATACGCGCTGCCAGTGGTGAATGTAATTAGAGCATTTGTTGGGGCTAGTACTTGTAGGTAGCTACGTGATGGTACATACTATCTTTAGATATTTATTAAGGCAGTCTGCAGATGCAATTGAAAGTCAGTGCTTTGCTTTTAGGCAGAACTATCACTGAGTTGTGCCGTATTTGGGTTTTTTTTTCTGGTGTGTGAAAATGGTATGGTAACCCCGCCTGCGCTAACGGGATACGCTGGCGGAGCACCAGTGAAGGGTGATAGATGAGAATGAAAACAGGCCAGTTAGCCCATCATGATGAATTTATCAGGAATTAACCATGATAGTTTCCAGGGGGAACCGCGAGGAGGTCGACCTGGTTGGGTATATTGCTAGCAATGGGGTTCTCAGTCTCTATTACTAACAATCCTTTTCCCCCCGCCGTATTTGGGTTACTGCGACTCACATGGCGAAAACATACTTGTGTATTTTATTTTTCGTGTCCTATTCTCATAACTAGCGACCCGCCCCGGCTTCGCACGGGTGCATATCACATCACATTAGAAACCTATATTTACTATATTACGCATGTATTATACATATACCTTCCTCTTAAATTGCTGTATCTATTAAAGAAAACCGCATCAAAATCCGTTGCGTAGTTTTAAAGATCAAAGCATAGATAGGGACAGATAGATGGGAAGAGAGAAGAGAGAAGAGACATTGTTTTATACAATGTGATAAATATGTAATTTATTTGATTTTTTAAGTTTTGATTGTATGAATTTTTTTGTAAATTTACGTGTTATATTAGTAGACAAACGAAATATTAAGCACCATTTACTGGGTCGATTTCAATATGAACAAAACACGAAATTGAGTCCGAAAATTCCGAATTTCATTTTATAGCAGCCCGCCCGCGCCAGAACGTTCCGCGCAGCATCGAGCAAGCGTTCCGCTCCCGCCGCCGCCTACTGGCAGCCGAATAATTAATTCAACCTGTATAAATAGTACGCGAATGGAGTGAAGTAGTTAAAAACATCGTTAAGCACATTGTCGGAGGCGTTTAACTCTCCGCCACTAGAAGTTTTCGCGTTACGAATACTTGAAAAGTCCATTACACGGTTGACGGCGCCCCCGACGTAGCGTCGACCTGCCCCGCTTATTTGTAATTACACAGACATAGCCCAAGATTTCATTTAAACTTTGTGACAGCGCCCGCTGACAGCTCTTTCTGCAATTGTTAACTTCTTAGAAAAATATAGAGCGAGCGTTGTGTAATGTTTGCGGTGCACTCGAGGGCGGCGCGCGCCAGCCCGACACGCGCCTCGCCTCTTAATACTTCATTACGCTCGTGCTTAAATTTAGAAGTGTTATCAACAGTTTTATTTGGGCTTCGCATACGAGGAATATGTTGTTTTATTCTATATATATTCTTTATTGCACTTGTAAATTATATTGTTAATGCATTTATAAATATTGTAAGCAAGGGTGGACTTATCTCTGACAGAGATCTCTTCCAGTCAACTTACAGTCAATGCAGTTAGAAAACATGTTGTTAGCGGGCAGCTGAAGTGCTACAACTATTAATATTTTGAATACATAAACAAATATACAGTTAAATGAAATATTAAAATATATAATAAAATATTACTTAAATAAATATGCTTTAATTAAATATAATACCTATCTACTTATATAATAAATGTCAAAAATGAATATACTACGTACATTAGAAATTTAGTTAAATAATTTTAAGGTTTGATAGTTTATTCTATTGTAAGTAAACGAATTAAGTATGTTGGAGTTTTTACACACCGATATCATAAACAAAATAGTACACCCATTTTGTTTTCTAAGTTGTATAAAAAAAAAAAAATTTGTTTATGATATCTCAGTTTAAACTTAATAATCTTAACACTGGATACAAATACAAACTCGCTGTACCGAAGTATCGTTTAGAGAAAGTTAATAGGTCTTTTATGGAAATGGGCATTAAATGTTATACCTAATAAGATACCGAAGGATATTTTGAATTAACCTTCTAATAAATTTAACACTGTTATTAAAAAACAATTATTGAACAAAGTTTATTACACACTAAACGATTATTTGAATGACAAACGTGTACGGTGTTAGTAGACCATGCATGGGACTTTTTATGACCATATTAGATATAGTACATTTAAATAAATATGTGTATTTATAATATACATATGTTAACAGAGATTTAAAAGAGTAACTGTTGAGTTTCTTGCGGGCTCCTCACAGCAGGTAACAACTTTCCGAATTCTGCAGTAGACTAAAAAAAATTAACAATTTAAAAGTGCTTGTAAATGAGTCTATTTGAACTAAGATAATTTGAATTATCTTAGTTTAAATATTCAAGCACACAACACACACGCACACGCACACGCGCACCCACGCACACACACACACACACACACACACACACACACACACACACACACACACACACACACACACACACACACACACACACACACACACACACACACACACACACACACACCAACACACCAACACACACACACACACACACGCGCGCACGCACGCACGCACACACACACACACACACACACACACACACACACACACACACACACACACACACACACACACACACACACACACACACAAACTATTACAAATTATTATATATATTTATATTAAAATTATATTTATCCATATTAGTTAATAGGTTCCCCAGATACAGGCTCGGCCCATATGGGGACCGTTGTTAATCAATTATGTAATCTTACTGTTTGAAATAAAGATTGTTATTATTATTATTATTACTCAATTTTTTTTTTATGACAGAATGCCAACCAATCTGGCGGCTCATCGAATGAAAATAATTCATTTATTTATTAAAATTAATAAATATTTATTTGTTTATTTTAATATAGATTAACAGCTATTATTATTAGTAGCTATTCTTTTAATATTTATATATTATTATTGAATGTTGTGCAGAGCAGTTGTTGAAGTAAAAATTTGATGCTGTTTCATGTAATATTTATCGTATATATAAAATTCTCGTGTCGCGGTGTTTGTTACCAAACTCCTCCGAAACGGCTTTACCGATTTTCATGAAATTTTGTGTGCATATTCGGTAGGTCTGAGAATCGGCTAACATCTATTTTTCATACCCGTCAATGATAAGGGTGACCCACCCCAAAATATTTTTTTTTATTTTTTTGACAAATATTTTTAATTTTATTTTATTATAATTTAGCATTGAAAAATACATACAACTTTAAATTTTCATCGTTTTACGATCAACCCCTGTATTTTAATCGCGATTTATATATTTCGCAATAAGTGGTAAAACAACGTTTACGGGGTCAGCTTGTTAATTATATAAATGTATTGATTTGTTTTTTGTCGCTTTGCTATAAATAAATAAATAAATGTGGTAACTGTTGCCTATAGGCACGAATAGCATCGTGTACATCTCGGAATATACTGTGATGCCCACGATACTAGTCACGCGTTATTATTTCTGAGTACTTCAGGTTAAGGTGTGTTATTTGAGGTATTATGCATCCGTACTTATACGTACGAGTATGTTCTTGAAGACCTAGTTTTAAGATTGGTGTATATTTTATTCTGATACGCTGTTTAGAAGTTTTTTTTTTTATACTACAAAGGTGGCAAACAAGCATATAGTACAGTATACAGTAGTCGGGAGGAAAGGGATTGTTAGTAATGGAGACTGAGAATCCTATTGCTAGCAATATACCCAACCAGGTCGACCTCCTCGCGGTTTCCCCTGGAAACTATCATGGTTAATTCCTGATGAATTCATCATGATGGGCTAACTGGCCTGTTTTCATTCTCATCTATCACCCTTCACTGGTGCTCCGCCAGCGTATCCCGTTAGCGCAGGCGGAGTTACCATACCATTTTCACCCATCAGAAAAAAAAAAAGTATACAGTAGTCTATTCCTAATTGTACTATTATTACTTCCTACTTTATATTATTTGATTTGATTTTTGAAACCCGTGCGTAACAGGTAGCGAGGAAAAAACCTGTCTATATTAACAAAAGTGAACAGATATAGAAAAGAATTAATTATATATTATTAAAATCGGTTTCGGAGCGTTTGCGTGATACGGACAGACATAATCTAGTTAAAATTTTTATAATAGATAATATTTAAGGATAAAATTAATAATTCGACTTTAGGCAAATAACTCGCAAAGGATCTTAATTACATGACTGTAATTATAAAATGGCCGCGGGATTTCTAACATTTGATTAAGGTTATTAATTCAACATTAGACCAAGGTCGATCTTGAAAAGGTTAAGTAATTAATTGAAACAATTAATTTACTACTAAATTGTGTGAGCTCAATGTAACATAGTGTCTATTCAAATCGTAAAAAGAACTGTTTTTTCTTGTCCCAAAAATACTAACGATTAAAATATGAAATAAAAAAAATACATATTTTTTGCTGCCGGCCTTTTAAAAAGGAATATGCTCTTTTCTTGAAGGTTATGTTGTCGTATCGGTTCGGAAACACTGCTGCTGAAAGTTGGTTCCAAAGAGTGGTTGTGCGTGGAAGAAAGATACAACGAATTAAGCCCTTTCTTCTTTTTAAAGTCGGTAAAATACTGTTTCGTAAAATCGTACCAATATAAGCATGCCTCTAAAATATAGGTTATAAATAAACATCTCATGTAAAATACAATAAATCAAATGTAAAGGAAAAATTGTCAAGAGATCGCGTCCTTACGGGACGGGTCTCCTAATGAAACATTCCGCCGCGAAAAGTACCTACAAATATAGGGGAGAATTCGTATTACAAATTGGAAAAAATCGTATATATTCGAAGTAACCGCACTGATTGCACAAAGGTCGCCCGTGGGAGTGGATTATCGTCACGTAGCGTGTTCGTTAGTGGGGTTGGAGCCCACGACGCGTGACTCACGCCGCGTGATCGACGTCTCGCTGCCCCAACACATCGAACGTATCAAAACTACCCTAAATTATAATAAAAGAAATGAACACTACCTCTGCCAATTTTTATTTTCACTTTTAAAAGTAACTAAACATATACGAGAAGACATTATTTTTATCATATGTGATTATATATATATATGCTTTACACTTCAACATATCTGATGGCAAGGAATTAAACCGGCTTCCTGTCAGCACCGGCTCACGTGGTAGCCACGGACCTCCTTATAACAATTATTGTTTGAAATGATATAAGCACTTTAGCTGCCCGCTAACGACATGCTTTCTAACTGCATTGGGTTGACTGGAAGAGATCTCTGTCAGAGATAAGTCTACCCTTGTTCACAATATTTATAATATATTTAACAATATAATTAACAAGTGCAATAAAGAATATATATATATATATATATATATATATATATAAGAATTCTGTCAACACCCTATACATTCAAATATGTTCGGGCATTTAGAAGTTTTGGTGGAATAAAAAAACTTATATCCGTTAGTCTTTCGGACAGTTGTGTAAAAAGTTTATTTTGGTAAGTTACTTACGGGTAAATTTTCTTACTATATTTTTAATATACAATCGAGATTTTACGCGATGTAAAAGCTTTTACAGGTAATTAGTACTTACATACCTGCTTCTTTATTGCCGACATTTCGACGTGGATTGCACCGCGTCGTGGTCGTGACAGGACAAGCAGGTAAAGTTAAGTCCCGATTGTGTATTTAAAATATGTGTAAACGACACGAAATTTAATTTTCTTACTGTCTTGCACGCACTAACACAGATTTACCAGAGAGAAAAGTTTTGTTTTGTACAAAAGTCGTTTTCTTAGGCACCTCTGTCCCATTCGTGTTTCTACCGTGAAGCAGTTGTGTTTGCATGGCTGTGTTTCGGTTTGAAGGGTGGGATATGGCAGTGAATTTATGAGGTACAGAGGAATAACACATAGAATAAATAACACATAGGCGACGGTTACCACTTTCTCTCAGGTGGGCCGTAATATGACTTCATCTTCCAAATTCAAATTCCAAAAATCTATTGAGAACCTTTCTTCCCTCTCGGAGTAGTTTGTAGAAAACGTTATAATTGAAACGATTAACGTATACCTATTGCGAAGGGTGTTCGGTCGATGGGCTGTCTGTCTATACGGCACGTGATGTGAATTGCAACCTAGCATATTCACACTTATCAGACACATTCACAGAGAAATAATGAAACGGCGTCGCCGTGACGCGGCAGACAGGAAGCGACTGCGCTTCTATGCTTCTTTATTACGGCTTTACTGAGAAGAATGAAAAAAAGTATTGTACTTACACGCTAAGGAATAATTATTAATAAGTTATAACCAAAGTAAATTATTGGGGGGAAAGGGATTTTTAGGAATGCAGATTAGAAGTCCTATTGCTATTTGGTCTCCCCTGGAAACCATCGTCAACATCTTTCTACCTTTATCTCAATTATTATTTGGGGTCGGCGTAATATTGTTTTATCCATATTACAAAAAGATTTGGCTTGCACTTTTATGACTGGCCGTCTGCCTGACGTCGACTCTCTTTGGGAATGCATTTGCTGGTAGTTTCCGCCATCTACGATATGAAAGAAAGGATTGAGCGAAAAAAGAAGGGAACGTTGGAAGTACGTAAAGGTAATTGGTAAATGAGAGGAATAAGGAACTTATGTGGGAAAGTAAAGGGGGGGGGGGTGCACTGCAGTTGACTGGAACACTGTCTCGGGAGGCCGGGATCGTATACCCGTATGTTCTTATTCTAGAATCGGACAGATTTCTAGAGAAGAACACCCCTGACGCATCCCTCTGGAAAACATCGTGCTGAATTCCATGTGTATTCATGACGATGGGCTAACTGATCTGCCTTATCATTCTCACCTATCATCCCTCACTGGTGCCCTGTCAGCATATACCGTTAGTGCAGGCGTGGTTACCTACGTGTGGTTACCTACTAGGCGTGGTTACATTATCATCTATTAAAAATAAAAACATAGTAACTGATCATAATCCTCTCTTATTACTGTGAAATTTGAAAATATGTTAAAATTAATTTGATTAAAAAAAAAAACCTAGAATGGATTGTGGCTTCTACCCGCGATTTCGTTCGCGTTGGCGGGGATAAGCAAATAGCCTATGTCATTCTACATACATATGTACATATATATATACCAAATTTCACAACTATTGGTTTCCCCATTAAGAACACAGTTCTGCAGTGGACAGTTCACGGCAAACGTTTAGTTTAATGGGGAAAAAATTTTTCGAAATTAGTGTTGAGACATATAAATTTCGATGGGACGGTTTGTCAGTATGAATGAAGCTATTTGGGACCTTTTCAATTGTAATGCTAGCCTTATTTTGTAAAAGGTGTTACTTCGGATCCTTATCGTGATTGGATCGGGATCGAATAATCCAGGCACGGAGGTCCAAATGAAAGTGCAACATATAGGTACCGTTGCTATCATATGAATACGGTATCAGTTCAGATGTGGGGTTCACAGTGTTGCCAGATTGGGTATTGTTTTCGCGATTCTGGGTAAAAAATTTCTATTCGTGAAATTTTGGAGAAATGAATTTCTTGGAGAAGTTTTTGGAGAAAAGTGAAATGGGCATGGAGAAGAGAGTCCATTTTTTTTGGAAATTTTATATAATAATCTTAATATTTGTAAACTTTTGTATAGGTATACAAGGTACATAATTACAGTAAAATATATGACTGGGGGAGGCCTATGTCCAGCAGTGGACAGGTAATGGCTGAGATGATGAAGATGATATGACTAAAGGTACATAATGGAAAGAGAAGAAGAGGGGAAAGTAGAAACAGAAGGAATAACTTTTTTTCGTTATTTGATTTGTGGCAAATAGCAAAACGTTATGAAAAACGATACAACTTTGTGTTAGGATATAAATCTTGAAAATAAAAACGATCTGGACAAAAAATATTTAAAGTTCGGGTAAAAATTAAAATTCGCATCTGGCAACGCTGCGGGTTCAGCAACATTGTTCGATTCCTCCATTGGCGTGCATATATTGACCTTAGTTTGTAACAGAATTCAAAGGAAACATTTTAACTTTAGCGATTTGATGGCAATACAAAGTTGTATTATTCTCTTAATATTCATATGTATGGGTAAAAATATTACTTTGTTTTTAAACGCGGGTTCATCTGTTACTTAAACATAACAATTGTGACAATAATAATGTATGACATATACACACTACAGATAGAATTACATTATGTAGATAAAGAACCATACAAATGATTCAACCATACATACAAAATCAGGTCACCTTTTTTCTGTGTATGCGTGAATAGGGTTACCATAACATACCATATTGTAAAGTTAAATTGAAAACTACATTTTTACGAATGTATTTGAAAGAACAAGACAAACAATATGTAATAATTCATAATGTTTCTTACCTTTATTAATTACTTTAATTTATATCCAAGTATAGACTTATTTTAATATTTTTGCTTTTCATAATTAATTAATACATGTATATTAATTTATAAATAATACGAACGTATGTATATTCATATAATATCAGAAGAAATAGTTCCAAATTGAAATTTAATAAATTAGTTAGTTCTGGGAAATTTTTATACTGATTATTTGCAACACTAAAAAAATGGTGCATTTTGTTTTGATGTAAAAAAACATGCGTATGTCATATTGAGTCAGTCAAATGTCAATTTAGCCATTAAATGTTAATATATTTTTAACTCAATGCTCTATGTATGGTATATAATCCAAGATTATAGAATACTAATATAAATGTCAAAAACACAAGATTTATTACTATTTTATTTTATTATTTGCTTCTATCCTATAAACTAATGACTATTGATGACTAATGACTTATTCTACTATTTTTTTATGCAACTTAGAATGGCAAACAAGCTTAAAGCCGTATGATGAAAAGTGGTAACTGTTGCCTCTAGACATGAGTAGTACCTTGGACATAACAGAGTATACTCTTTATGCATAAGTTAAAGTTTGTTTAAATGTTTGGATGTATATTACTAAATCGGCTGAACGGATCAGAATGAAAATTGGGATACAATATACTGATTCATGCGGGCAAAGCCTTGGGAAACAGCTAGTATGTAATAAGCAATTGGCAAACGTAAGGCGCGTGACGTGTCAAAGGAAAGCCTGCCCTAATTAATATTCAGCGGTCGTTAAAAACGTCAACGAAACTAATAACTCGCTCGTATCATCGCTCCACATCGCATTCGTTACAAATCAAGTGACTACGAGGTGTTGTAGCGGCGGCCGCGGCCCACTGCTGGCTAGCGTTTATTTACTTTTTTTATTAACAGTAATAAAGTGGGGTTCATTAGATTTTTTATTTTCCGCATAGTAAAACTGCGCTCGCACGTACCCAGTTCATAGTTCATTCGGCTCGTAAAACTGGTCGGAATTGACGGAATTTATTCACGGTGCCAGTGCCTCCGAGCGGAGTTCTAGCGTCGCCGGACGGTGGGCTGCGAACGTCGGCTGCGTCTGGCTATCACCCCGTTATTACTACTCGACTTTCTATAAAAAGGAGTGAAATGTTTTCAGGGTTTACGTATGTACATACTGGTAAGTTTTTGATTTTGTAAATAAAATTCGTGTCTCAAAAAAAAAACAAAACAAACAACAACAAAACCTTTATTTTATTGCAAAATTTAAGCTACTGAATCGATTCTGATAATTCTATTTACCCGTGTGAAGCCGGGCCGGATTGCTAGTAGTTCATAAAATAAGTTTTTTTTATACAACTTAGAATGGCAAACAAGCTGACGGCCCACCTGATGGAAAGTGGTAACCGTCGCCTATAGACATGAGCAGTACCATGGACATAACAGATTATACTGTTTCGCCCATGATACCCCCCATGCGTTGCCATTCCTGAGGACTCGGGCGTTATTCCTCTGTACCCTGTAAATTGTCTCCATCAATTAAGGGCAATTTTCTTTGCATTTTTCCAGCTCAAGTAATTTTTCTTTTTGTTCTGAAACCCAAAATTATTATTATTGTATCAACCGTTAACATTTCACTGCTGGACATAACCTTCCTCATAACATAGGATTTTGCTAGTAGTTGCCACGCTTGGCAGACGGGTTGGCAACCGCAGTTAGGCTTTAGAGATGTTTTTAAAGGGACGCTGCTGCCCATATCTCGCTTTCCCTTAGTCGCTTTTTACGACACTTACGGGAAAGCAAGGGATGGCCTATTCTATGCCGGGACCTGACCATCATATATTCATAATTGTCAAAATTATAAGTTTTTTTTTTTTATTTTTTTTTTTACAACACAGGGGGCAAACGAGCATGCGGCTCACCTGATGGTAAGTGACTACCGCCGCCCATGATCACCCACAACACCTACGGCATGGGGGAAAGGGATTGTTAGTAATAGAGACTGAGAATCCCATTGCTAGCAATATATCCAACCAGGTCGACGTCCTCGCGGTTCCCCCTGGAAACTATCATGGTTAATTCCTGATGAATTCATCATGATGGGTTAACTGACCTCTTTTCATTCTCATCTATCACCCTTCTCACTGGTGCTCCGCCAGCGTATCCCGTTAGCGCAGGCGGGGTTACCATACCATTTTCACCCATCAAAAAAAAAAACACCTACGGCATTGCAGGTGTGCTGCCGGCCTTTTTAAAAGGAATATGCTCTTTTCTTGAAGGATTGTGTAGTTTAAAACTCGACCTGTACGGTGCTAAGTAACAAATAACTATGATGACGTCACAATTTGACAACACTGTATCTACTGCTACGTAATAACTAGCACAGTCAGCAATCAATTTATCTGTATACATTCTATTATGAGTCTTAATGTAACTGAATAGAGTTTATAAATCGGTTTTCCACCACATACTGTGAGGGCTACAAATCAGCTTGCTGTATCGGCACAGAAGGTGCTATGCCAGTTACGTAGGAACGTTATTATAGATTATTCTTCATAGTTGTTTGAAAAGAGATCGGCTTTGAAGTTATAAAAAGATATATGGCAGGCTTAGAGGACATGTTTCATGTAGTTTGTTTCAACAGAACCTAGTAATTAATTTTTGTTGAGTTTTTTTATACCACAGAGGTGCCAAACAAGCATACGGGCCACCTGATGGTAAGTGATTACTGTAGTCTATGAACGCCTGCAATACTAGAGGTATTACGCGTGCGTTGCCGACCCTGAAGAAACCTCCTTGAAATCAACCTTGTTGAAATTATGACAGAAATACGCTTTTTTTAATGGGTGATAATGGTATGGTGAGCTCGCCTGCGCTATCGGTATACGCTGGCGAGGCATCAGGGAGGGATGATAGGTGACGATTAAAGCAGGTCAGTTTGCCCATCGTGCTGAATTCCACTAGAACTAACCACGATGGTTTCCAGGGGGAACCGCGTGGAGGTCGACCTGATAGGGTATATTACTAGCAATGGGGTTGTCAGATCCTCATTACTAACAATCCCTTTCCCTTCCTAAGGCAGATAGATTGGATGTACATTCATGATAAAATTCTGTTTATAGATTAATGGGTCAGACCCCTTTACTAAGTATCCCTTTCCCCCCTTAGCTAGAAATACGTTTTATACGAGATTAGTAAAACTTAACGAAACCTTAATAAATTTTTTATTTGTTATCAATTTTTAATTTTTATTGTTTTTATTTAAATGGTCGGTTCAATTATTTATTTGTTTAAATTTTTATTAACTTCTATTAAAACGGACCGTACAGCTTAGCATCCCAATGTGTCGATCAATCATACCCAATTCTCGATAAAACAGTTACTATAATAATAATAAATAAAACATAATACTCATGAAATATTTCATATCGGAATATGATTTAGTGCATTCGTCCCAGATTTAGCTTTTAGAATGTTAAGTGGTTCCAATATAGAAAGGAAGTAGCATAGACATAAATGAGA
Organism: Galleria mellonella; assembly: GCF_026898425.1. Lineage (NCBI taxonomy): Eukaryota > Metazoa > Arthropoda > Insecta > Lepidoptera > Pyralidae > Galleria > Galleria mellonella. Next base: position 4,519,840 of record NW_026442037.1, on the reverse strand, counting down.
ATAGATGTAGCAAATATTTCAATTAAATTAAAATACGAGCTACTTGTTAACCACTTATTGAGACGTCACAAATGTCATTTATTATTTAGCAAATGTCTATTACGTACCAATACTACTATTACGTACAAATTTTGTAATTGTATGACGTTCGCTCGTTATCATACTATAGGTTAAAAATAATTTATAAAATTGACTTTTAAATTTTAACTGTCATCATTTGAAGAATTATTATCGGATCGATAAACAAAACTTTTGTAAACCAGTATTATAATAATTACATATAGAACACAACGTCTGGACGACGTATTCCAAAATAATACCATTTCTACAGTTCCACTAGTGTTTCTACCGTGAAACAGTTGTGTTCGCATGGCTGTGTTTCGATTTGAAGGGTGGGATATGGCGTGAATTTACAGGGTACAGAGGAATAACACCTGAGTCCTCAGGAATGGCAACGCATGGGGAGTATCATGGGCGAAACAGTATACTCTGTTATGTGCATGGTACTGCTCATGTCTATAGGCGACGGTTCCCACTTTCCATCAGGTGGGCCGTCAGTTTGTTTGCCATTCTAAGTAGTATAAAAAAAAAGTTATAAAACATTATATGAAGAGATACAAGAATGGTATGAAAAAATTTGAATATATTTTTTTCTTTTTTCAACTATACCATACTACATGGCTTCTTTCCAGCCATTACCATTATATAAACATCACAGTTGTAGTCATGCTCATTCATAATTTTACATATATCCACTCACACCCACTCATCTTTTTTCACACATTTATTTTTGTACTTATACTTTTGCACACATTAAAATATGTCTACAGGAAGGACTTAATGCCTGATGGTATTCTCTACCAGTAAACCGCTACGCTAAACAGTTCTTTTGCAGGCATTTCTAAGCTGCAGTGACCGTTTACCATCAGACGGCCTGCGTGCTTGTTTACCACTTACATAGTATATAAAAATTTGTTTTAGACTTTATTACTATTTTATGGAAGACGATACTGAATTCTGAATTCTTTTCATACTCAGACATCATACTTATTTGCGTCATTGAGTAAAGAATAAAGATTTTTATATTGGGGACGTGACATTTTATAATAAAAATTACAATAGGAATTTTCAACTGGAATCGTGCTGAAGGTTTTTTGAACTCATATAGGATAAAAAATTGTTATGCAGAGTTTTTGCGATGGCGTGTTCTATGTAAATTCGTGTCTGTGGGCAGCGTCGACGGATCGTAGAGAATGCAGTTTCATCGCTTTGCCAATTGAGATACTGAATGGTGTATTGTCGCCTTGTCTTTTAGAATTTTCCACCGCTGTGACGCCGCGTCACAGCAGCTATATGCGGCGCATTTCCTACAGACGCTGCGTTCAATCATCGCTACAGGAACATTGTAGAATTTTCCATATTAGATCACTAGTCTTTGTTGTTATTTTTAAAGTTACTTTTTTATTTTCTTTTTTAATATGTGTGTATATGTGTGTATGTGTATATATATATAAAATGGTGAGAAATGTAGGATTAATATTACAACACAAATTTGAAGATAATAAAATAAATTTTATTGCTTTTTCTATTTATTATTGCAAAGCAGGATAAAGAAGAACAAGATTTACGTAGAGTTTTTACATCTAACAGATATAGGGTACAGAGGCATAATACCTTAGTCCTCAGGAATGGCAGCACATGGGAGGTATCGTGGGCGAAACAGTATAGTCTGTTATGTCCATGGTACTGCTCATGTCTATAGGCGATGGTTGCTACTTTCCATCAGGTGGGCCGTCATTTTGTTCACCATTCTAAGTTGCATAAAAAAATTCAGTATATATTTATTTATGTAAAAAACGTGGATCTCTACGTTAGTGATACAAAACACGAATTACGTACTCACACATCCTTTACTTAAATTGTCTTCGTGTACAAATAAACAAATTTGTAAGGAGATTATTATTACCATTCCAAATAATAAACCATAAAATAGATTATGTGGATGGGTTTAGTTATACAGCCAAATTTTATGAGTCCGCCGCGGCCTCCAAACGGGTACCGATATCAACTGAGGGCCTACCATGAAATGTTTTCCGAAATTTCGGAGCCAAACGAAATAGAAATTTGATGTTAAAATTACATAATACATGCCGTTTGAAAATATTTTAAAATGTTAAAATATTGTTCCTTTGGACTTTTATGATAGGATGTATGACGAACGAAATGTTAAACTCCATTTATTGGTCTCATTTTGGACGAAAATTGAATCCGAAATTTCGGATTTTCATTTCATGGTAGACCTACTGATAATTCCATTGTTTGCGTGCTTATACGTCGTGGTACTCAAAATAGTAATGAATTTACGAGGGTACCCTTCGTGCTCTGAACACGGTTTTATTCGGCGTTTTATTGAAGGTACTCTCGGTGCTTACGATTTGCGAGTTTGCCTACAATTTGCGAGTACGAATCCAACAATAGGGTTGATTTATCGTCGATGTAACGTCGATTTCGGCAACGTCTAGAAGTCTCCAACGGCGGACCCGTTCACATGAAATGTTATTTTTATCTGGTACGCTCGCGTCGTCTAGTGGCGGGGACTCGCAAATTTCTATGTAATTCAACTTTTATGGAGGGAGTACTTTTTATTTATTTTTTGTCGTAACCTGTTTGATTTATGGATAGGTTGTACGGTATCAGATGTGTTAGGTAGTCGAAGTTGTGCTCTGAATTATTTATATTGTGATATCAGGAGATATCTTTGATTAATAATAAATAATAGGTAACTACGTGTCTTTTATATTTTATTAATCGTAATTATCGTGTAAAATAGAAAATAATATATGAAAGTTTAGAACTGTGTTTAATCCACCTAAAGTGGTTGATTTTTTATGTGAAAAAAATTTAATTAGGTTTTGTCTATCACATAATATTTTTAACCGAACTGAACTGGAAAGGGATTGTTAGTAATGGAGACTGCGAATCCCATTGCTAGCAATATACCCAACCAGGTCGAGCTCCACGCGGTTCCCCCTGGAAACTATCACTGTTAATTCCTGATGAATTCATCATGATGGGCTAACTGGCCTGTTTTCATTCTCATCTATCACCCTTCACTGGTGCTCCGCCAGCGTATACCGTTAGCGCAGGCGGTTGTCATACCATTTTCACCCATAAAAAAAAAATTAAAACTTTGACAGATAGACATGCAAAAAAAATATGTTCATCTAGTGATTGGTGTTCTTAATAAACTGCCTCCTTTTCGAAGTTGCTTTAAAAGAATATTGTAATGTACATATAAAAGAGAATACTTAGAGAATGACTGACTGGTCTATATATCAACATATAGCCGAAACCGTTCAATCTAGAATTTTTTAAGTTTACATTTTTTTTTATATAGCGTAGATGAACAATAAAGAACTAAATTTGAAACTTCAATTCGCATGGGGCTAAAACTTTCAATATTTATGTATACGAAGACCTTAAGCGTGAATTATTATTATAGATTTCAACACTATAATTTATATTAGATGACTTTGAACAATTTTAAGATGTTTTTTTTAATACATAGATAAATAATAGATCAATACTAATGGATACATTTACGTAGAGCTTGTACAATGGGTACTAAACTACTGAAAACACCGTTTAATTTATTAAGCTAGCATACTCTGTTATGTACATGATACTGCTCATGTCTATAGGCGACGGTTACCACTTTCCATCAGGTGGGCCGTCAGCTTGTTTGCCATTCTAAGTTGAAGAAAAAAAAATCTTAGTTTACGAGATTTATAGATTTTTTTATACACCTTAGAATTCCTGAGGACTCAGATGTTATTCCTCTGTACCCTGTAAATTCACGCCATATCCCCCCTTCAAACTGAAACACAGCCATGCAAATACAACTGCTTCACGGTTGAAACATGAATGGGACAGAGGTACCCAAGCAATCGACTTTTGTACAAAGTCTCCCTCTGGTAAAGGTTTTATTTAGGTGACCCACATTCATTGCTCTCGAGTGTTTATAAAAAACTTTTAGATCAATACAAATAGACATACTTTAATCATGAATAAAATTTTTTGTATTGCACGGTAATCGAACCTGTGATAATGGGAAGGTAAAGCGATGTCTTAAGCCGCTAGACCATCAAGTTCGCTGATGAAAATGAAAGATGAAAATGGAATGTTAACTCTGCTTGCGCCATCCTTTGTATCATCCATCCATTCATATCTGCAATAAATTTTCTACTGCTTAGCATAGAATAGAATGGATTTTCTAATGCTGAGCATGGGGGAGACCCCTATAAGGGGAGTTTTGCCAATTACCACGCTTGGCGGACGAGTTGGCAACCGTAGTTAGCCTTTGGTGATGTTTTAAGAGAAACGGTGCTATTCATCCCTCGATCATGAAGCGGCCCATTCTATGGCGGGATTACAATGTGGCTTGACTTAGTAACAGAGTATGGATGCATAAATTTATAAACATTTATATTATGCAAGTATTTTAATTTGAGATCATGATTTTATTATCTTGTTAAAGACAATTGTGACAAAAACACGTCCGCTGTGCGACGTCATTACAGAACAGAGATGCCTACGGCTCATACTTATGTTGCGAAATGACATGAAAATTCTTAAAAACAGAATACATACACGACGTGTTGTGAATAATTTAGTGGATACGTCTTTACACTGGAGCAAATCTTTGAATTAAGTATAAAGGGCGGGGACATTCGCGTGTGTCGCCATCTGGTGGCGCCGAGTCGGGTTAACAAGTGACTTTCATACATATTAACTTACTGCCGGTTCCATATTCATGCGATGCCACTTGTACGGGCCTTCTAATATTTTTCCTGTTAAAAAACCTTTATGGTAATAATTTAAATAAATTTTTGGAGAGAAATTAGATGGTACGAATATGTGTTTTGCAAATAAGGAGAATTGTGCAAGTAGAGTCCCTGTTTCGATTCTTGGTCAGGGCAATTTATGAAACGAACTTTTCTGAATTGTGTCCTGTCTGGGGTACCTCCAGTTATTTGTTGACAATTCACTGCTGTAATTTCAGCTTGAGATTAAGACTAAATTATCATTTTAGAACAATAACAAAACTACTCAATAACTCAGAGTGCACAATAATTACTTACATCTAGAAACAAATGCATAGAAGAATAATTTATTGTGATATCTATGACGTTATTTAGTTGTTTTTTTCATAGGTGAAGATGGAATGGTTACCCCGCCTGCGCTATCGGTATACGCTGGCAGAGTACCAGTGATGGGTGCCAGGTGAGGATAAAGGCGGATCAGTTGGTCTATAGTGACTTAATGGACAAGAATTAACCATTATGATTTCCAGGAGAAACCGCGTGGAGGTCGACCAGATAGGGTGTATTGCTAGCAATAAGGCTGTCTCTATTTTTAAAAAGTCTCATTACTAACACTCCCTTTCCCCCTGACGTTATGTAGTTGACAGCTTCTTCTTCGAGCTCAACTCCTATTGAGGTTGAACAACAGAAGAGTATTTCTAATTTTTAAGCTGATCCAAAAAGATTATCTTTATCACACATTTATGTGATAAATACTCTTGCAAATCTTAGATAGTCGTCACTACATGTACTGATATATTTAAACTGTCTATAATATATCTCGCAAATAATAAGACGGAGTTACCACTTTCCATCAGGTGGGCCAAAAATTTAAATAGTCGTTAACTTGTTTTTGCCATTTATTTTACTAATCAACATTAATTTAAGTTTGTTAATAAAAAATAAAATATAACTTACGTTGATTAAAAACGGCAGTTATTTACTATCAGCGGCTCGTCCCTGCTTCGCACGGGTGGACATTTTTACAATATTTTAAAAAGCTGTTATTGTGACACAACGATAATAGTTGGACATATAGTATAGCGAAGTTTTTTTATAGTTCTTTAATACTGTAGAACATTATTTTGTTCTATCACCAATAGTTTCCGTAGCCCACGCGACGCAATATATTTTATAACATTTTTTTTACATCTTGAGTTACGTTACTAAAGTTTTAGTAAGGATCCCTAATCTTTTCTAGCAATAAATATAGCCTATGTTACTCAGGGTGAATGTAGCTTTCTAATGGTGAAAGAACTTTTGAAATCGGCAAAGTAGTTTTTGAGTTTGTTCATTACAAACATACATTAACACAAAAATAAAAAAATTTCCTCTTTATAATATAAGTGTAGATTAGTTTGTTTACCATTTCAATTATAAATCGTGTATATATTTTTGTATATAGTTTTAAAAACAAACATTATTTTAATCTTTAAAATAATAAATGAAAAAATAAGCGTATATTAATATAACAATGAACGGAAAAATTTACGGCCTTAATTCAAGCTGCTTTACAGTCTGTAGACAACATTAGAGATGTACACATTTTAAATATTGCTTTAAAACCATGTTGGACCTCCATAGATACTATAATCGAGTTGTGAAATCTTGCAATTCAGTTAAACACTATATTTCAAAGCAGCAACACTAGGATTCTGTCGGCTTTGTGTCTCGTTTGTTCACAAAATCCTGAGATAGCCGGCACTATCGTCGCCTGCAACAGAACTGTAGACGACCGCCGCCGGCCGATAGATAAATCAGCTAAAATGGCTTTCCCGCCAAAATCTGGAAACAACTGTTATCTGCGACTACAAGTTGATAGAATACGACCACTTCTGATTTATTTAAAACTGGTTGTGTTCGGGACTTGATTCATATGGGATTTGGTTTAAACAACGCTTGTTTAATTGTTCTCGAATTGCAGTGCCACAAAATATGTACATATTTTAGCTACGTATTTTATTTACCTCTTTAACTAGTGCGTGTTGTCAATGACTCATGGAACCGAAACATAGTTTTTTTTATACAACTTATAATGGCAAACAAGCTGACAGTCCACCTGATGGAAAGTGGTAACCGTCGCCTATAGACATGAGCAGTACCATGGACATAACAGAGTATACTGTTTCGCTCATAATACTCCCCATGCGTTGCCATTCCTGAGGACTCAGGTGTTATTCCTCTGTACCCTGTAAATTCACGTCATATCCCACCCTTCAAACCGAAACACAGCCATGCAAACACATCTGCTTCACGGTAGAAACACGAATGGGACAGAGGTACCCAATATTACTTAGTTTATCGTATTGAATTAATTGGGTTACTTTGTAAGTTTTCATAGTTCGTAGTTACCAAGGTGTCAACAAAAGCTCTCAAAATCTTTGAGAATTTGCGCTCGCTCGCTGTGAAGTTGTATACATTTGAATCTTTACGAATTTATTATAGAACCAGTCTTCGGCTATATTGAGATTGGCAACGTATTTAGCTATCAAAATTTAAACAATATTAAATAATTCAGTATAATTTTTGACAATAAATTTAAATAGTTTTCTTCCAGTGAACTATTGGAATTTCATAGTTTAAAGTATTTGGAATCTTCAAAGGAATAAATAAGTTTATTTGAACATTAGTAGCTTTTAGGTATCCTATATAGGATAAGATTTTTTATCCCGGTCAATCAATATACTAAATACATATAAAACTAGCGGCCCGCCCCGGCTTCGCACGGGTGGACATTTTTACAACATTTCATAAAATGGTTATTGTGACAACGATAATAGTTGGACATATAGTATTTTGTACATATTGATATTTTCTTCAGTATTGTAGAACATACTTTTGTTCTATTACCAATAGTTTCAGCAGCGCACGCGACCAAAGATATTTTATAGCATTTTTTTACACTTTGAGTTACGTTACTAAAGTTTTAGTAAGGATCCCTAATCTTTTCTAGCAATAAATATAGCCTATGTTACTCAGGGTGAACGTAGCTTTCTAATGGTGAAAGAACTTTTGAAATAGACAAAGTAGTTTTTGAGTTTATTCATTACAAACATACATACACACAAAAATACAAATTTTTCTTCTTTATTATATTAGTGTAAATTTAAATTTTAAACTCTTTGTAAATTTAGTAATGTTATAAATATTGATGATGTTTGTAAATTGTAATTTGGTAATTTAAAAACATTCTCTGTCCCATTCGTGTTTCTACCGTGAAGCAGTTGTGTTTGCATGGCTGTGTTTCGGTTTGAAGGGTGGGATATGGCGTGAATTTACAGTGTACAGAGGAATAACACCTGAGTCCTCAGAATTGGCAACGCATGGGGGGTATCATGAGCGAAACAGTATACTCTGTTATGTCCATGGTACTGCTCATGTCTATAGGCGACGGTTATCACTTTCTATCAGGTGGTCCATCAGCTTGTATGCCATTCTAAGTTGTATAAAAAAATTGGCGTAGATATAATAAGAGTCAGTATTATGACGTTAGAAACGCGATTCAAACGCGGTTTCAGAGATGTTTTCTCCCACGAATACTCAGGTTATGGAATGAGCTCCCTGCCGAGGTTATCCCAAGAGACTACAGCATGGGGTTCTTCAAAAGGGGGTAAAGAGGTTTCTTCAGGGGTCAGTAACGCGCGCGTAATACCTCTGGTATTGCAGGTGTTCATAGGCTACGGCAACCACTTACCATCAGGTGGGCCGTATATTGTTTGCCACCTCAGTGGTATCAAAAAAAAATCAATTGAGACATAAGATTTGGTTCAAAACAAAGCGCAGATCAAACATTGTCTATAGCAGTTCCGAATCGCATTTACTACAGAGACGTCGGTAGAAGTTTTGTTGTTGCAGTTTGCTTTAATTTTAGTGGACACTGTTCGGCGCTCGTTGCCAGCGCTGAGTGCTGCGAGGTGTGGTACGGGCGACGAGCGATAGCGATCGCTCTTTTCGATATTCGATAATTAATTTACTTTAGCTACGTTGCCCAAAAGATAAGTTTGGTAATCTAAAGAGGTAATGCTGCCAGTATCTTGGGTATGCTGCCGCGGTGTGGTGCGTTGGGAGATTACTTATAATTAGTATTAGTATTTAAGGAATTGAACAGGTTAAGAGTTTCACAAACAAATATTGCATTCATTCGAAGCCGGGGCCGGTTGCTAGTATAATATATAGATTTTTAACATAATGAAAAATATTTACTTTAAAACTTAGTAAATTTAAGTGGATATTTGAAACGCGTTAATACCATTTAGGATAGGTAAAAATAAGCATTATAGATCTATTCGAAGCATTTAGAGGTTTAAACCGACACTATAGTATCGTGAAGCCAATGTTCTTTTCAGTGGAGCTATCATATTATTAGAGATCATGTCCGACAATAGTTCATGATGTAATTTAAAATTAATTGAAAATTATTTATTTATTTAACTCTTTATTGCACCATAAATAAAAATATACAATGACAAGTGAATAATTCAAGTGAAATACAGTAACATAAATACAGATTGAAATATACACATAAAGGTACAAAAGGCGGTCTTATCGCTAGGGCAATCTCTTACAGACAACCTTTGGTTAAAGGAGAACTTGAAAATGATGAATTTTCAAGTTGAATATAAATAACATTGTACATATTTCTAATAAGCTAATAATTAAAAGTGAATCTACAAAAACATATAAATAAATAAAAACATTCTTAGATATATTTCATTTATATTTTTTTGTGGCTATGTTACCTGAGAATTTTGATATTAAATTGATTTTGACAATTCTGGTCGTAATCGACGGCTCCCTTATTCTTTTGAATTTTGTTACGAAATTTCTGTTTTAATAATCTGTTTTTTTTTTTAAGCAAAGTTAACTTGTAGACACCATGTAACTTGTGTAAAAAATAAAAAAAAAATCTAATTAAATATGTTTACATACAAGCACGTCATTCGTCGTTATTTTCTGCGTAGCATCTGTTCCCGCATACGCTTGTATTTTGTACCGGCCGTCCATTTCAGGCCTTTAAGCCGATGTTACAACAGATTTGCCGCTTTCAGCCGCGGCCGCGATGCGACGAGACACCAACGCGCCGCGTTTTAAAACGTCCCACACAATCCGAGGGCAAACAAACGTTCCAATGGACGGAATTGTGAACGGAATCGATTGCGTCGAATTAAACTTTGGTGGGTGGTAATATTCACGTTTCATATCTCGGATCACTGCGGCGAGTTCGACACTTGTATTATTTTAAATTTATATTAAAATAATTGTTTGAATTCGTGGCAAAATAGCTTTTACTATTTTTATATGATTTATAACAATCGAGCTGTGATTTTAATTAACTGTAACATTTGCGTATGGACATGAACCGTGCTTTGCTTGTCACAAAATATACTTTTTTTTAATGGGTGTTAATGGTATAGTAACCCCGCCTGCGCTAACGGGATACGCTGGCGGAGCATCAGTGAAGGGTGATAGATGAAAATGAAAACAGGCCAGTTAGCCAATCATGATGAATTCATTAGGAATTAACCATGATAGTTTTCAGGGGGAACCGCGAGGAGGTCGACCTGGTTGGGTATATTGCTAGCAACGGGATTCTTAGTCTCCATTACTAGCAATCCCTTTCCCCCCTCACAAAATATACTGTAACTTCTAATTTAAGTTACATAATAATATACTCGTTTCTTTCATATAGATCATACATAGACATCTCTGCAAACGGAAACATAGAAAGTAAGTACAGTTGCTAGTGTCAGAAATACGAGTAAATAAATGGTAAGTAGATATCTCGGGTCCATAATGAGACCACAGCAATAGTTATATTTAAACAAAAGTATCTGGATGTAGGTATTACCTATGTATATTTCATTTTGTATCTACGCATACAATTTTGACCATTGAAGAAAAAAGTTGGAAGTAAGAACAAGAAGAAAAAAGTATAGAACTATGAAGGTTTGTACGAATAGGTCATGAGGGAAGAGAAGACATTAATTGACTTTTTAAATTATATTCCCTAAGAGAGAAAAATTGTTTGTAGTAGTAAGTTGTCGACGAGAAACCTCAACAGAGCAATCCATTTTGTAATACAATAAATGTATGCTTAAATATTTGTTCAGAAACGAAATAATAGTCGTATGCTTATTAAATTTTTATGACACGACCAAAAAAATTATGCGAGCAGACACAGTGTAGCCAAAGAACAACGGACAATACCTGACTGCTATAGGTCCCAGTGGTGTGATCATGCCACTGCGACTAGCTATCTCGGGACTCGGGAACTTCAAAAAGTTTCCTGTTTCTTGTGCAGCCATCGCTTTTGTACAATTCTGTTTACCTTTGTTCAAAAACTGTAGCTTAATGAAATTGTCTTGAGAGTATATTTCATTCCTTTATGTAATTTGCGATGATAAGTTCACGATTTGTCTGATAGAATGTGGTAACTTTACACTAATAATTGTGAAGACTAGTACATTATTCCTCCATAGTGCCATACTCTGTAATTTCATGATTCTTGAAGAGTTGGATATTTTTTAAAGTGAAATACGAACATACAAGTTCGACTGCTTCGCGGTAGAAACATGAGTGTGACAGAGAAACCTGTTCAGACGATGTAGGGACTAAGTTTTCTTTTTAATAAAGTCGGATTGATTAACAGACAGTATTGTATTGTTCTGTAGCCTGTATTTACATATATTTATAATTGATAAATCAAATTTTGTTTGAAAAGAGCGTCAGCTGAGTTTCTTGCCCATTCGTCTCAGCTGCAAATTGCATTCCAAGTGGATGATACCATCATTAAAAAAGTACCTATTTAAAAATACTTATAATTAACTTTACTTCATCAAAAAAATTGCTATTTTGTATCCTAAACTGGTAGTTAGAGCAGCGTAAATGATATTTGTGTCCCATTTACTTTCTTTTTCATGGCAAATAATGAGTGTGACTTATTCAAATACGAATATTGCAACTTTATATTTATAAAATACTTTATTAATAACTCTAATTAGGGACAAAAATGATCGGCGCAATAAAATATAGGCGAGACGACACTCCGCTAAAAGGCCCAAATCCCCAGTAAGCAGCTAATCCTGCGGACAATAATTTCGCGAGCCGGGACCTCCTAAGAGTTTTTCCTCATAACTCAAAATGAGATCATAACGTCGCGAATCTCGGGAGGCCTTAAAGAATAACAAAAGAAAAAAGCTCAAAATTACGTCGGCCGCGTAATTTGGGGGGCGAGCGAGCAATGGTCCCGCGGGGAGGCCCCCGCTGCCCTCTAGCGGCGCTGCGATTACGCGGCGGTTTATAAGCTTGTTATGTTTTATGACCGAAGTATAATGTTTACGGACACCTTCGTACGTCCTCGCAATGGGTGAACATGAACGTAATTTGTTAAAATTTTGTCAATATAAAATTTTACGCGGCGTAACAGTGGCGTCGCGGGTGATTGACCCGCGTTATTTCCCGCGAGGCGTTTATTTGCCATACTAATGGTTGTTCAGTGGTCGGGCGTTTATGGTCCAATACGTATTTGCAGTGTGTATTGTCTCTGAGCTCGCATTTAGATGTAAAAGCTAATGATTATGTGTATTATTTTAATATTGTTTATACTACCATTAATATTTGAATTATATGTCGCATAGTTAGTAATTTGACAATAATGAATGAATGAATGAGTATACTTTATTTGCATTATACAATATAGGAAATAGGGGGGAAAGGGATTGTTAGTGATGGAAACTGAGAATCCCATTACTTGCAATATACCCAACCAGGTCGACTTCCTCGCGGTTCCCCCTGGCAACTATCATGGTTAATTCCTGATGAATTCATCATGGTGGGCTAACTGGCCTGTTTTCATTCTCATTTATTACCCTTCATAGGTGCTCCGCCAGCGTATCCCATTAGTGCAGGCGGGGTTACCATTCCATTTTCAACCATTAAAAAAAAATAGGAAATAAGCAAGGCAATTTTCAAACACAACGATACAATTGTACAAGTACTGTAAAGCGGTCTTATTGCTGAGAGCAATCTTTTTAAGACAACCTTAAGGTAATGGACTAATTGTTGTACAAGTAGGTATGATAGTGCTGTATAATTAAAAAAGCATCTTTGGCAAATTAAAAATATATAAATATTTAATATATATATATATATATGTACATACATATACATATTAATCAAACAAAATTATATGTTAAATATGTATTGTGTATGTCGAATTATTATATAAAATTATGATTTATATTTTAAGTAATCTTTAATAAAGTAAAAACTATTACTTTTTAATTATTCTCTCTCTCAACTGTTTATGGGATGTTTAGGCTTATCATCATTATTATTTTAACTGCCCACTGCTGGATATAAGCCTTCCCCATAAGAAAAACAAATGCCAGTAGCTGCCACGATTGGTAGGCGGGTTGGCAACCGCAATTAGGCTTTTAAAGATGCTTTAAGAGGGACGCTGCTGTTCAGGCTTGTGCCATGTTATATTCTGTCTAATTCTGCAATAGGAGAAACCAGTGCCCAATAGCGGGCTGGGAGTGACGTCAGATGGGAGTGGGACAATATGTAGGAGATGTTCAATTTAACATAAAAGTGGAATTGGTTGGTCTAGCAACTTATAATTTTATGTTACACTCGACGTTTTGTAAGGAGCATAAAATTATATGGCCTAGTAAAGCCGAGATAGCTATATATATATATATTTTATATCCAACGCGTCCCTAGACCAAGTGAAATTGGACAGGAACGTCTAAAGTAAAAAATATGAGATAACATTTTCAAGAGTGATTTACATAGATTTTATGTTATGATGCCAAAATATTTTATGCTTACTATCCTTGCAGAAATGTTATAAAGGCACTTAGTAATCTTCGTTATTGTCAGATGATTCTGTCACTTTATTGTTGTCTTTGAAATTTCAGGGTAAAAATTTTTTCTACAAGAATTAAAGTGAGTCTGCTTTTTTGCTATCACTTAGCACTTTAATGGTTAAACCAATCGTCATGAAATTAGATAGACACGTAGTATTTGGGATGGCGAAGGATACATATATCCTTTGCCTTCTTCCACATACTTTTTCCTGGTAAATCAACATATATATTTCTTTTTTTTTTGATGGGTGAAAATGGTATAGTAACACCGTCTGCGCTAACGGAATACGCTGGCGGAGTACCAGTGAAGGGTGATAGATGAGAATGAAAACAGGCCAGTTAGCCCATTATGATGAATTCATCAGGAAATAACTATGATAGTTTCCAGGGAGAATCGCGAGGAGGTCGACCTGGTTGGGTATATTGCTAGCAATGGGATTCTCAGTCTTCATTACTAACAAACTCTTTTCCCCCATATATATCTATATTAAAGACTACAATATGGGGTTCTTCAAAAAGGGAATATTAAGTTTATTTCAGTGACACTCCTAGTGTTGCAGGCGTCCATGGGCTACTGAGACCATTTACCATCACACGGGCTATGTTCTTGTTTGCCATTTTCGTGGTATAAAAATAAAAACATATCGTTGATACACAGATAAATAGATTTATTTGCCAGAACATTGTTTTGGCAAATAAATCTATCACGCAAGCCTGTCACGCACACAAGGTTGCGGGTAAAAACTACTTGTCAATATTTTAGTGGCTAAATTAATTTTACACTATTTAATACCTACGACTTCATTCGTGTTATCAGAACAATTGATTTTCTATACCAAATAGTACATGTGTACCAAATTTAATGACAATCATTTGAGTTGTTAATCCTCCAAGTGTAAGACAAACAAGCTCATATTGACATTTGCAGTTTTAAGTAAGCATTTCATTTGGGATTTCATATATAAAATATTTTAATCTAATATATAAAATTCTCGTGTCACGGTGTTTGTTACCAAACTCCTCCGAAACGGCTTTACCGATGTTTATGAAATTTTGTGTGCACATTGGGTAGGTCTGAGAAGCGGCCAACATCTATTTTTCATTGCCCTCAATGATAAGGTTGACCCATCCGTAAAATATTTTTTTCAATTTTTTTAACAAAATTTTTTATTTTTATTTTATTATGATGTAACATAAAAAATACATATAACTTCAAATTTTCGTCCTTTTACGATCAAGCCCTATTTTTTAATATGGTAAAACAACGTTTGCAGAGTCAGCTAGTATAATTATAATAGTCAATTACAATACTCAACACACACACACACATCACACACACACACGCATACACACACACACATTCTTAATACTTATTCATACATGTGTATTGGTGGTGAGATCTAAATGAAATGATTGCATTATACAAAGTGTGTAACTAATTTCAGCACCGCTAAAAAGCCTATTTTTAATATCTGTATGCATGTATATGATAACACGAATTCTGTGAGGGGGAAAGGGATTGTTAGTAATGGAGTTTGACAGCCCCATTGCTAGCAATGTGCCCTATTGGGTCGACTTCCACGTGGTTCCCCCTGGAAACAATCGTGAACAATTCTTATTGAATTCGTCACGATGGGCTAACTGACCTACTTCATTCTCATTTATGATCCATCACTGGTACCTCGCTAGTGTATAGCACAGGCGGGGTAACCATTCCATTATCACCTATTAAAAAAAAAAAAAAACACGAATTCTGTTTCCTACAGGACAGACTTGCCTAGTGTAGGAATCAATGATAAATTCTGTGCTAATACAAACATACTTTGTTAAATAAATATATCTTTATGCTTCAGTGTTAAAAAAATTCTTTCATTCGCCTTTTGTCTTCACCCCGAAGCATCATCTTTATATTTATTCGGCAGGAAAAGAGCACATTCTCTCAGTACGGACAATAACTTTCTTTAACAGCTAGTGTTAGTGGGCAATCATGGGAAAAGCTTTTTAAAATTAAAAACTGTGGCACTTAGTGTACGAAGCCAGCCGCGAGTTACCAGCTTCGAGCAGAGTTGCCAGATCCGATATTAAATTACTACCCAAATAACTGGAAGAAATCTCTTTTAGAGATAAGTTTAAATAATAATATATATATATATATATATATATATATATATATATATATATATATATATATATATGAATAAATAGATGTAATGTTAAGTCACTTATATGTATGTATTAAATGTAATTATCTTGTATCCAATAATAATTTTGCACGCTTTAGACTATAAGGCGAACATTTGTACTTCACAATAGATCAATATCTGTAAAAACAATGTTCTGGTAAATGACTAAATCTATATATCTATCTATCTCTCTTTTACCTAATTGTCATCTTGTATCCGTCTTTACTATGTTTTATCATATTATTCATATGTGAATGATGAAAAATAAGATGTTTTTACGCCGGACTTCTTTACCTCATGTTCACCTTCAGAGGTGTTTATATGGACCTACATATAAACCGTTATGAATGGTTTACTATTGCCAAAATTTTCAAAACCTCGTCATCATAATAATTGTTGCTCAAAATTGCGAAAAAATACTCAATCTGGCAACACTAGCCCCGAGTCAGGAGCTAGAGCCATGTCCGAGGCAAGCCGCTTGTTATTTATTTGAGTGCTACCGTGTCTACCGTATATAGCCAGCTATTTCTTAAAGCAACACCGGAATGAGGCGTAACTTATGCCAAGACCTCAGGAAAATCTCGATGGAAGAAACTAGGTAACTAAGAACAAATAGGAAAATATATAAACACACATTTTTTTCTGCAAAAAAAAAAAAATTAAAAAATAGATAAAAAAGTCGTGAAACAGAGTACTGTTAAACAAGATGTTGTGTAAACATTTTATTGTAATAATATAAAACAAAGTCGCTTCCTGCCGTATCTATGCATGTATGTACATACATATCTTTTAAATTACGCAACAGATTTTAATGCAATTTTCAACACTAGATAGAACTATCAAATAGGAAGGTTTATACACTTAATTTAGTAATGTTTTAATTTGTTGAAACATGACGATAATTGTTCAAGATGTCGGAAGACATCGAGTCGATTGGAAAGCTTAAATCGAAAATGTTGAATTATAACAAAATAATGTATGACTATTGTTTCTCTTATTTAGAATTACAAAAAAGTAAGTTTTGGCATTCTGTATTATATATATATATATATATATATATATATATATATATATATATATACTTTCTATAACCATTTAAATGTTTAAAAAAATTATACAATTTTTTTTACAACACAGGGGACAAACGAGCATGCGGCTCACCTGGTGGTAAGTGACTACCGCCGCCCATGATCACCCACAACACTAACGGCATTGCAGGTGTGCTGCCGGCCTTTTAAAAAGGAATATGCTCTTTTCTTGAAGGTTATGATGTCGTATCGGTTCGGAAATATTGCTGGTATGTGGTATTGTGGTATTAGTGGTATATTAAAATTATGTGGTATTTGTAAAACTATTTAGACGGATACATTAGTAATATTATTAATCACTCCACGCGGACACCACATTGTTTCTACATTGCACTAATGCGAAGCCGGGGCGCGCTTTGCTAGTAATCTATATTTATTGCTTCGCAATAACCATTATTTCTATATCTTTTTCTAAAAAAATAAATAGAGGGAAACCCCTACCTCATTACAATTACTGTTTTAGCAATCGGTAGGTTTTACCTCCCAAGTTGTTGGTTTTATATAAAATTCATTATCCTGGGATATTTTGTAGATACAACACAAGTTTAAATAAATTATTAGTGTTTTTTTTCATACAACTTAGAATGGCAAACAAGCTGACGGCCCACCTGATGGAAAGTGGAAACCGTCGCCTATAGACATGAGCAGTACCATGGACATAACAGACTATATACTGTTTCGTCCATGATACCCCCCATGCGCTGCCATTCCTGAGGACTCAGGTGTTATTCCTCTATACCTAGTAAATTCACGCCATATCCCAAAGTAAAAAGAACGTTAAAAGAACGTTCCTATCGTTTGTCCGTATATTTTTTTAAACGTAAAACGTATCGCTATTTCTAAGTTTAGAAATCACATTAAATTACATATTTTATGACTATGAAATGTTCTACAGTCGTGAGATCGCTTAACGAGTGCTGTTTCAGCTGGTTTGCAAGTTGCATTTCCTTTTAGGTGTCAAAGATATCAAGTAAACGCCGCACTCAGCTCTGCGTTCCGGAACTAATAACTTGTTACATTTCAATAGTATTGTCACAGATCATTTTCTTTTTTTTGATAAGTGAAAATGGTATGGTAACCCCGCCTGCGCTAACGGGATACGCTGGCAGAGCACCAGTGAAGGGTGATCGATGAAAATGAAAACAGGCCAGTTAGCCTATCATGACGAATTCATCAGGAATTAACCATGATAGTTACCAGGGGGAACCGCGTGGAGGTCGACCCGGTTAGGTATATTGCTAGCAATGGGACTCTTAGTCTTCATTACTAACAATCCCTTTCCCCCCTCACAGATAATATTATTGCAGCATAAAGAATCTCATTATATCGTATGTCACTGAATACTTATGCTGATGAAATGTCAATTTCTATATTCATAAAGGTCATTAAATATTAACTAGTATTGATGGGGTTGATTGTTAACCAAAACATACTGATGGTTTTTTTTTTGTTGGATGAAAATGGATTGGTAACCCCGCCTGCGCTAACGGGATACGCTGGCGGAGCGCCAGTGAAGGGTGATAGATGAGAATGAAAACAGGTCAGTTAGCCCATCATGATGAATTCATCAGGAATTAATCATGATAGTTTCCAGGGGGAACCGCGTGGAGGTCGACCTGGTTAGGTATATTGCTAGCAATGGGATTTTTAGTCTCTATTACTAACAATCCCTTTCCCCCCACATACTGATGGTTTACATAATAGAAATATGGTAACCGTCGCCTATGGGTATGAACAACCTCATGGATTAACTTAATTCACCCATAAGGGTAAAGGTTATGGAAAATCTTTATATATCTAGTAAAAACAATATTACAACTTATTATTATTTTCATTCATTTTTAATATCGCTGCAAAATGACTATTTAAAAATGATTGAATCTTAGTTTTATTTGAATATAAATATTTATTTCTTTCTTTAGATTTTTTTTTACAACACAGGGGGCAAACGAGCATGCGGCTCACCTGATGGTAAGTGACTACCGCCGCCCATGATCACCCACAACACCAACGGCATTACAGGTGTGCTGCCGGCCTTTTAAAAAGGAATATACTCTTTTCTTGAAGGTTATGTTGTCGTATCGGTTCGAAAATACTGCTGCTGGAAGTTGATTCCAAAGAATGGTTGTGCGTGGAAGAAAGTGCTTTGAAAAACGCACGGTGGAAGAGCGCCACTCGTCCAGATGATTGGGATGAAACTTTAGTTTGTGGCGGGTTGTACGGTGGTGGAAATCAGCAGCAGGTATCAATCCAAACAATTCCTCAGAACACTCCCCATGATAAATTCGGTAGAAGATGCACAGAGATGCAACATCTCTGCGCAGTTTCAGTGGGTCAAGTCGGACAGTAAGGCGTTGACTCTAGAGTTGTTAAAAGGCTCGAGTTTAATGTAACATCGGAAGACATTGAGTTTGATACTACTGATACTTCGCTTACAGAAAATGATGCTTCAGCATCTTCTATGGTGTCGAAAAAGCAGCGTATTTGTACTACATAGATATGACTTAATAGATATGACTTCATAAATATGACACCATAGGTATGACTTCATAGATATGACCTCATAGATATGACTACACAGATATGACGCCATAGATATGACTTCATATGTATTACTTTATATGTATGACTTCATAGATATGACTCCATAGATATGACTCCATAGATATGACTACATATATATGACTTCACAGATATGACTCCATACATATGACTACATATATATGACTTCATAGATATGACTACATATATATGACTACATAGATATGACTCCATACATAAAACATTTCTTATGTAGTATGCTGATATGCATACCTATAGCAGGCGTACACAACATTGACTACAGATTATAAGTATATAAATGTCATAATATAATTAATATAATAAATTAAATTTACAATTACATATTCTTTTCTACAAAATTCAATTAAATCTAAAACAAGACTGGACAATATCATCAAATCTACATGGTCTTCAGTATCTTACCGCGAAACACTGCCAACGAGTCATGGCTTACGTCTATATCCGGATTTATACCGCATATATGATTGTAGTTATTGCATATTCTTGCAAGAGGAGCACTCAATCCTAAATTAGTTTTGCACAGTGGCACATAAAATATCTTATTGATGGGATACCTAGGGATATGACTACATATATATGACTGCATAGATATGACGCCATACATATGACTACATATATATGACTTCATAGATATGACCTCATATGTATGACTTCACAGATATGACTCCATACATATGACTATATATATATGACTTCATAGATATGACTCCATACATATGACTACATATATATGACTTCATAGATATGACCTCATATGTATGACTTCACAGATATGACTCCATACATATGACTACATATATATGACTTCATAGATATGACTCCATATATATGACTCTATAGATATGACTACATATATATGACTTCATAGATGTAACTACATATATATGACTACATAGATATGACACCATAGATATGACTACATATATATAACTTCATAGATATGACCTCATATGTATGACTTCATAGATATGACTCTATAGATATGGCTACATATATATGACTCTATAGATATGACTACATATATATGACTACATAGATATGACTCCATGGATATAACTCCATAGATATGACCTCATATGTATGACTTCATAGATATGACTACATATATATGACTTCATAGATATGACCTCATATGTATGACTTCATAGATATGACTACATATATATGACTCCATACATATGACTACATATATATGACTTCATAGATATTTATTTATTTATTTTATTTATTCTGAATTAGGCACACCAACAGTATACATATTATACATAAATTAATAAAAATCGGTAAAAAAACTTTTAAGTTAAACGTTAGGCATATTAGACTAAAATAAAAACGTGGGGCCCATTAACTATTTCTGTATTACTTTCTACTATACTAAGTGTGGATTGCATCGACTTATTATAATCGTCATCATCATCATCCTAGCGGTTTATCCCGGTCGCATCCGAAACCTCATAGCTCCGGAGTCCAGGGTCCGCTGAATCGACTTACTATAATCGTAACTGGAGGTTTTGACCATCAATAACCAGCCGTTACGGCTTCACCAGCGAACGCCGAGCTCATGATCTACCAAAGTATAAGATATGCTCTGCTATAGGTATGATATTTCAGAGGGGCCCCACGTTTTTATTTTAGTCTAATATGCCTAAAAGCTATTCTGCCTAGTACTAAAATATTTCTGAACTAGAAGGTCAAAATACCTACTTGTTATAGTGCGGGCTGCTTAGTTTACCTACCAAGCAAACCCTGGTGTTAGTGTTCTCTCATGAACTGCCTTTCGGCCGCTGACATGGTTCATGTTATGACAACCACTACCATCAGAGATATTAATGACCGAGATCACCTACGTAGGTTGATAGGTAAGTAACTATTTATTTATTTTGTAGTTTTCAGTGCACATAAAATAAAACCGTTTAACTTAAAAGTTTTTTTACCGATTTTTATTTTCTTGTTTTTAGTATTTAGTGAAATTGTTTACCGAATATTCCTCATTTTATTTAATTCATTCAGTGCATCATTATTACATGGTTTCTTACCTGATAATTTAGTACAATCTAATTCCTCAATACATAGCCCTTCCAGAGACTTGACTCGACTTAGAGCCACGTATGCTTGTCCTTCCTCAAACCATTTTGAGCCCAAATATACTACTGCATGGTCGACGGTGCTGCCCTGCATTTTATGGACGGTGAATGCTCATGACAAAACTAAGGGCAACATCCTTTTTTCAGCCGTACCATAATTGAATTTTGCTGGAAACTGTATGGCTTTAGGGTAAATAACGTGCATGCCGTCTGTGCCAAAGTCAATTAAAACTGATGATATATCTGTTTCGTACATTTGGGTTCGACGGAACTGAGGCCAAAAAGGTGTCTGAGTGTCAAGTGTCTGAGAGTCTAGTGTCTGAGTGTCTTGTATCCGAGTGTCCAGTGTCTGAGTGTCTAGTGTCTAGTGTTTAGTATCTGAGTGTCGAGTGTCGAGTGTCGAGTGTCTAGTGTCTGAGTGTCGAGTGTCTGAGTGTCTAGTGTCTAGTGTCTAGTGTTTAGTGTCTGAGTGTCAAGTGTCGAGTGTCGAGTGTCGACTGTCGAGTGTCGAGTGTCGAGTGTCTAGTGTCTGAGTGTCTAGTGTCTGAGTGTCTGAGTGTCTGAGTGTCTAGTGTCGAGTGTCTGAGTGTCTGAGTGTCTGAGTGTCGAGTGTCGAGTGTCGAGTGTCGAGTGTCGAGTGTCGAGTGTCAAGTGTCGAGTGTCGAGTGTCGAGTATCGAGTGTCGAGTGTCGAGTGTCTAGTGTCAGAGTGTCTAGTGTCTGGGTGTCTGAGTGTCAAGTGTCTGAGAGTCTAGTGTCTGAGTGTCTTGTATCCGAGGGTCTAGTGTCTAGTGTTTAGTGTCTGAGTGTCAAGTGTCGAGTGTCGAGTGTCGACTGTCGACTGTGTCGAGTGTCGAGTGTCGAGTGTCTATTGTCTGAGTGTCTAGTGTCTGAGTGTCTGAGTGTCTGAGTGTCTAGTGTCGAGTGTCTGAGTGTCTGAGTGTCGAGTGTCGAGTGTCGAGTGTCGAGTGTCGAGTGTCGAGTGTCAAGTGTCGAGTGTCGAGTGTCGAGTATCGAGTGTCGAGTGTCTAGTGTCAGAGTGTCTAGTGTCTGGGTGTCTGAGTGTCAAGTGTCTGAGAGTCTAGTGTCTGAGTGTCTTGTATCCGAGGGTCTAGTGTCTGAGTGTCTAGTGTCTGGGTGTCTGAGTGTCTAGTGTCTAAGTGTCGAGTGTCGAGTGTCGAGTGTCGAGTGTCAAGTGTCGAGTGTTGAGTGTCGAGTATCTAGTGTCTGAGTGTCTAACGTCTGGGTGTCTGAGTGTCAAGTGTCTGAGAGTCTATTGTCTGAGTGTCTTGTATCCGAGTGTCTAGTGTCTGAGTGTCTAGTATCTGGGTGTCTGAGTGTCTAGTGTTTAAGTGTCGAGTGTCGAGTGTCGAGTGTCAAGTGTTGAGTGTCGAGTTTCGAGTGTCTAGTGTCTGGGTGTCTGAGTGTCAAGTGTCTGAGAGTCTAGTGTCTGAGTGTCTTATATCCGAGTGTCTAGTGTCTAGTGTCTAGTGTTTAGTGTCTGATTGTCGAGTGTCGAGTGTCGAGTGTCGGGTGTCGAGTGTCGAGTGTCGAGTGACGTCGAGTGTCGAGTGTCTGAGTGTCTAGTGTCTGGTGTTTAGTGTCTGAGTGTCGAGTGTCGAGTGTCAGAGTGTCTAGTGTCTGGGTGTCTGAGTGTCAAGTGTCTGAGAGTCTAGTGTCTGAGTGTCTTGTATCCGAGTGTCCAGTGTCTGAGTGTCTAGTGTCTGGATGTCTGAGTGTCTAGTGTCTAGTGTTTAGTATCTGAGTGTCGAGTGTCGAGTATCTAGTGTCTGAGTGTCGAGTGTCTGAGTGTCTAGTGTCTAGTGTCTAGTGTTTAGTATCTGAGTGTCGAGTGTCGAGTATCTAGTGTCTGAGTGTCGAGTGTCTGAGTGTCTAGTGTCTAGTGTCTAGTGTCTAGTGTTTAGTGTCTGAGAGTCTAGTGTCTGAGTGTCTTATATCCGAGTGTCGGAGTGTCTAGTGTCTAGTGTTTAGTATTTGAGTGTCGAGTGTCGAGTGTCTAGTGTCTGAGTGTCGAGTGTCTGAGTGTCTAGTGTCTAGTGTTTAGTGTCGAGTGTCGGGTGTCGAGTGTCGAGTGTCAAGTGTCGAGTGTCGAGTGTCGAGTGTCGAGTGACGTCGAGTGTCGAGTGTCTGAGTGTCTAGTGTCTGGTGTTTAGTGTCTGAGTGTCGAGTATCGAGTGTCAGAGTGTCTAGTGTCTGGGTGTCTGAGTGTCAAGTGTCTGAGAGTCTAGTGTCTGAGTGTCTTATATCCGAGTGTCCAGTGTCTGAGTGTCTATTGTCTGGATGTCTGAGTGTCTAGTGTCTAGTGTTTAGTATCTGAGTGTCGAGTGTCGAGTGTCGAGTGTCTAGTGTCTGAGTGTCGAGTGTCTGAGTGTCTAGTGTCTAGTGTTTAGTGTCTGAGTGTCGAGTGTCAAGTGTCGAGTGTCGGGTGTCGAGTGTCGAGTGTCGAGTGTCGAGTGTCGAGTGTCGAGTGTCGAGTGTCGAGTGTCGAGTGTCGAGTGTCGAGTGTCAAGTGTCGAGTGTCTAGTGACGAGTGTCTAGTGTCTAGTGTCTGAGTGTCGAGTGTCTGAGTGTCTTGTGTCTAAGTGTCGAGTGTCGAGTGTCTAGTGTCTGAGTGTCGAGTGTCTGAGTGTCTAGTGTTTAGTGTCTGAGTGTCGAGTGTCGAGTGTCGAGTGTCGAGTGTCGAGTGTCGAGTGTCGAGTGTCGAGTGTCGAGTGTCGAGTGTCTGGTGTTTAGTGTCTGAGTGTCGAGTGTCGAGTGTCAGAGTGTCTAGTGTCTGGGTATCTGAGTGTCAAGTGTCTGAGAGTCTAGTGTCTGAGTGTCTTATATCCGAGTGTCCACTGTCTGAGTGTCTATTGTCTGGATGTCTGAGTGTCTAGTGTCTAGTGTTTAGTATCTGAGTGTCGAGTGTCGAGTGTCTAGTGTCTGAGTGTCGAGTGTCTGAGTGTCTAGTGTTTAGTGTCTGAGTGTCGAGTGTCGAGTGTCTAGTGCCTGAGTGTCGAGTGTCTGAGTGTCTAGTGTCTAGTGTCTAGTGTTTAGTGTCTGAGTGTCGAGTGTCAAGTGTCGAGTGTCGGGTGTCGAGTGTCGAGTGTCGAGTGTCGAGTGTCGAGTGTCGAGTGTCGAGTGTCGAGTGTCGAGTGTCAAGTGTCGAGTGTCTAGTGACGAGTGTCTAGTGTCTAGTGTCTGAGTGTCGAGTGTCTGAGTGTCTTGTGTCTAAGTGTCGAGTGTCGAGTGTCTAGTGTCTGAGTGTCGAGTGTCTGAGTGTCTAGTGTTTAGTGTCTGAGTGTCGAGTGTCGAGTGTCGAGTGTCGAGTGTCGAGTGTCGAGTGTCGAGTGTCGAGTGTCGAGTGTCGAGTGTCGAGTGTCGAGTGTCAAGTGTCGAGTGTCGAGTTTCGAGTGTCTAGTGTCTGGGTGTCTGAGTCTCTAGTGTCTGAGTGTCTAGTGTCTAGGCGCCTGAGTGTCAAGTGTCTGAGAGTCTAGTGTCTGAGAGTCTAGTGTCTGAGTGTCTTATATCCGAGTGTCGGAGTGTCTAGTGTCTAGTGTTTAGTATTTGAGTGTCGAGTGTCGAGTGTCGAGTGTCGAGTGTCTAGTGTCTGAGTGTCGAGTGTCTGAGTGTCTAGTGTCTAGTGTCTAGTGTCTAGTGTCTAGTGTTTAGTGTCTGAGTGTCGAGTGTCGAGTGTCGGGTGTCGAGTGTCGAGTGTCGAGTGTCGAGTGACGTCGAGTGTCGAGTGACGTCGAGTGTCGAGTGTCTGAGTGTCTTGTGTCTGGTGTTTAGTGTCTGAGTGTCGAGTGTCTAGTGACGAGTGTCTAGTGTCTAGTGTCTGAGTGTCGAGTGTCTGAGTGTCTTGTGTCTAAGTGTCGAGTGTCGAGTGTCGAGTGTCGAGTGTCAAGTGTCGAGTGTCGAGTTTCGACTGTCTAGTGTCTGAGTCTCTAGTGTCTGAGTGTCTAGTGTCTAGGTGCCTGAGTGTCAAGTGTCTGAGAGTCTAGTGTCTGAGTGTCTTATATCCGAGTGTCGGAGTGTCTAGTGTCTAGTGTTTAGTATTTGAGTGTCGAGTGTCGAGTGTCGAGTGTCTAGTGTCTGAGTGTCGAGTGTCTGAGTGTCTAGTGTCTAGTGTCTAGTGTCTAGTGTTTAGTGTCTGAGTGTCGAGTGTCGAGTGTCGAGTGTCGGGTGTCGAGTGTCGAGTGTCGAGTGTCGAGTGTCGAGTGTCGAGTGTCGAGTGACGTCGAGTGTCGAGTGACGTCGAGTGTCGAGTGTCTGAGTGTCTTGTGTCTGGTGTTTAGTGTCTGAGTGTCGAGTGTCGAGTGTCGAGTGTCTAGTGTCTGAGTGTCTAGTGTCCGAGTGTCTAGTGTCTGAGTGTCTTGTATCCGAGTGTCTAGTGTCTGTGTGTCTAGGGTCTGAGTGTCTGAGGGTCTAGTGTCTGAGTGTCTAGTGTCTGAGTGTCGAGTGTCAAGTGTCGAGTGTCGAGTTTCGAGTGTCTAGTGTCTGAGTGTCTAGTGTCTGGGTGTCTGATTGTCAAGTGTCTGAGAGTCTAGTGTCTGAGTGTCTTATATCCGAGTGTCGGAGTGTCTAGTGTCTAGTGTTTAGTATTTGAGTGTCGAGTGTCGAGTGTCTAGTGTCTGAGTGTCGAGTGTCTGAGTGTCTAGTGTCTAGTGTCTAGTGTTTAGTGTCGAGTGTCGAGTGTCGAGTGTCGAGTGTCGGGTGTCGAGTGTCGAGTGTCGAGTGTCGAGTGTCGAGTGTCGAGTGTCTGAGTGTCTAGTGTCTGGTGTTTAGTGTCTGAGTGTCGAGTGTCGAGTGTCAGAGTGTCTAGTGTCTGGGTGTCTGAGTGTCAAGTGTCTGAGAGTCTAGTGTCTGAGTGTCTTGTATCCGAGTGTCCAGATGTCTGAGTGTCTAGTGTTTAGTATCTGAGTGTCGAGTGTCGAGTGTCTAGTGTCTGAGTGTCGAGTGTCTGAGTGTCTAGTGTTTAGTGTCTGAGTGTCGAGTGTCGAGTGTCGAGTGTCGAGTGTCGAGTGTCGAGTGTCGAGTGTCGAGTGTCGAGTGACGTCGAGTGTCGAGTGTCTGAGTGTCTAGTGTCTGGTGTTTAGTGTCTGAGTGTCGAGTGTCGAGTGTCAGAGTGTCTAGTGTCTGGGTGTCTGAGTGTCAAGTGTCTGAGAGTCTAGTGTCTGAGTGTCTTGTATCCGAGTGTCCAGTGTCTGAGTGTCTAGTGTCTGGATGTCTGAGTGTCTAGTGTCTAGTGTCTAGTGTTTAGTGTCTGAGTGTCGAGTGTCGAGTGTCGAGTGTCGAGTGACGTCGAGTGTCGAGTGTCTGAGTGTCTTGTGTCTGGTGTTTAGTGTCTGAGTGTCGAGTGTCGAGTGTCGAGTGTCTAGTGTCTGAGTGTCTAGTGTCCGAGTGTCCAGTGTCTGAGTATCTAGATAGATAGATAGATAGATAGATACTCTTTATTGTTTCCTCCAAAAGATTACAACAGTAAACTTATTATAAATACAAACAATCACAAGAAATAATCACAATGAGAAAACAATGGGCGACCTTATCGCTAAGAGCGATCTCTTCCAGGCAACCTTTGGATGGAGAGGAGTAATTATAAACAATTTGGTAGGAGGCATGATAAAAAAATTTGTTAGTTCTAGATATGGGATATGTAATACATATAATAATATAAAAATTATCCTTACTTATTATTATATATACATATATATACATATACACATACATATACATACACACACATATACATACATATACACATACACATACATACACACATATACATACATGCATATAAACGTTCACGAAAAATATGCAAGAAATAAGTATGCTAAGCAGACATATAAACATATTAAGGAGATGACAACTTGCTTAAATAAAAGTCCTTAACTTTTGTTTTAAAAGTAACCAGACATTTTATACTTCGTATGGAAACTGGTAGAGCATTCCAAAGCCGTACAGCTTGCACCGTAAACGATTTGTCATAAAAGTTTGAGAAATGTACCGGAGTCTTCAGCTGGAGGCCCTCAGAAGACCTAAGATTAAAAGAATTGACGGTATGCAGGAATTCAAACCGCTCCTTCAGATAGTGAGGGGAAGAAGAGTTGAAAAGGACATTGTGGAGCAGTGAAAGAATGTGAGTATTCCGGCGAAAACGAATAGGAAGCCACTTGAGCTTAGCGCGAAACTGGGAAATATGATCATATTTTCTAAGACCGAAAATAAACCTGATACAAACATTTTGAAGGCGCTCAAGTTTGTTAAGCTGGTCCTCCGTAAGATCCAGATAACAAGTATCGGCATAATCAAGAATTGGAAGTAAAAGAGATTGGGATAGCGTAATTTTGGTAGCAGTAGGAAGGAAATTACGTAGTCTACGAAGTGAGCATACTGATCCGAAAACTTTTCTGCTGACAAATTCTATTTGTGGCCGCCAAGTAAGAGAACTATCAATAATTACACCTAGATCCTTTACCGATACACTGAAGGGGATAACCACATCACCAAAAGTTATAGGTATAAGCGTTGAATAATCTACCTTTTGGATTAGCTTAGGACTACCTACCAGTACTACCTGAGATTTGGAAGGATTTACTTTAAGGCCAAAAGCTTTACTCCATTTACTTATATGTTTGAGATCTTGGTTAGTTAATGCAATAGCATCGTTCAAGTCGTCTAAAGGAGCCTGAGTATACATTTGTAAATCGTCTGCATATAGATGGTAGAGAGAAGTTAGTTGGTTTGATATAGTATTTATAAGAACTGAAAAAAGGAGAGGAGACAAGACGCCACCTTGCGGAACGCCAGCAAACGTATCGCACCAAGATGAAGACACATCGTTAATTCGAACTCGCTGCCGACGTCCACACAAGTAATCACGAAACCACTCAACTACAGGCGGAGATACGTTAAGAGAGTGTAACAGTTCTAGTAAGATGTCAAAGTCGACGGTATTGAATGCATTACTAAAATCTAGGAGTGTTAGGATGGTCAGTTGGCCGTGTTCCATTCCCGATCGAATATCATCAGTGATCTTAACTAGTGCTGTTACTGTGCTATGACCGGGTCGGTAGCCAGACTGAAAAGGATTCAATAGGTTGTTTTGGGTAAGGAATTTTGTCAGTTGAGTATGAATAAGGCGTTCAAGCACTTTAGAGAGGAATGGTAGGATTGAGATAGGTCGCAAGTCAGAGAAAGAGATAGGATTGTTTTTTTTTGGAATGGGGATAATTTGTGCTTCTTTCCAACACTTTGGAAAAACACAAGTTTCAATAGAGCGGTTCAGGATTAAACAAATTACAGACAATATCTCATCGAGAATTAGAATAATCATATTACGACTGATACAATCGGTACCTACTGCATTCGATGTTATTGAATTAATGCTGCTCTTAACGTCACACTCTGTAAGTCGATTAAAAACAAACGGCGAATAATTAGGAGTCGGAAGCAAGGAAAGATCTGATAATGTTTTGGTCTTATTATTAACATCAACTATAGGAGATGTTGAAAAATGCAAGTTGAGAGAATTAACATCTAAGTTAGTATATATGTTATTCGGTTGGGTATTACCGACTCCTAATGTCCTAAGAAACTTCCAGACTTTGCCGGAATCTCGTTCTGCAATAGAATCATGAATGTAGCGTCGTTGTGCATCCCTACACACTCTATTGCAGCGATTTCGATGTTTTAAATATTTGGTCTTATTATCGTCACTGGGACGATGCTTGTAACGAGTCTTTGCTACATCCCTTCTGTGCATCAATATCCTAATTTCATTATTAATCCATGGAGCCGGAGTGTGTTTAATTTTTATGGCCTTAATGGGAGCATGCACATCGTACAGTTGAACAATCAATTTGTTAAACTGTACGACCTGCTCGTCTACGGATATTGCGTCTTTAACAGGTGTCCAGTCAATTGTTTTTGCGTCACTACGTAGTCTCTCCACATTTATACTGCCAAAACTACGCTGGAAAACAGTTTTAGATTTTGCTTTTGGGGAACGTATTTTGTAAGACAAATAAATCAGATCATGATAAGAAAAACAGTCCGCTGCGCACTGACCATGCCTCGCGACATTTTGCAGGGATGAGATCATAATTAGGTCGAGGAGTGAAGGAGTAGAGTCGGGAAAATGATGTGTCGCAGATAGCGGGAGTATATTTAAATTACAAGCTTTTACAGTAGATACGAGAGTGGAAGCACGTGAATTTTTTTTTAGGAGACAAGTATTAAAATCGCCCATTATGATTGTGTGATTGTAGGAAGGAGTGAGGGATTCGAGAGTTTTTTCAAAAGATGAAAAATAATCATTGCGCATGGAAGGACTGTAGTAGACTCCGAGAAGTAATTTTGAATGGGAGAGAGAGATTTCAATAAAAAGGTGCTCACCAGCATTCTTTGGGGGCGGCTGTGCAGATATACTAACTACAGAGTAAGTGAAATGAGAACGGAGATAAATAGCTACACCGCCACCGCCACCGCCAGTTCGATCATTTCGTATAAGTTGGAAGCCTGGGAGGGAGTAGGAAGCAGAGGAGAGACATGGTTTTAACCAAGATTCAGAAACTAATATAGCGTGTATGTTATGTTGATTAAGAGAAACAATCAAGTCAGAATGGTGTGCTGGAATACTTTGGGCATTAATGTGAATTATGTTGAGATTATTAGGTACATCTGAAAACAGTGCAGCCAAAGAATCCGATAGGCATGGCAAACTATTGAAACTGTTGTTAGTGCTGCAAGAGGAATTATGTGTAGAAACAGAGAAGTAATCATCATTATCAATGTCCTCGTCACTATTGCAAAATAAATTGTGCATACTTTGAGAAAAATAAATAAATAATCTAATAAATACTAAATGAATATCTTAAAAAATAGAATATAATATAAAAAATTAAATACACTAGTTATAATAATATATTAGAATAATAATAATATATATAAATATATATTATATAATTTAAATTACTAAAAATAATACGAGTACATGCATACTCCACCTGCCGGTTATCAGGAAAGAAAATAAAAAAAATAATACTACTTCGCTTAATAACTCGTCCACAGGTTTGGTGAGTGAGCCTGTCAATACATACAGGTAGTAAAGATATATTAAAAGGTTACAATAATATGGTAAATGGTTAGGGTAAATGTAACTGAAAAATGAATGAAAACAGCTACAGCTATCCCGGCACAGAAAATTTATAAGTTTGACTTAATCATAAAGTACAATAAAAAGAAAATCTAAATATAAACTTGAATACAAAAAAAGTACAATAAAAAGAAAATCTAAATATAAACTTGAATACAAAAAATATAATAATAATAAGAATATTCATGTTAAAAATTGTATACATTAAAAATAGTACTGAGTACTGAGTATTCCCCTTTACATCCATTCATTACTAGTATTATCTGTGCCGGAGCTGTAATGAGCATAGATTAAGGATGGTAACAGTTCATATCTTTTTTTAAAATATAGAAACATAGATTATATACAACTTTGATATGTAGCCAATATTCAGATGTTATCTGATAACTGTCAACCAACATATTGACATTGATCTATGTAAATTAGAATAATTACTTGCTTTAATAAATTAATTAATAATTACATTACTGGAGATTAGGCTGTATGGCTCAATACCTTTGCCTTTCCCTGAGTGGGATAAATTAAACTTCTACTACTAACCAATCAATCTACCGTCTATTTTACATTTAATAAGTAGGTCGCATTACAGTTGAATTATAAATAGAAAAAGCGAATGAAATGATATTAAAAATGATATTATTTGATATAAATAAAAGTGGGTAAAACGATATTAATGTTAATACAGACCAAACTCACTCACCAAACCGTAGAATATAATATTCAAAGCTAACAAGACTTATTTCTTGCTGGTTTGAGCCCGTTTCGTTCTGCTGACGCCGACGTCCACCTTAGCCGCAACTGGAGCTGGCTGTTGGGATCCTGGTACTGCAATTCTACCCAGTTCAGTCATGCTACTAATACGATGCCGTACCCCATCGGATCCAAGGACGTGAACAAACCCATCACGTGTCCAACATTTTCTGACACCAAACCGTTGTCTGGCCGCCATAAATGTATCGTGCCGAGTTTTTGTCAAGAACTCGGAAATGGAAACATTTGTGCCCTTCAGCTTTGTTTTATTGGACCAGATCATGTCGCGAGTGTTGATATCTCGAAACTTAACCAAAAGTGGACGAGCCTTTTCATTGGTTGTTATGCGTCCCATTCTGTGACACCGGCTAATGTGTTCTGTTGAAAACTCCACCAATTTCAATTGATCAACAAGGACACTGCATACCACTGAGTTAACATCTTCCCGATCACTCTCTGAGACACCATGAAGAAGCAATATTTTCCTTCGACCACGCATTTCCTGTAAATCAACTTCTTTTGCCAGCAGGTCAACTTGGTGTTGCAATGATTGTAGACTCTTCAGCGTCATATGTTTAAAAATGGCAAACTCTGAAGCAATATCCGCTACTCCTGGGCTTGTAAGAGTTGCCTTCTGCAGTCGTCCTTCAAAGTCCTGCATCCTTTTGACAAATTCGTCTCTAGTCTCCTGTAAGCTCAACTTTTCCACAGACATTTTTGTTGTTGTAGTAGAGGTAAAAGTGTAATTTATTCCGGCAAGTGAAGTGAAGTGATTATAGTTCTATCTATAGTATCTAGTGTCTGGATGTCTGAGTGTCTAGTGTCTAGTGTTTAGTATCTGAGTGTCGAGTGTCGAGTGTCGAGTGTCTAGTGTCTGAGTGTCGAGTCTCTGAGTGTCTAGTGTTTAGTGTCTGAGTGTCGAGTGTCGAGTGTCGAGTGTCGAGTGACGTCGAGTGTCGAGTGTCTGAGTGTCTAGTGTCTGGTGTTTAGTGTCTGAGTGTCGAGTGTCGAGTGTCAGAGTGTCTAGTGTCTGGGTGTCTGAGTGTCAAGTGTCTGAGAGTCTAGTGTCTGAGTGTCTTGTATCCGAGTGTCCAGTGTCTGAGTGTCTAGTGTCTGGATGTCTGAGTGTCTAGTGTCTAGTGTTTAGTGTCTGAGTGTCGAGTGTCGAGTGTCGAGTGTCGAGTGACGTCGAGTGTCGAGTGTCTGAGTGTCTTGTGTCTGGTGTTTAGTGTCTGAGTGTCGAGTGTCGAGTGTCTAGTGTCTGAGTGTCTAGTGTCCGAGTGTCTAGTGTCTGAGTGTCTTGTATCCGAGTGTCTAGTGTCTGTGTGTCTGAGTGTCTTGTATCCGAGTGTCTAGTGTCTGTGTGTCTAGGGTCTGAGTGTCTGAGTGTCTAGTGTCTGAGGGTCTAGCGTCTGAGTGTCTAGTGTCCGAGTGTCTAGTGTCTGGGTGTCTCAGTGTAGTCCTATTATTTGATACCCATATTGTGGTGGTTGTGGAAAAATATGTACCTAGTCCGCCATATTGGAACGGCGTCCATCTTGAATTTTAAATTTTGACATAATCATCGTGTTTTACTAGTGTAGCCCTTTCATTTGATACCCATATTGCGGGGTTAAGGAAAAATATGTAATCCGCCATTTTGTATCGGCGGCCATCTTAGATTTATAATGTTATTGATTTTATTATATTGTATTGTCATCTAAATTAAATGTGTGTACCAAATTTCAGATCAATCTGACAACGGGAAGGTGCTTAAATTCCAATTTCTAATTTTGATCCAAATAAATAAATACCGTACAGGTCGAGCTAAATAAAACCGTTTAAAAAACATTTCTTATGTAGTATGCTGATATGCATACCTATAGCAGGCGTACACAACATTGACTACAGATTATAAGTATATAAATGTCATAATATAATTAATATAATAAATTAAATTTACAATTACATATTCTTTTCTACAAAATTCAATTAAATCTAAAACAAGACTGGACAATATCATCAAATCTACATGGTCTTCAGTATCTTACCGCGAAACACTGCCAACGAGTCATGGCTTACGTCTATATCCGGATTTATACCGCATATATGATTGTAGTTATTGCATATTCTTGCAAGAGGAGCACTCAATCCTAAATTAGTTTTGCACAGTGGCACATAAAATATCTTATTGATGGGATACCTAGGGATACCGTGAGGAACTACATATTTAATTTCACTCAAAAGCCCAGGACAGTCCATATCATGATGCGTAATCCTATGGAGAAATACCAAATCATGCAGGCGGCGACGATCGAACAGGGTCCGCATAGTAAAGAATTTAAGACGCTGGTTGTATGGGCATCTATGCGATATGTTTTGTGCAAACCAAGCCAGGTGCCTAGTAAAAGCACGCTGTACACTTTCTATTCGCTGTGAATGACACGAGTAGAATGGACTCCAAACCACACTGCAGTACTCTAGCTGACTTCGGACTAAGGAGTTGTATAAGCTAATTTTAGTTTTTGCTTTAAATCCCCTGGAAGTGCGTTTTAAGAAACCTAACATTTGAGTCGATTTCCGTACCGCAGACTCAATATGGGATGTGAACGTTAATTTACTGTCCATTAGTACACCCAAGTCCCTGACCTCGTTTACTTCTCCTAGCACTTTATCACCAATAGTATAGTAGGTCTGAAGGGGTTTTCTCTTTCTGGTGTACTTTCTGTGGTTGCACTTGTCGATGTTAAGTGACATGCAATTGCGCTTACACCAACACTCCATCCCGATCAGATCGCTTTGTATTAATGCCATATCATCCAATGATTGCACTATTTTATAAAGCTTTAAATCGTCTGCGAATAATAAGCATTTGCAGTGCTTGATTTCAGTAGTTATGTCATCTATAAATAAAGAGAAGAATATCGGTCCTAGATGGGAGCCCTGTGGTATTCCTGATAGAGCATAATAACTTTCTGACTCATATCCCTTGACAGCTACATTTAAAGTCCTATTTTTGAGATATGACTCAAACCAATTTAACAGTCTCCCATGAAATCCGCAATATTCCAACTTCTTCAGCAGAATATCATAGTTAACTCTATCAAAAGCGCTGCTAAAATCAGTGTATATAGCATCGATTTGGTGTTCTTTATCTAGTTCATGGCTTAAATCGTTGGTAAAAGTAACCAAATTAGTCTGAACAGAGCGACCTTTCCTAAATCCGTGCTGGTCAACAGAAATAAAATTGGCAATTTGAGAACTGACAATTGGGCAAACTAAGGATTCAAACAATTTTGAGAAACATGATAATAACGATATAGGCCGATAGTTCATTATATTGTTAGGATCCCCCTTTTTGTAGATGGGTACAATTCTAGCACGTTTCCATTCATCAGGAAATACTCCATCATCTAGACTACGATTAAATATCAGAGTGAGCGGTAGAGAAAGCACAGACCCACAGCGTTTTATAAATAATGGAGGAATGTTATCGGGTCCAGACCCTTTAAATATGTTTAGTTTTTTAATTTTTTTAAAGACTTCTTTCACAGCAATCCGAATAGTACCAGTACATTTTCCGAGGTTGTCAGGAAAAGAACCAGAGTAATTGGTATTATTAGATGAGATATTTTCATAAACAGACGAAAAATGCCGAGGGTTCACGATTTGGTCCCCGCTATCAGCCACTGAATCCCGTAGACGCATACAGGATGGTATAGAATTTGAATTCGATCTCTTTTCATTAACATAACGCCAGAACGATTTTGGATCTTTAACTACATTAATTTCAGTGCGGTGTCAATAGTCACTGTAACATTTTCGCAATAACTTATGACAACGATAGCGGAGAAGCTTGTACTCGATCTCATCTCGGGGATTTTTAAATTTCCGATATATAAAACGTTTTCTTTCCTTTTCAGATTGAAGTTTGATAAGTTTCTTAGTAAACCATTGTGGATATTTTTGTTTCTTTGGTGAATATTTAGTGACATGCTTCCCTATTGTATGATTTAAAACGCTGTAAAATACTGAGACCATTTCATTGACATCTTTACAATGTTTAAACTCTTTCTGCCAATCAATCTCTCCCAGTTCCCCAACGATTCCAGTGTAATTTGCTTTAAAAAAGTTAAAAGTATTACGATACCTCGGAACTAACTTGTCCGATTTACTAAATGATATATGTAGCATTAAACACGGATGTTTTGGATCTAGTCTACTCAATACATTATCCGAGATTTCACTCTTTGAACTTTCTATATTTGTAAGGACAAGATCCAAAATCTTGCCTTCATCGTTACAAATGCCATTGACTTGCCGAAGACAATTTATGGAGATAAAATCGGTCAAAGCATACCCCAATGGTGTTTGATAATTCTGGGGACCAAGTGGGTGTTATCTGAATTAGTGGTCCAACTAACAAAACCAAGATTGAAATCACCTAGGATTATTACATCGTCAACCCGATTCAAGACATCACTAGCACCGTTCAGAAAACTCGAGAGAGACTCCAATTTGACAGGGGGAGGCAAATATACCACACAGACTGCGACCTTCTTTAATGAGTTATTTTTCATAATTTCCATTACAATCCACATATCTTCGACATCGCTTTCCCAGCTTTGCATACGATTCGATTTAATAGTTTTATCCACTGCAATAAGTACACCGCCACCATCTTTTTTCGAACTCTCCGCAGCTATCACACGATCCCTACGATACACTTGGTATCGCTGATCGATTATTTCCCCACTGCGAATGTTAGAATTTAACCAAGTCTCCGTCAATAAAATTACATTATAATTACATAACAAAATATTATGATACAATTCATTTACTTTGGTTCTTAGACCTCTAGTATTTTGATAATATATATCCATAAAAAAAAGAAATACAAAACACAAAACAAAAAAAATAAACAAAAAATCCAAAAGATAATATAGCAAGTTGAGAAGCGTATTTACCAGAAAGTTTATTAGAATAATATAGTAATAATAAGTTATATCATTAGATTTAAGCTGTCGTAGTTACGCACCAAAAGTGCTTGGCAGGTCTCATCTTTACGGACATAAATACGTCCGTTACGAATCCATACAAATCTGTATCCCAGATCTTTAGCTTTTTTTCGTGTGGCAGCGTGAAGTTGCTTATTTGAGGGGGTCAGGTGTTCTGATATAAATATGGGGACACGAGGCCCACCCAAGCCTAAACGTTGAGAACTAAGTTTATCATTAGGATTTGCCTTGTTGTATCTGATAACAGCAGCCAGGATTGCGTCACGAATTCGTGGACTACGAAATTTTGCGACAACAGTACGAGGTTTATCACTGTTTTTATTGATTTTTGCTACCCGTACCGCCTGAATGACATCGACGTCCTCAATAGGACTGCCCACGATTTTTGCCAATTGGACCACTGTGTTTGGGAGATGTTCAGATCTGTGCTCGACTAAGCCCCCTATCTCAATATTACTCTCACGAAGCTGCTGTTCAGCCAAACAAAGTCTTGATGATAGATCTCTTGCAGTAGTTTTCAATTCTGCATTTTCCTTTTCAAGTTTAGCGATTGTTGTAACGTTGTATTCAATCCCTTTCTTTACGACTTCAAACTGTTCATTTAAAAAGCTCACTGAATTTTTATAATTAGTTAATTGTTGATTAATATTGTTCAATTGTTCTGTTATCATCTCTCGAATTGTCGATCTAAGTATACTATTCAATTCTTTTTGCAACATCCGTTTTAGTTTGTCCTCAGTTATAAGGCATCCCTCATCTGAGCTATCTGAAGAGCGCCTCTGTTTCTTTGAACGAGTTGTAATATTGTCAATTGTAGATGTACTTTCCATAACCACGTGGCTCGTTGGCAGATCAGAGCGCGTACAACGTACTGGAGTATTAGAATTATCCGATTTCGGTATTTTATTCTGACATTCAGGGCACTTCCATA
Source organism: Galleria mellonella (assembly GCF_026898425.1). Lineage (NCBI taxonomy): Eukaryota > Metazoa > Arthropoda > Insecta > Lepidoptera > Pyralidae > Galleria > Galleria mellonella. The sequence goes on along the minus strand of NW_026442037.1, from coordinate 4,482,336 downwards.
TACTCTTAATATCTTTACTCATCGAATAAAAATATTTGGATGCAATATTGACACATTCTATATCGTATTTCTGTTTACAATTGGAACAGTTCAAATATTCCTTATTTGTTATAACATTTCGACATCCTGCACATTTTATAGTAGTAGGTGCCATGTTTAACAAATTATGATGTAATTGCAGGCGAGATGAATAACTTATTTCAATAATATTTTAAACAAGTCAACGCACAGTATTAACTTAACGCACTTATTAACTTTTTCAAGCACTTGGTTTTTTTTTTTGAGGGTAGCACGAAATTTTAACTGAATTCTTGTATGATATTTTCGGTAAATAACGCTTCCCACTCAATCGCTTCAGCATAACACTTGCATCACCATAGTTCACGATTTGTAGTTTTCAAAATAATGTAAAATATTAGTATAAATTTTGCACTTTTACTAGTGATTTAAAATAAAAAGATGAAGGAGCAGTTAGTATAAGTCTTGCTTAAACAGTTCGCAAGTACCTATGTGTCGCAAGTATATGACTACATAGATATGACTTCATAGATATGACCTCATATGTATGACTTCATAGATATGACTACATAGATATGACTTCATAGATATGACCTCATATGTATAACGTCATAGATATGACTCCATAGATATGATTACATAGATATGACCTCATATGTATGACTTCATAGATATGACTACATATATATGACTCCATACATATGACTACATATATATGACTTCATAGATATGACCTCATATGTATGACTTCATAGATATGACTACATATATATGACTACATAGATATGACTCCATACATATGACTACATATATATGACTTCATAGATATGACCTCATATGTATGACTTCACAGATATGACTCCATACACATGACTACATATATATGACTTCATAGATATGACTTCATAGATATGACTACATAGATATGACTCCATACATATGACTCCATACATATGACTCTATAGATATGACTCCATACATATGACTACATATATATGACTTCATAGATATGACCTCATATGTATGACTTCACAGATATGACTACATATATATGACTTCATAGATATGACCTCATATGTATGACTTCACAGATATGACTGCATACATATGACTCTATAGATATGACTACATACATATGACTTCATAGATGTGACCTCATATGTATGATTTCATAGATATAAGTTCATGGATATGACTACATACATACGACTCCATAGATATGACTACATAGATATGACTTCATAGATATGACCTCATATGTATGACTTCATAGATGTGACTACATAGATATGACTTCATAGATATGACCTCATATGTATGACTTCATAGATATGACTACATAGATATAACTTCATATATATGACTACATAGATATGACTATAGATATGACTACATAGATATGACTCCATGGATATAACTCCATAGATATGACCTCATATGTATGACTTCATAGATATGACTACATATATATGACTTCATAGATATGACTACATAGATATGACTATAGATATGACTACATAGATATGACTCCATGGATATAACTCCATAGATATGACCTCATATGTATGACTTTATAGATATGACTACATATATATGACTTCATAGATATGACTACATATATATGACTTCATAGATATGACCTCATATGTATGACTTCATAGATATGACTACATAGATATGACTTCATAGATATGACCTCATATATATGACTTCATAGATATTACTACATATATATAACTACATAGATATGACTCCATACATATGACTACATATATATGACTCTATAGATATGACTACATATATATGACTACATTGATATGACACCATAGATATGACCTCATATGTATATTAGACTAAATATATATGACTCCATAGATATGACTCCATAGATATGACTACATAGATATGACTCCATAGATATGACTCCATAGGTATGACTTCATATGTATGACTAGAGTTGTTAAAAGGTTCGAGTTTCCCGAGTCTTCGACTCATTAAATCATCGACTCAGTGTTATCGCTAGTTTTTAGAACTACCCACATTACTATTAATATTATTGTAATAATTACTTGTATACGCCATTCATGCAGTTTGCCTGGTTTAAATAAAAATACATTTTATCGTAGTTTTTACTGGTTAAAGTTTGTTAGATTTACAAAATGATTGAGGAAGATAATGTAACATCGGAAGACATTGAGTTTGATACTACTGATACTTCGCTTACAGAAAATGATGCTTCAGCATCTTCTATGGTGTCGAAAAAGCCGCGTATTTGTTGGAAATGGTGTCATTTTAAGAAACACAAATAGAAATACAAATTGTTGTGCAAGGTATGCCGTCATATATTTTCTATTAAAACATCGCACTCCATTTTGCAAAGGCATTAATCACGACATGGCGATGTTGATAAAAATACAGTATAAAAATACAGAGTGAACAAAACGAAAAGGCATCATCTGGGTCCTTATTAAAACATAAAAATCAACAAGTGAACATAAATGACCTTTAGATAAAGTTTATTCTATATGGCCCGCATTCTTTCCGAAGAAAGCCAGAATTCTTTCTTGGGAGAAGGTAGAAGCATTGGTAGATGCATGGTTAAAAATCGAATTATCATTCATTATATAATAAAATTTTCTTACTTTCTATCCTTTTATTTCATTTTATATGTTTTATCACAATTAAATAAAAATATTTCATTTTAATATTATTAGGTATATAAATAAAGCTCGAGCTTCGACTCGAACCCTTTATTTAAGACTTTTGAGCCTTCAAGACTCGAGCCTTGTGTGAATGTGAGAAAGACTCTGTTTTCCGCGCTTAGCCTCTTATTTGGGCCGTTGTGCGTATGAGTCGTGGCTAGTACAGCCAATCTAGCTCCGCCCAGAAGCGCAGAAGCTTCCTGGGTTCTTCACAGGCCTCACAGAGTGACCTCACCGTTCCGAGGATTTCTAAACGTTGATGGGCCACAGCCTCACATTCCAGGATTACGTGAGCAGTCGTTTCTTCAGCGTCGAAACAGCCCCGACATAGAGAGCTGTCTGTGGTTCCTATTGTGTATAAATGTTTGTTTAATGAACAATGGCCCGTTATTGTCTCTATCATTATTTTGAGGTTTTTTTCTATCTATGTAGATGTAATAAACGTTTTGAGAGTCGTTGATTCAACGTAGGTACGGCCAATTTTGATTGCTTGCACTCAAAGCCTCTGACTCGAGCCTTTAAGACTTGCGAGTCCTCAGAGCTCGAGCTTTGAAAACTCAGTAGCTTCGACTCGGAGCTCGAGTTTCCGCCTCGGAGCTCATTTTTCACAACACTAGTTGACTCGAGCCGCCTTTGAATGCTGTCTAACGGAAGGAGTTGGCACTGTGGCACTCCTGCCCACAGGTGAGAACAGTATTCCATATGCGGCCTGACTTGAGCTTTATATAATTTCTTACTAGATATATAATAGATATTTTTCGCGTAAGGTTTGTATGTTTGTATGTATGCATTTGTGTGAAGCTGAGACGTCATTAATGTAAGTTAGTATTAGTACATAACTAAAACTTAAAATTCTTGCTATAACATTAATAAAATCATGGAAGGCACATCGTAATGTTGGATTAGGCTTATACAGTTTGTGGATTAGGCGGGCTTGGAATTGAAATAGGAATGGCTAATACATAAGATAGGTAAAAAAGAAAATGGCGGCGTGGCAGTAATCCAGATGGGCAATAAACAGGGGCTGTGTCGCACAAACGGCGCAGTTACGACGCGTTAGTTGCGTCGGATCGTTGATTCTGTATTGTTACAGCTCATGCCAGATGCAGTGTCTCCGCTCTTCATATCTTTCATTTAGAATGTTCTCTTTTTCATAACGATGTCAGAGATTTTTGTGTCACATCAACGAACATAGTCCAGAATTGATTTAGGCAGTTTTTTTTTATAAAACATTACACAATTTACTCAAAACGTATTACTGACCTTTTTCGGTCGACGCAGTGGCGACAGTGATTCGCCCGCATCGCAATAAAATTCTTTTATTTATAAAAAATACTATTCAAAAATGCTTAATAATCATTATAATATATTTTAGTTCTTTTTTCTGTTATTTTCTGAGCGTGTAAGAAAGAAAGAATGTAAGAAAGAAACAAAAGAATATATAGAGAAAGAAAGAAGGAAAGAAAGGATTAAAAGAAGGAAAGAAAAAAAGAATGTAAGTAAGAAAGAAAGAAAATATTTATTTAGGCGCCTTAACAAAAGTATCTTCTTTAAAAAATCCATGCTTGGCACCCGATTGTATCTGCTTACGTACAAAATACCTATTGCAAGTAAATATAAAAATTGTTAATTTTGCACTGCCCGATTGTAGTCTGTAACTAACATGGCTGGCCGCAAGAGTTACGCATTGATGGCGCAACAAACCAAGGTGGGATAGAAATAAATTCAAGTGGAACGGAGGCGTGGTGTGTTTGCATAAATCTGTTGGCGATTGTAATATTTACTAACAAATCACTCGATACACTTTGTCACCTAACAATAAGTGAGATATAGTGATACTTCGCTTTATTAGTATCTTTATCCTATGGAGCGTGGGCTGGCAATTTATACAATTATTTGTCATGGTTTTAAAACCGTTTAAGTATTGCTGTTTAAGTAATTTCAATTTATAATGATTGTTACTTGGAAGTTATCGACTATTACGAATCATAAATACGAGTATTAATCGGTCGCGTGTATAAATAATAAAAAAATAAAAATAAATACAATGTTGATTTAAGTATTCGGGTAGTAAAATATATTTGAAGCGGTTTACAGAATGCTGTGTGGTACCTTAGTCAATTTGGATTTTAATATTTTTTCTCTTAATTGATAAGGGTTAATTTTGTAATAGATAGATAGATAGATAATTTACTTGCATTACTTACAGCACACAAACAACAATATACATAAATGCACAGTGAAAAAAGATAAAAAAAAAAATGCATGTACAAAAATTAAAAAAATAAAAACAAAATGCAATAAATAAAATAAGTAACACATTTTTCCCTAACAATCTTTTAATACAGAAGCGGCCGTTTTCTTCATACCATAGACTTTATAGACTTAACTATCTTAGTTTATTAGCTCATACCACTAATGCGATGTCAATCTTAAGAACTATGACTTTACATTTTGCGAATATTTTCATTTCGAATTCTGTCACGTAATTAAAAAAAAAACTGAAGTGGCAGTAGACTGGTTATATTTTTCGATGAACCGACGATCGATGGGGAAGAAATATTGAGTGGCGATTCCATATGGGTAAATGCAGTGTAGGACGACCCTCCATTAGATGTAGTCTTAAATGCATTGCAGGAAGTCAGTGAACGCCGGTGACTCAGGATCGTTCTTTATGGCGGTCCATGGGGGCGGCCTATTTTCACCAATAGGCAAATAATGGTTGAGATGATACCGATGGTCTTTTGACACAGTATCGTGTAATTTCACAGTTATAATATATAAAAAAATTAAATATAGCTATACAGGCGTAGCTGCTTCATGGCAGAAACACCAATAAGATTCATGTGGACAGCTTTCGTACAAACTCTATCTCTGATATTTATTTATTTTGTTATTTCGTAATCGCATACAATATTCATATTTACTCTATTAATATTCCCAGTCGCCTGATCTCAGTAATAATTCTCAGGATACCTTGTCAGTCGTGCGGTGTAGTGAGTTGTGAACAAGCCTAGCTGTCAGTAATCACGACGGCTTACCGTCTGTGCTCGAGGACACTCGTAAGACGGCACCGCGCCGCCATCTCTCGACTTGAAGGCTAAACACACGTTAATCAAGACTAAGTGATCTGTCAAGTGTACTGCCGATTCCAAATTGATTTCTAATTATCTACAGACGGACTGTTGGCTTTTCAATCGACTTTAATAAAAAGGAGGTACTCGATTTGTTTTTTTTTTATGGGTGAAAATGGTATAGTAACCCCGCTTGTGCTAACGGGATACGCTGGCGGAGCCCCAGTGAAGGGTGATAGATGAGAATGAAAACAGGCCAGTTAGCCCATCATGATGAATTCATCAGGAATTAACCATGATAGTTTCCAGGGGCAACCGCGAGGAGGTCGACCTGGTTGGGTATATTGCTAGCAATGGGATTCTCAGTCTCCATTACTAACAATCCCTTTCTCCCCACTCGCTTTGGTTGTATTTTTTTATGTTTGTTACCTCATAACTCCGTCAGTTCTAAATCGTTTTGGAAAGTTCTTTTTTTATCTGAAAGGATATATTAATGGATTACTTCCATAGAAATTTTATCAAAATCGGTTCAGTGGTTTAGTTTTTAAATCAATATAAATGGTTTTGTCACAATTGATGTCTGTTTTTTGTGGGACGTAATCTTTAAATATGGAAGGTTAATTTCAGTAATTTGTTTCATAAATGTGTTAATTGTATATGTATGTATAAATAGTGTAAGGTCGTCCATCCGTGGCAACGTTGAATGAAATTCATCTGAAATCTCGACATGTCAGTTGGCGTGTTAACTATAGCTGTTCTGCATACATGTGTCTGCGTATCTTGCAAATTCATCATACTCGTATGTTTTAGACGTGTTGATTCATAGACTTATCACGTTTTTCATGCTTTATTAATGACTAGCAATTCGCCCTGGCTTCATACAGGTACACAGATAGAAAACGTAGTATTTTACATTAGCTTTATGTGTATATATCACTAAAATATACACCACACACACACATACGTGCACGCACACATATATGTGTATATTATTTATTTATTTAGTCTTTATTGCACAATAAAACTTTGTACAAGTGGCGAGCTTAATGCCATATGGCATTCTCTACCAGCTAACCATTGGGTAAAAACAGAAAACGTATGAAGGGCAGATTATATGTATATATAATATTAATATGAATAAATTATACATCTATCTATCTGTCATCTATAATTTTTATTACACTTTTGATCATAAAAAATTAGTTAAAAATTATATTTTGTTTTTAATTCAGCCTTGTGGGGTATAAATAAATTACTGTTTATGAATTAGTTTAATAAATAATTTGTGACGATTGTAAATATTAAATATTTTTTGTAGTTTGGTGCCATTTTTAAGTACATATACCAACGATACTTACCATCAAAGTAGAAACAAAATTTTAAAATTAATTGACGTCAGAAAATTGTATTGATGTTTAGGAGCATAACTGGACGTGTAATTTTATAGCGTTAAGTTTATATATATATAAAGGTTCGAAGGAATACATGAAGACGTAGTGATGTAGTGAAAATTAACAGAGGAATAACACCTGAGTCCTCAGGAATGGTAACGCATGGGGGGTATCATGGGCGAAACAGTACACTCTGTTATGACCATGATACTGCTCATGTCTATAGGCGACGGTTACCACTTTCCATCAGGTGGGCCGTCAGCTTGTTTGCCATTCTAAGTTGTATAAAAAAAAGTATCATCTATCTATCTACCTACATTCATAAAACTAATAGACAAAAAAAGAAGAAAACATGAAAATTATATTACTTGCTTATAACTTAATAACATTAGTTGCTTATAACTTGTAGACGCCGCCACCGCAGGAAACGGTCCCGTCAGTGTCACACTGAGGGGTCCCCGAAACGGGTCAAGAGGTCACATTCCGTTGCATCGGAGTAATTTGTGCATGTTTGTGGCACTAACTCATTTTAATCTACGATTCAACTCAGCGTCGCTGGCGTGCGATTAGATAGCTGGCGGTTACATCTGCTTAGGAAGGAATTGTGGTTGCATTTGTTGATGTATTCATTTATACATTTTACTAGCTGTATCACGCAGCTCCGCTCGCGTGAATCAATATAAAGTGTTTTTTTTATAACACAGGTGGCAAACGAGCATGCGGCTCAGCTGATGGTAAGTGATTACCCATGATCATTTAAAATACCAGAGGCATTGCAAGTGTGCTGCCGGCCTTTTGAAAAGGAATATGCTCTTTTCTTGAAGATTATGTTGTCGTATCGGTTCGGAAATACTGCTGCTGGAAGTTGATTTCAAAGAGTGGTTGTGCGTGAAAGAAAGTGCCTTGAAAAACACATAGTGGAGGACCACTATTGACCCAGATGGTTGGGATAGAACTTTAGTTTGTGGCTGATTGTACGGTGGTGAAACACAGCAGCAGGGGGGGGGGAGGGATTGTTAGCAATGGAGTATGACAGCCCCATTGCTAGCAATATGCCCTATCAGGTCAACCTCCACGTGGTTCCCCCTGGAAACCATCGTGAACAATTTTCGTTGATTTCGTCACGATGGGCCAACTGACCTGCTTCATCCTCACCTATCATCCCTCACTGGTGCCCCGCCTGTGTATACCGATAGCGCGGGCGGGGTTACTATTTAATTATCACTTATAAAAAAAAAAAAAAAAAAACAGCAGCAGGTATCAATCCGAACAATTCCTCATAGCACTCCTTATGATAAATTCGGTAGAAAATGCACAGAGATACAACATCTCTACGCAGCTTCAGTGGGTCGAGTTGGACATTTATTTGCTTATATTTATTTTAAATTTTATTTAAATCCGTCCAGTAGTTTTTGGGTAAAAAATTAACAAACATACATCTTTATATTTTGAACAACTTTCGTGTTTGTATTCGTAGTAAGATTTAAATCCGTGACTTGATCCGTACGACCGGGACACATTGGCCAACTAAGTTAAAAATAGCCTATGCTCGTCTTCGTCTCAATTATTACGCGTATATCACATTTCATGAAAATTGGTTCAGTCGTTAAAGTGGCAACAACAAACAAACAAATTTACTGTTCTATTGATAATATTAGGATGTAAGTGATATTATTATATTAACTAAGTATATATTTTACTTATATAGAGAAAGAAAAACAAAAACTTATAAAGAACTAATAAATTATACGAAGAACTGTTTTGTTTTATTCTCAGAACTAATTTTATTTGTTTTTTTTTTTGTGGAACTAGAAAAATCTGACTGTATATTAAATAAGAATATTATATCTTGGTTTCAGAATTAGTAAATCAATATATTCGTTTGGTTATTCATAAGAGATATCCAAAAAGAAGGGTCTTTCTGTTTTAAATGAAAGAATTACATGTACCTATTAGATGAAAAGAGTGAACGAGAAAAGAACATTAATTAAAATAATAGAGAATAGAAGAGGCAAAATGCTGGGCCACCTTATACGATATGACGATTTTTTTAAGAGCATAGTAGAAGGAAAAATAGAGGACAAAAGAGGAAGAGGAAGACCGAGGAATAACTACATGGGACAGATAAAAGAAACACTAGGTGTCATGTCGTATAGGGAGGTCAAGGATATGGTCTGGGATAGAGCTTGCTGGAAGAAGATGCATGAATTAGTTGCACCGACAAGAGGAAACTTTTAAATGAAAAAAAAAATTAAATGAACTGTCGCATTGTCGTATATTGTATAAATCATTGATAATTTTCTTTTATTGTTAGCTTATTTACTTTTGACCACAAAAGAATATCAGCGTTTTGCTCTTTTGAAGGGCAAAGCAATAAACTGAATGGTCACACATTTTGTGTCGCCATAGCACACGCACGAACGGAAAAATTATGCCACTTCTTTTATATATTTTCCTTTTTTGTATATGTATTATTTTTCTTTCTTTTCTTTTGCGTATGTATGCTGTATGTAACGCATATAAATTATATGTCTATCTATGTAATTTACTCTTGTATTAATTTAACAGTAATTTTTTTCAAAACGATTTACATTTTTTCAAAATAATATTGATGTCATACATATCTTTAAAAAAAAAATATTTATTTTACGATAACTCGACGTCTCCACATAACAGTTGTGACAGACAGAATAACAACAATATAGATAAAATTTAAATATCACTCGACAACTTTCCCCCTTATTTTCCCGAAAACTTTGTACCGCTGTTTTCTTTTTCAAACTGAATTTAGACCTGTCAAAGATACGTTATAAATGTACGGTGAATGCATTCCGTCCCTCCGAGGTCAATAAGTGGGGCTGAAGTTCGAGCCTTTGCCCCTTACAACTGTCAACGGAGTTATTCACCCCACGTCAGGCCGGGTTAAAAAGTTATCGTCACTCAATAGGGAAATGTAATAAACGGCGTTATTCGATTTGCAAGTAAAAAAAGTTTGAAATTTTTGGCGTGGATACCATCGCGCCAGCGTGTAAGTATGGGGCTGGTGTTATTTATTTTCATTCGAAATTCTTTTTTATATAACTTGGAAAGGCAAGCAAGTTGATGGCTCTCTTAATGAATGGATTGGTAACCGTTGAGATTAAATACGAGTATGAATGGAATGGATATTATACAATACAGTATTTCCGAACCGATACGACATCATAACCTTCAAGAAAAGAGCATATTCTTTTTTAAAAGGCCGGCAGCACACCTGCAATGCCGTTGGTGTTGTGGGTGATCATGGGCAGCGGTAGTCACTTACCACCAGGTGAGCCGCATGCTCGTTTGCCCTCTGTGTTGTAAAAAAAAACATAGAGTATTCTGTTACATCACACACACTTCTCATGCATTGCTGTTCCTAAGAAATAAGGTGTTATATTTCCGTATTCTTTAGTTTTACTGCTATGATGATGATGATATCAACCGTTGACTTTTTATTGCTGAACATAGGCCTCCCCTTGAGGGGATTTGCCAGTTGCCACGCTTGGCAGGCAGGTTGGCGACCGCGTTAGGCTTTAGTAATGTTTAAAAAGAAACGTTGCTGCCCATCCCTCGACCTATAATCTCCCTTAGCTGCCTCTAACGATACTTACAGGAAAGGAAGGGGTGGCCTATTCTATGTCGGCACCACATAGTTCTTTTACGGGTATTTTACTGCTCTATTCCACATCACACATAAATACATACATGTCTGTCACAACTGTCTCTTGTTAGGGTAGACAGAAACAATAGAATGTAAAATGCTTAGATTCAAACAGGCTTTACTTGTTTTCTTCACATTCTTTAATTAAATTCAATTCCATATTAAACTAAGAATAAGAATATGGGCATGCCAGCATATCTGATTTGTGGTAGAAACACGAGCGAGACAGTAGGAAGGTAGACATTGGTCACACGACTTTTGTACTAAATGTTCTTAATCTCTTATGGCATGTGAAATAATTGCATTAATATCCATTTACAGGTTATTTTCATTCGGCTTAAAAAAGAATAAATATTCTCAATTTTTTTTATACAACTTAGAATGGCGAACAAGCTGACGTCCCACCTGATGGAAAGTGGTAACCGTCGCCCATAGACATGAGCAGTACCATGGACATAACAGAGTATACTGTTTCGCCCATGATACCCCCATGCTTTGCCATTCCTGAGGACTCTGGTGTTGTTCCTCTGTACCCAGTTAATTCACGCTATATCCCACCCTTTAAACCGAAACACAATCATGCAAACACAACTGATTCGTGGTTGAAACACGAATGGGACAGAGGTACCCAAGCAATTGTCTTTTGTACAATGTACACATATACAAGTACATGCTGATTTGTTGGAAGAAACATTAGGCGATTAAGAGCTAAACCAGCTCCACAATACACTGGCTTACTGTGTACAAATTGATCACCCAAATATATATGAAAATATTAGCCTTTCTTTCAGAAAAATAACAATTATATATATATATTTAAAAGTTATAAAAGATGGATTAACACATGTTTCTATTAGAAAGTAAGTAAGGTTTTTTTTTGATGGGTGAAAATGGTATGGTAACCCCGCCTTTGCTAACGGGATACGCTGGCGGTGCAGCAGTGAAGGGTGATAGATGAGAATGAAAACAGGCCAATTAACCATGATAGTTTCCAGGGGGAACCGCGAGGAGGTCGACCTGGTTGGGTATATTGCTAGCAATGGGATTCTCAGTCTCCATTACTAACAATCCCTTTCCCCCAAGTAAGTAAGGTTAGTAAGGTTTATCAGTTCGTGATATCGATTGCCGGCGTGGCTATAACATGGCCGCGGCAGGACAATACCACTGTTACATGAGTGAAGATAATTGCAAAATCCTTTGCCGGAACATTTATTTAACCTCGATCTACTGTTACGTCGCTACAGTACAGTGCAATTAGTAACAGTGTTTGTATTGCTCAGTTCCAGTCACCGATATTGTAGCTTTTGTGAGAGTTTTGTTTTTTGTATATAGTGTAACTTAAATTTTTTATGCAACTTAAAATGGCGAACAAGCCGACGGCCCACCTAATGGAAAGTGGTAATCGTTGCCTATAGACATGAGCAGTACCATGGACATAACAGAGTCATTTGCTTGGGCACCTCTGTCCCCTTCGTGTTTCTACCGTGAAGCAGTTGTATTTGCATGGCTGTGTTTCGGTTTGAATGGTGGGAACCAGGTGTATGGCAGTGAATTTACAGGGTACAGAGGAACAACACCTGATTCCTCAGGAATGGCAACGCATGGGGGGTATCATGGGCGAAGCAGTATACTCTGTTATGTTCATGGTACTGCTCATGTCTATAGGCGACGGTTACTACTTTCCATCAGGTGGGCTGTCAGCTTGTTTGCTATTCTAAGTTGTATAAAATAAAAAAAGGATATACTTTCAGATTGGTAAATTTAGTAGTTTAGTTTTTAAATCAAAATATGTAACTGGTTTCGCTACGACTGGAGTCGTGGTTTTTCTTATCATAAAGTCTTTTTTTTTATACCACTGAGGTGGCAAACAAGCATACGGCCCACCTGATGGTAAGCGGTTACCGTAGCCTATGAACGCCTGCAATACCAGAGGTATTACGCGCGCGTTGCCGACCCTGAAGAAACCTCTTTACCCCCTTTTTGAAGAACCCCATGCTGTAGTCTCTTGTGAAAACCTCGGCAGGGAGCTCATTCTATAACGTGAGTGTTCGTAGGAGAAAATATCTCTGAAACCGCGTTGTACGCGACCATTTAGGCTGTAAGGTATGAGGGTGAACTCCCTGTCTATAGCGATGTCCCTGTCTATGATAGACTTAATTCTTAAACAATAATTACGAGATTAATAAATTAAATAGTTGAATGTAAGATTAATTTGCACTGAAGCTGTAGTGAACATTAGTTCTGCAATTAACACTGTACTGTGTATGTATTGTACGTAGTATTATGCAGGGAGGACAGTGTACTTGCTAATGGTAATTGGGGCCCAGTTTTGGGTATATTTGTCGGTGTACTGCCTTTATTAAGGACTGTTATATGGTTGGGTTCGTCCAGTTTTTGTTTAAACTTCCTGCTGAGGTCTGTAACGATTGTGATGTTTTCTAATTGTTATATTTAAGGTTGAAATTACATTTTTTCCCTTGAGCTACGTATTTTTTAAATTTCTAATTGAACTGTCAAACCTTAAAATCTTTAAACTCAATTTCTAATACATACATACATATATACATATCTGTCACGCCTGTCTCCCATTAGGGTAGGCAGAAACGGTGGAACGACAAATGCTTCGATTCAAACAAACCACTTTCGCTTCTTCCACATTCATCAATCTTTTCATACACGCTCGCCGGTAAATAAATAAATAAATAAATTTCTAATATAGGTAGTATATTCATTAATTTTAACATTTATTATAATATATAAGTAGGTAGGTATTATATTTATTTATAGTACATGTATTTATGCAATATTAATTATTATATATTTTAATATTTTATTTAACTGTATATTTGTTTATGTACTCTAAATATTAATAGTTGTAGCAATTCAGCTGCCCGCTAACAACATGCTTTCTAACTGCATTGGGTTGACTGGAAGAGATCTCTGTTAGAGATAAGTCCACCCTTGCTCACAATATTTATAAATGCATTAACAATATAATTTACAAGTGCAATAAAGAATATATATTATAAAGAATTTTTCAATTTAAATGTTTTTTTTATGATTGTTACCTCATAACTTTGTCAGTTGTAAATCAATATGGAAAAATCTTTTATTTGAAAGTGGTAACCGTCGCCTATAGACATGAGCAATACCATGGACACAACAAAGTATACTGTTTCGCCCATGATACCCCCCATGTGTTGCCATTCCTGAGGACTCAGGTGTTATTCCTCTGTACTCAGAAATTCATGCCATATCCCACCCTTCAAACCGAAACACAGCCATGCAAACACAACTGCTTCACGGTTTTAACACGAATGGGACAGAGGTGCCCAAGCAATCGACCTTTTTTATTTTTTACTGGTAATACACTCTTTTATGCTAATGACTTCGATCTCCTTTTGTATAAATAAGGTTGAATACTGTTTTCAATAGGTGAGAACGGAATGGTAACCTCGCCTGCGCTATCGGTATACGCTGGCGGGATACCAATGACGAGGTATAGGCGATGCCGAAAGCAAGTCAGTTACCCCACTGTGATGAATCCTAAAAGAAATAACTACGATAATTTTCAGGGGGAACCGCGTGTAAGTCGACCTGACAGAGTATATTGCCAGCGTAGAATTAAGCCGTAAACGTTGACCATGATATCGACATCTTTGGTAATTCTTTAGTGCAGTTTACTAGGCTTATTAATAATATGGATTGGTCGTTGGGTCTTTTCTAATTGTATAATTGTTAGTGAGTATACATTGACGCTTATCTGTGAGAGCTGTATTAGTACATTACTGCAGCGGCCAGCAACTGAAGCATTGATGGACGAACGTACAAATGTGGGCCGAGGCGTAGCCGAGGCGCACATACGTGAGTGTCATCAATGCCTAGTTGTGGCCAAGGCTTGTATAGTACTTTTCTCAAACAATGCGCGGAAATCAAAACACAATTTTAAAGTTCAATGACAAATAACGAACAATAATAATTTTTCACGCGCCATCATGTTCCTTTGTTTTTTTTTTCAATAAACAGTTTTCTATTTGCAAACCAGTTCGAAATTTAAATAAAACCTTGTATTAGTTACCTCCTTGGTAGCCATGTTCCGAAGTAAAAAGTCATTCCATTTTTAAATTACAGGACAGATATGAGTTTACATAGTAATTTATCTGGTCGCAAAACACGACAGATATGGATTTTTATACAAGTTTTGCCGGCCACTGCCCGCATGTATCTGGCCAGTACGGCAATTTTGATTTACCTCGAAGAAGATTGTCAAAATAATGCTCACATTTCCGAGTATGTTTGAGAAAACACCTTTAATTGACGTGTTAACGTTTAAGTGACGTGGCCTTAAGCTTGGTAGTGAGGAGTAAGATTTTTTTGTTCAAACTTAGTTTTAAACATTTTTTAATAGTAGTTGTTCTCTTTTACTTACTAATAACATTGTATATTGTCTGCTTAATTATTGTGAGCATATTGTTGGTGTGTCTTTTATAAATAAATAAATAAATGAAAATAAATAAATAAATTACTAGATCCCATTACTAAGAGTCCCTTTTTTTTTTTTTTTTTTACAACACAGGGGGCAAACGAGCATGCGGCTCACCTGATGGTAAGTGACTACCGCCGCCCATGATCACCCACAACACCAGCGGCATTGCAGGTGTGCTGCCGGCCTTTTAAAAAGGAATATACTCTTTTCTTGAAGGTTATGTTGTCGTATCGGTTCGGAAATACTGCTGCTGGAGTTGATTCCAAAGAATGGTTGTGCGTGGAAGAAAGTGCCTTGAAAAACGCACGGTGGAAGACCGCCACTCGTCCAGATGATTGGGATGAAACTTTAGTTTGTGGCGGGTTGTACGGTGGTGAAAATCAGCAGCAGGTATCAATCCGAACAATTCCTCAGAACACTCCCCATGATAAATTCGGTAGAAGATGCACAGAGACGCAACATCTCTGCGCAGTTTCAATGGGTCAAGTCGGACAGTAAGGCGTTGACTATCGATAATTCGAGCCGCCCGACTTTGAATGCGGTCTAACGGAAGGAGTTGGTACTGTGGCGCTCCTGCCCACAGGTGAGAACAGTATTCCATATGCGGCCTGACTTGGGCTTTATATAATTTCAGGCGGTGTTCTGGCATGAAATATCGTCTCACCCTATTGAGCACTCCTGAAGCTATCTTAGCCTTCTCCTCAGATGACCGCAAAACTGGACGTCGCAAGATATATCAACGCCCAGAATTCCTAGACTTGACTTTTTATCAAGGGAAGTGCCCTGAAAGTGAGGAGATACGACAGACGGCGTCTTTTTTGCGGTAAACGCGCAGACTTGTGTCTTTTTGGGGTTAAATTGGACAAGATTTTGTTCACCCCAGATCGAAACTTGATGGAGTGAAGTTTCGATTTCAGACAAAAGTCTATTCCGGCACTCATCGGTATGTGCCCGCGAGATCTTTGCATGACCGGTATATAATGTATCTCCTGTACTGTCGTCCGCATAGCAATGAATATTACTTATCTGTAACATATCATTGATATGCAGAAGAAACAGAGTCGGAGATAGTACACAGCCTTGCGGGACACCAGCATTCAAAGGTTTTAAATCAGAGCATGCACCGTCGACTACGACCTTAATGCTACGTTCCTTGAGAAAACTGGCGACCCAAATGCACAGTCTCGCAGGCAACCCAAATGAAGGTAGCTTTGAAAGCAGCGCTCTATGCCACACCCGATCAAAGGCCTTCGCAATATCCAGACTAACTGCTAAGGCCTCTCCCTTACTCTCGATTGCCACTGCCCATCGGTGTGTTAAGTAAGCTAAAAGATCACCGGAACGTCCCTGTCGAAAGCCATACTGGCGATCACAGATCAGCCGGTGCTCTTCTAGGTACCGGAGCAGTTGACGGTTAATGATGGATTCCATAACCTTCGAGAATAAGGAAGTGATAGCTATGGGCCTATAGTTAGCTGGATCTGAGCGATCGCCCTTTTAGGGATCGGATGCACCAGAGCAGTCTTCCAAAACTTTGGGACTATGCCCGATGAGTAGCTAAGCCGAAAAAGACGCGTAAGAACCGGAGCCAACTCTGGTGCGCACGTCCTAAGCACAATTGGAGGAATACCATCAGGCCCACTCGACTTATGGATTTCGAGGGAAAAAAGTGCTCTACGCACTGAGCGATGCGTGAATTTAATGTCAGGCATAGAGCTCCTACAACACGTGATGGTCGGTGGTGGTTTCTCCCCGTCATCCAATGTCGAGTTTGACGCAAAGATGGATCCAAGAAGATCGGCCTTTTCTTTAGCGTTCTGGGCCAACGAGTCATCCTCCCTGCGCAAAGGTGGAAAAGATGACTTACAGAAATTCCCTTGTGCAGCTTTGGCAAGAGACCAGAAAGCTCGAGTCCCAGAGGGCAAACTAGCCAGTCTCTTGCCAATTCTACTAATATGCTCTGACTTCGCTGTGGCTATAACTAAAGACCTAGAGGCAGAGTTATACTTCTTTTTAAGAGCACTGGTGTTAGGATCTCGCGACGCCACACCTTTAGCCCAGGTTAGGAAGCACTCCTGTTTCAGACGAAATGCTGTTCTACAGGAGGCTCCATACCAGGGCTGGGATTTCCCGCCGACGGGCACCACAGAGTTAGGAATAAATAATTCCATTCCCTGAAGCACCACATCAGCAATGGAATCGGCAAATCATCCAGTGTGAAGCAAACCTGCCTCCATGGGTAAGATGCGAAAAAAATCCGCATCTCATCCCAATCTGCCGACCTGTAGTGCCAAATGCGACGTCTACCCGTAGAACGAGGTGGAGTCGGACTCGTAAGAGGCACTTCGCTCCGCACCAAACAGTGATCCGACGATCCAAGCGGGGCTTCGACGGAGATCACATAGTTGTCTGGGTGGGTGGTCAGCAGAAGGTCCACAGAAGGTGAATGGTCCAACACATCAGGGATTCGCGTAGGCGAGGAAACAATTGTCAGACCATAAGCCAAAGCAAAGTCATGAACAGATCTTCCCGCATAGTCGGTTGTACGCGAACCAAGCCATTCGGCATGGTGGGCATTAAAGTCGCCAACAATCACGACTTCAGCGGAAGGAATCTGCTCAAGCAGGGAATCTGTAGCCATTTGGACGTGCTCAATTTTGGTCGATGTTACCGCTGTGGGACCTGTATAGGCACGCATAGATGCGGGGATGGTCATTGCAATCTACGCGCAGCCATAGAATGGACAGGTCCGTACCTTCAAGAGTCCCAAGGCGTCTACAGCAGATATCCTCTCTGACATACGCACATACGCCGGCACGCGAAACAAAACAATGTTCAAGCTTATACCCCGGGTAGGTCAGGTATGATGTTTCGTTAGGAGGGGATATCTGTGTCGACGTGAGGAAGAGCAATTTTTCTAGGTGGTGGTGGACAGCGTTCAGGTTTGAATGAATTCCCCTAATATTACAGAGGCTCACATTGAGCAAAGGGGATGCCGCAGAAGTAGAGCGGAATTTTGCCCCCCCCCAGAATACGCAGGGCAGCCCGAGCGTGGTTGCTCGAGGGAGGATTCTCCAGCAACATGGCTGCTGGTACCTGTGGGGTACGTTATTTTTTTTTACTGCCATGGTATTGAAAGATGGGGGGACGGAGTTGGGGGAGGATTTTAGGATAAGGAAGGGGATGGGTATAGGATGGGCCTCCGGACTCCCTCACTCACCATACGGAATGGAAAATAACGATATAGATAAAATAACGATAAGATATGGAAAATAACCCTTCTCTCCAGGTCAAATATTTAGTAATTAGTAATTACTAAAACATTACTAACGTTAGTAAATCAACAAGTGAATTTAGTACTGTACTTCGCCGGCCACTATTAGGACGCGTTCCGGCAGGCCGCTACACAAGCGCAACCTGGCGGCGAGCTGGTTAATTGTAGCAACGGATCTGATGCCATAAATCTGTGTCGACTTACCGCGTGAAATATTAACTGCGGGACGGTTTTGACACGGGCACTATGTACTCGCAGCTCCGTACCGGAGGATAGGCAACGTAGCTTGGACACGTAACTAGCCAAGACCCGTGTTAATTACGAATACATAGTGCACCTATAGCTACGGTTGTTATTATTTCTATTGCTGTTGTGATAAATTGGTACCTTATAATGCTAGAAAAGTAGATATTTTTGATAGATTTTTTTAAATAAATAAAATTTTAGAGAATTGTCAGACACGAAATTGATGATATTTTCGCGAAAGTTAAGTGTGATGAGGTAAAGTATGCTAAGTATTCATATAATAATTTATTGACATATTTAGATACACACACACACACACACACACACACACACACTTATTTAACTATCAATAAAATTATTACCATAATAATATAAGCAAAAGGTACAGCCTTTTGCTTCTTCTGTCTAATGTTTTATCTTCTAGTCGCCATTGTCATAATATATTTTACCAGAAGGAGACTTTGTACAAAAGTCGATTGCTTACCTCTGTCCCATTCGTGTTTCAACCGTGAAGCAGTTGTGTTTGCATGGCTGTGTTTCGGTTTGAAGGGTGGGATATGTCGTGGATTTACTGGGTACAGAGGGATAACACCTGAGTCCTCGGGAATGGCAACGTATGGGGGGTATCATGGGCGAAACAGTATACTCTGTATGTCCATGGTACTGCTCATGTCTATAGGCGACGGTTACCACTTTCCATCAGGTGAACTGTCAGCTTGTTTGCCATTCTAAGTTGTATAAAAAAATCTATAATAAGTTTACTATTGTAATCCTATGGAGGAAACAATAAAGAGTATCCGTCTATCTATCTATATTTTATTTTCTATTAGATTCAATACAGTTTGCTGGTCTTATCTATATACGTTCTGTTGATTATAGAACAGTTCCGCTTGACGCTGGGGTCACATCAATCAGGGAATTAAGCTGTAATCTCATTTGTCCGTCTGTCCCGCTCACCCCTGGTGGCCAGTACCACTCAGTTCCAGTCAAGGGTGGCTTGTTAATGACATTAAATATCAGACTATTGTGTTAAAGTTTTGAACTATTCAGCTATACATATATATGTAAAATTATATGTATATTATAATATATGAATTGGTTGGATAACCAACTGAGTGATTTACCAATGTTTAATCTAAATAGAAGAGGCAAAATGCTGGGCCATGACGATTTTTTTAAGAGCATAGTAGAAGGAAAGATAGAGGGCAAAAGAGGAAGAGGAAGACCGAGGATTAACTACATGAGACAGATAAAGGAAACACTAGGTGTCATGTCGTATAGGGAGATAAAGGATATGGCCTGGGATAGAAATGGCTGGAGGAAGATGCATGAATTAGTTGCACCGACAAGAGGAAACTCTTAAAGAAAAAAAATCTAAATGACTGACATAGTAATAATATATCCAGATTTTTGACTTTGTTTGCATTACCGGGATATTTTCACTGAGCGGATAAAAGAATTGACTTTATCTCCATTCCATATAGTATCTATATACTAAATTTCATAATAATTGTTTAAGCCCTTGGGGTTTTAAGAGGTAAAAAACAAACCTACCTTTTATGTGGTGTTTTTATAGGAAAAAACAATTTGTGGCCATAATTAGTGTCCTAAGAGGCAACTAAAGGATATAAGGTAGCACATGCAGACAATTGTGCAAGACATTGTTATAAATATGAGTAGTTATGAGTGATTCCTTAATAACTTGTATATTTTGTTTTATAAATTTTGCACGTTTATATATCTCCCACGCATAACTACTCTTTGGAATCAACTTCCAGCAGCAGTATTTCCGAACCGATACGACAACATAACCTTCAAGAAAAGAGCATATTCCTTTTTAAAGGACCGGCAGCACACCTGCAATGCCGTTGGTGTTGTGGGTGATCATGGGCGGCGGTAGTCACTTACCATCAGGTGAGCCGCATGCTCGTTTGCAGGGGGCAAAAAAAAGGGGCAAAAACTCATTTTATTTATTAAATAAATAAATATAGATACATCAAGACTAGAGATGGGATTTTACCCGGAAAAAACCCTAATGTGGGAAAAAATAGGGAAAAAACCCGGGGAAAATTCCCGAATGGGAAAATATTCGGGTTTTTTCATATTTAGCATATGTAACATCTAGGTAATGTGTAGATACATGTATATATCAAATGATACATACTATTTAAGTACTATTAGTACTAGTTAGAGCTAATCTAACTTTGTTTACTTTCATAATTTAATAAATACTTTATATACATGTACTCCATGCTATCTAATTAAATTAAATGAAATTAAATAAAAAACCTTTCTGTTTATGTGTAGCGACAAGTAACCCGAAACTACGTATGCGGGTAGGGGGGCGGGGTAGCAGGTATTAGCAGTGGCGTACGCGTATCTGTCTATCTCACACGTTGTTTTGGCTTCGTACTGTTCGCACTTGCTTTAATTTGTTGGTTTAATTGACGACTTGGATTTTGTTTTGTGGACTTTTGATTTCCTAGTGATTAAATACGTTTTTTACTTTGGATTGACAACTACTGCTACTCTTACGGACTTCGATACCTACTTCTTTTTATGAACGGTAATTTACCGGTAAGTTTAAGCTTTAATAATTGTTATATTAGACTATAAAAGTTTTAGGTACTATATTTGTGGATTCCTTGCAAACCTTGTACTTTTATTCATTGAAATTGATATATTTTGATTTTCCAAGTTTATTTACTGTAGGAAATAAATATTTTACAAAAGTAGAAATGAGTCATGTATAGAAATGGCCAAACGCTCGGGCGTTTTAGGCAAATTGGGCAAAATATAAATTCCTTCTTTTGGCCATTTATATTTATTTCATATTAGTTCCGAATGTTCACCTACTCTGTAAATATACAATACTTTAGAACAACTCTATGCATTTCTACTGTTTTTACATTTTTTTTTCCTTAGATCACATCATGCCCAGAAAGAAAAATACTGATGTATGGGAAAACTATTTTCATTCGGCAACCAGTAAAACAGTAAAATGCAAACACTGTGATAAAGTTTACCAATTCGGCAATGTTAGCAAGATGACCAGCCATCTGTTGAAATGTTATAGATGTCCAACTGTTATCAAAAACAAACTACAGAAAATACCTGTTACTAGCACAACTGCCACAAATCTGCCCTTGCAAGAGGAATCACATCATGAATTGTCACAGGATAAAAGTTTGACGGATACAATTTCTATTATTACGACTTCATCAGAAATTTCAACAGAAAGAAAACTTTATCTAGATCAGCTCTTATCGAAGGCAATATTTGTTAGCGGTTCTCCTTTATCCATCGTTGAACATCCGCTGTGGGTACGATTTTTTGACAATTTGCAACCACTTTATAAGTTACCATCTAGAAAAGCTATCTCCACAACACATTTGGAAACTATTTATAATGAAATGGTCAATGAAATTACAGACGAACTGAAGTCTATAAATGATTTGCATTTGCAATGTGATGGCTGGAGTAATCAGCGCAATGAAGGCATCATCAACTTCATTATTGCAAAACCCGAGCCTGTTTTTATTAAAAGCCTTAATACTCTTACAAACCGACATACAAGCCAATATGTATCTCAAGAAATAATCAAAGTTATAAAAGTGTATGGAGGCCACAAATTTGTAACTCTTATCGGAGATAACGCAAATAATATTCAAAGAGCATTTCAGATAGTTAAAAATTCATATGCACATATAATACCGCTGAGATGTGTAGCGCATACATTGAATTTGCTTTGCGAAGATTGCTTAAAACTAGAGCCTATTAATGCGTTCATATCGATTGCCACAGATACGATAAAAGCAATAAAAAGAAACCAAAGTATGAGCGCTTTATTAGCTCAGATTGTAAAAGAAAAAGGTTCAGGTGAAACATTAAAATTGCCAGGGAAAACCCGCTGGGGCAGTTACTGCACTGCGTTAAAAAGTTTAAAAAAATCCAAAGTTGCATTACAGACTTTAGCTGTTCACGAAGATGCCACTATTTTAGACGAAATAAAATCAAATTTATTGGATTTAAATTTTTGGACCATGGTAGAAAATTGTATAAAGCTACTGGAACCTATAACAGACAAAATTTTCAAACTGGAAGGCAATGAAATACTTATAAATGAAGTTTACATGGCTTTCAAAGATATTAAGTCTACATTAAATTTTGCATTTCCAGATATATCTGTTCTAAATGAGCATCATAAACAACATATTACAAATGCTGTAATTAGGCGAGCAGATAACTGTTTGAAACCCATTCATTATGCTGCATATTTATTAGATCCAAGATCGCAAGGCATTGAATTAGAAGAAGAACACGAGGTGGATGCAATGGAATTTATACACGACGTGAGCCAATCGCTCAATATTGACGTTGGTGTAGATTTAGCCAATTATAGAGCTAAACAGGGTTTATGGAGCAGACCATTTATATGGAAGAATGTCGCTGAAATTGACCCGGTAGTTTGGTGGAGAGGACTCTGCAAGTCCAAATTGCTTAGTAGGGTTGCAGTACGTATTCTTACTGCTCCCTGTACTTCAGCAGCCACTGAACGATCTTTTAGCACGCATGCGCATATACATAGTCATAAACGAAATAGATTGACTACAGACAGGGCAGCAAAAATAGCTTTTATATCGTATAATTGGAACCTGTTACACAAACATAAAAATGATGACAATGACGATGATGACGAGTCGTTATCTACGCCCAGGCAATTATCAAGTCCGTTGGGTAGCCCAATAAATGAAGAACAACCTTCAACATCTCGTGGATATACACAAGAAATAGAATTTTGTAATATTAATAATATATTTAATGACTATGACAGTAGCGACAGTGACTAAAAATTTTCAATTGTAAAAAACTTTACAAAAGTGTTGTAACTTTTATAAAGTGTAATAAATAATTGTTAGTAAGTATCTATCTTTGTTTTATTTTTTTTTGGTCAAATATTCTTAAAAGCTTTAATAGAGATTCTTTCTGCAATTAAGTAACATTCCATCACAATGCGCAAAAAAATCTTATGATAAAACAAGAAGACGTCTTTTTGTTGTTATAAAAAACTGCTGGTTTTATTCTAGTTTCTGAATCAGGCTACACATTTTGACGTTTCGAACAACAGTCAATAGCTAGTGCCTTATATACGCTGGCACAAAATATGTACGCATCACAATCTACCTATTTTTCGCTGCATTTGTTTTAAACATAAAAAAATATATAAATTTTTTTAAGATCGTGATAATTACGGTAAATAATGAAAATACCCGTCTATTGGGTTTTTTCCCATATAAATACCCGGTTTTTTCCCAAATGGGAAAAAACCTGGGTATACTCCCGTTGGGTTTTTTCCCACTGCCCATCTCTAATCAAGACACATTGTATGCGATAAGTAGGTAGAACATTGATAAAAAAACGAGTCAGCTATTTTGACAATTAGCTGACAGAATGTTGACACGTTTTTGAGATTCGATGCTCTATCTATATAATCTAAGAATATAATACAGAGTTTCCACTTATCCTAATATTAGGATACATAAGAATAATTGTTCATTACTACAGTAACGGCGAGCTGCATGGCGGTTATAAAACGTTAGTGCTCCATATACCTACCTAGTTTACTAAGTTGTTTTCATGCAAAGTTGATAATAGTTCTTAGCGAACGTAATTTAAATTTATGATTATTACCCGTTGGAATTGGATACGGTAATATTACTATTTCGGATGTAGTTTCCTTTTAAATTTTTGTCATACTAGCTTTTAACCGTGACTTTGTCTGTGTGACTTTAGACGTTTACAAACAATACGTTATATGACTATTTTTGATTCGATAAAGCTCTTTTTTTAGTTGGGTGAAAATGGTATGGTAACCGCGCCCGCGCTATCGGATATCAAAAATATATATAATTAAATTAAAAATTTGTTTTTAATTTACTTTGTTTTTGATTTAATAACATTATGGTTTAGATTATAGGACAAAATGAGAGCATGTAACACGAATATGACATTATGAACAATGTAAGGAGTAATGTCATTATGAGTAATGTCGTCATATAAATTTATGAACAAACATACACCTGGACATGATGTGGATCTCTGCCGCCTGTTGCTTCTCCTTCATCACAATTACGTCCATAGTCTAGCTGAGTTCAAGATAATATCTAAACGTCTCACAATATATTTCACTATTTGATATTTATTTATGTATTTATATTTCTTTAGACATTAGGTCCGTTGATTCTTCATGTTTTTTTTTCTGTTTAAATATAACATTATACATTTTCTAAAATAACTAGATAGATAACTAAAATAACAAGTGGTCTAATTTAGTATGTATTACAATTGACTCCAAAATGAGATTTTGGTAATTCATTGTTTATATTTTTCTATTCTTTTTCTGATAGAATGACGACTTTACCCGTGCATGGTATACACTGGCGGGGTACTAGTGAGTGATGATTTTTTTTTAATGGGTGAAAATGGTATGGTAACCCCACCTGCGCTAACGGTATACGCTGGCGGAGCACCAGTGAAGGGTGATAGATGAGAATGAAAACAGGCCAGTTAGCCCATTATGATGAATTCATCAGGAATTAACCATGATAGTTTCCAGGGGGAACCACGAGGAGCTCGACCTGGTTGGGTATATTGCTAGCAATGGGGTTCTCAGTCTCCATCACTAACAATCCCTTCCCCCCAATGAGTGATGACAAGCGAAGATAGGTCAGTTAGCCCATCGTAATGAATTCACCAGCGGGAGGGAAATCCAGAACGTGGAGATAGACTTGACAGTGTTGCTGATATACTGTTAGAAATGGAGAGTTATCTTCTTATTACTTATAAGATAGATAGATAGATAATTTATTTACATTACTTACAGCACACAAATTACAATTAAAAAAAACATACACATAATACACAGCAAAAGAGATAAAAGAATGAAAATAAAAAAGCAACAAAACAAAATATATAAATCAACAAGCGTGCCATAGTAACACAAAATTGTCACAACTCAGTTTATTACTTTGCCCTCAAAAGAGCAAAACACTGATATTCTGTTGTGGCCAAGAGTCAGTCGCGGAATTCCTTATTAAAAATAATAATAAAAAGAAATATAAATAAAATGCATTGTGTGTGCCCATTACATTCGCCTCCATTTGATATTATATTCTTATAGAGGTCACTTTCTGTCACATTCAGGCATTCAAGCAATATAATTCTTTCTGGTGTTGTAAGCATTCATAATTGCGATGGTTTACCATCAGAGGCATTTTGATTGCCACCCTGTGTCTATAAAAAAGGTCAGTGAAAGGTTACGGTGGTAATTTGTGACTTTTGCCACTCGCAGCGCTGACGGCCACTTGTCAGTGATGTATGGCGCTGAAGCGCTGAAACATACGTTTTTTTCCGCGTCCGCCATGATGGATCGCGTCGACATTGACCGTGCGTCACTCGATTGACGGGTCGGTCAAGTCTGTTTGAGTTATTTCCTGATGTTTGATATTTAATGGAGTGTGCGATAACCTAAATGCAGTACTTATACTGTATGTTGCAATATAGAAAACAATGAAATATATATTTGAGTTATTAGTTATACCAGAGGGAGTCTTTGTACAAAAGTCGATTGCTTGGGTACCTCTGTCTCATTCGTGTTTCAACCGTGAAGCAGCTGTGTTTGCATGGCTGTGTTTCGGTTTGAAGGGTGGGATATGGCGTGAATTTACTGGGTACAGAGGAATAACACCTGAGTCCTCAGGAATGGCAACGCATGGGGGTATCATGGGCGAAACAGTATACTCTGTTATGTCCATGGTACTGCTCATGTCTCTAGGCGACGGTTACCACTTTCCATCAAGTGGCCGTCAGCTTGTTAGTCATTCTAAGTTGTATAAAAAAAAATTACGGTATATTCAAGCCAAAAAAAATCGTTAATTTCGTATTTAATTTAAAATATTGACGTCACCTTACTTGATTATTTTCTATTGCATGTAAACTGAATTTGATGGCGTCAAAACTCACCACAATGTTAGTTTATTTTTATACAACTTAGAATGGCAAACAAGCTGACGGCCCACCTGATGGAAAGTGGTAACCGTCGCCTATAGACATGAGCAGTACCATGGACATAACAGAGTATACTGTTTCGTCCATGATACCCCCATGCGTTGCCATTCCTGAGGACTCAGGTATTATTTCTCTGTACACTATAAACTCACGCCATATCTCATCCTTCAAACCAAAACACAGCCATGTAAACACAACTGCTTCACGGCTGAAACACGAATAGGACAGAGGTAATGCAAATGACTTTTGTACAAAGTCTCTTTCTGGTAGTGTGACAATTACAGTTCATATAATACAAATGATTTGTGCGGTTATAATCCAAGTTTACTATAACAATTAAGTTAACGGCAACATAAATTGCCGGCCCTATTCGTCTCCTCGAGCATGAAACAATAAACTCTCCTTTCTCCTACGTCATAAATATCGCATTACTTTAAGTGTGCCCAGTAAAATTTTAACGATATTGCCTCATAATGCTGGCGGATTGCCTAGTAGAGTGGGCACGAACTTGTATCACAAATGTATACGGATTTAATGTTATTAGCCGAGTTAAAATTGACAGAAAACATTTCGTTTTTTACACATACAAAACACTGCCATTGGAAGAGAATTCCATTTGATGAGGTCCTTTGCACAAACAATGCTACATTAATTTTTAATGATTTTTTTAAATTTTTTTATATTTTAATTTCAAACTAAAATAGTAATATTATTATATAATTATGTAAACTTCATTATTATGTTGTTTTGTTATATGTAAAATGTATAATTTATATTGTTCTTAAAGAGAGATTGTATCTAATTAATGATATTATTTAAGTGAAATGTTTGTTTAGTGTATGTGTAAATAAAATAAATAAATAAATGTGATTAAGATATGATTCAGCGTACTATACCAAATACGCTACATATTCTACGTTTTAAAGCTTATAATATTTTTTATTCATCGATTTAATACATATACATGTAAAAACAATTTGGTATGATGAAAAAGAGTATTTTTGGAGAGTCATTACTAATTTTAGGTTATTAGAGAAACAAAGAAAGAAGAAGAAAGAAGGAAGAATTAAATATGACATAATTGGTTATGTATAAACTTAAGTTTGTCTAGTTCTTATGTTTGTAAATGGTTATAATACTGTACACCGCTCTACCCGCTGTCATTGATGCTTCTTTCCATTTGGGGTTTCCTGGAAGAGAACTTTTGTAGATTTAAGTTCGCCTTAGTACTCGTATATTTGCTTTTCATTGTTGTACTTCTTAGTATTTTATAACTGTGTGCAATAAAGTATAAATGCAATAAATATTTTTTATTTATAACACAGGAGGTAAATGAGCATTTGGCTCACCTGATGACAAGTGACTACCGCCGCTCATGATCACCCACAACACCAGACTCATTGCAGGTGTGCTGCCGGCCTTTTAAAAGGAACATGCTCTTTTCTTGAAGGTTATGATATCGTATCGGTTTCGAAATACTGCTGCTGGAAGTTGATTTCAAAGAGTGGTTGTACGTGGAAGAAAGTGCATTGAAAACACACGGTGAAATCAGCAGCAGGTGTCAATTCGAACCATTCCTTAGAGCACAGCGAATGATAATTTCGGTAAAAGATTTTTTTTTTATACAACTTAGAATGGCAAACAAGCTGATGGGCCGTCAGTTTGTTGAATGACCTGATGGAAAGTGGTAACCGTCGCCTATAGACATGAGCAGTACCATGGATATAACAGAGTATACTGTTTCGTCCATGATACTCCCCATGCGTTGCAATTCCTGAGGACTCAGGTGTTATTCCTCTGTACCCAGTAAATTTAAGCCTTATCCCATCCTTCAAACTGAAACACAGTTATGCAAACACAACTGCTTTACTGTTGAAACACGAATGGGACAGAGGTATCCAAGCAATCGACTTTTGTACAAAGTCTCCTTCTGGTATGCATAGAGATGTAACATCTTTACGCAGTTTGAGTGGGTCGAGTCGAATATTAAATGAATAAGTAGAAATAAGAAAGAATAGAAAAAAAACTATATCAAGTACCTGTCCTGTGAGTCATAGTAGGCTCACATCCTCCACTGCACATCATCATATCAAGTGAAAACTTCTAACGTTCAATAGGAGCATTCAACTAACCTATTCTGTTCGAAAATGTTGCTGGTCACATTAACGCTTCTAAGTTCAACACGGGGGAATTTCGAACTTAATATCTAAACAGTAAGTTAGTTAATCCCCCAACTGTAGCAACTTGGAAACTTCATTAGACGCCACGCTTTGCTAACTTACCCTCAACAAGCCCGAGCACCTTGGGGTTAAATCTAATACACGCGACACCCGGCTATTTGCAGTGCAATTAACTATAATATTGGGACAAAATTTAATGGACTTTTCTTTAAGTTTCATTTTCTGGTTCCATCTACTTCTATTCAATTTCCAGCTTTTTTATTTGATTCTGGTTCCATCTACTTCTATTCTATTTCCAGCTTTTTTATTTGATTCTGGTTCCATCTACTTATTCCGTTCTTTTTCTAGCTTTTTCATTTGATTTCAAGCTTCCAAGTACTTATTATTACAAAGATTAAAAACATATTGTCTCGTAGTTTTTAAAGGACTTCGAAATGTAGAAAGTTATCATTGCTCTGTATTTATCATGGATATTCTTTTTAATTTTACATTAATTTTGTTACGATTGAAAATTTTAAATCAATTATTCTTTTAAAAACGAATGGCACAAGGAAATTAAGAGTACCATGGGAACTATTACAAAATGACTTCAGTTAATTGCAATTTATTGATTTTTCTTGTAGTGTAATATAATATAAATCCCTCAATTTTTGCATATAGATTCAAGAACTTCTCACAAAAACGAGTTTAAAAGTTTGGCGATTCGCGCAGGAAAGTAGTAATTTATAAAACTGTATCACTCGGCTATCGTGTGTTTCGGAACTTCACCTTTAGCATCCGAACCGAAGGAACGACTCCGCCATTCACCAAATGGCGAAGATATTTTATCTCCGGCGGCTTACTAACTTTAATCCGACTTCGACGTTTACTTATACTTTTTAGGTAGTAAACTTTCATCTTTGGAATTCTTAATATTTTTGGATGCAACGATGCTGAATTTTAAACATAAGATTTTCTTGTTCGGCTTTTTGAGAGGCAATAGAGAAAATGAAGTTATAACCTCAACGGGTAAAGAATAGGTTTATGTTTAGTGTAGATATAATTTTTTTTTATATACCACTGAGGTGGCAAACAAGCATACGGCCCACCTGATGGTAAGTGGTTACCGTAGCCTATGAACACCTGCAATACCAGAAGTATTACGCGTGCGTTGCCGACCCTGAAGAAACCTCTTTACCTCCCTTTTGAAGAATTTAAGTATTTATTGCGTTTATGAGTAATTTTTATGGAATTTGTGTCACATAAAGGATT
Source organism: Galleria mellonella (assembly GCF_026898425.1). NCBI lineage: Eukaryota > Metazoa > Arthropoda > Insecta > Lepidoptera > Pyralidae > Galleria > Galleria mellonella. The sequence continues at coordinate 4,451,962 of NW_026442037.1, read as the reverse complement.
TTAATTGATGATAATGGAATGGCAACTGCGTCCGCGCTGTCGGTATATACTGGTGGGGCACTAGTAAGGGATTGGATTTAAGATGAAATGGTAACCCTGCCTACGCTATCGGTATACACTGGCGGGGCACCAGTGAGGGATGATAAGGCAGGCCAGTTAGCTCATCGTGATAAATTCACTAATGGATCAATCACGATGGTTTCCAAGGGAAACTGCGAGGATGTCGACCTGTGAGGGTATATTGCTAACAATAGGGTTACTAATCCTCATTACTAACAGTCCCCTTTCCCCCACCAGTAAGGGATGACAGGTGAGATTGAAAAGGCAGGATAGTTAGCCTGTCGCGATTAATGCACCCAGGACTAAGGGCGATGGTCTCCAGGGAGGAATACGTGGAGGTCGACCTGACAGGGTATATTGCTAGCAATGGCACTGGTAGTCCGCATGACTAACAACTCCGTTCCCCCAGATAAAGGTTTGCTCGATTGAGAATTTGCTAGACTTGTGGGCTAACTTTTGATACAATCCAGCTGGGATCTTAAAGTCATACGAGAAGACGTCAAACGGTTTGTTTCTAATTATAGATAATTCGTGTAAGTCAGCCTACTGGGAGCTTCTTAGGATCGCTGAGAACCTGATAATTTTACATAATATAATATATTTATTTATTAAATCAACTGGATGAGCTGTAAAGTTTTCCGATACGCTCACCCAGGAAATCATCAGTACAATAACATACATAAAAGAATAATATAAAAAAAGGTGTAAGAGATCATAATGAGCTGCCTTGAAAATCAGCCTTACCATATATGAAACAATAATCATAAACAATACAGGCCCGTTTGTACGTGACCTAATCATGTAAGGTTTTAAAAAGTTTGTACCAAACTAGGGGGTAGTAAGCGTTTTTGGTCGATTCTTTTGATGGGTGAAAATGGTATGGTAACCCCGCCTGCACTAACGGGATACGCTGGCAGAGCATCAGTGAAGGGTGATGAATCCATCCCATCATGATGAATTCATCAGGAATTAACCATGATAGTTTCCAGGGGAACCGTGAGGAGGTTGACCTGGTTGGGTATATTGCTAGCAATGGGATTCTCAGTCTCCATTACTAACAATCCCTTTTCCCCCTGGTTTTAGTCGATTGAAAATTATGATATGTTAATTTAAACTATTAATTTACTTAAAAATAATAATTAAGCACTTTTAATGGATCGTTTACGTGATATGTCTATTTAGACTTTTAATAAATTATATTACATATTTATTTATTTCTTATTGACCATATTCACGGAAATAATTTTGATATAAGAAGTGGACTATTATTATTATAGGTATAAAATAAATAATGTTTGTTTTATATTATATTATCTGTGATTGTGTCTAATTATAATTTTTTTATAATTATATTGCCTGCAGGAGCGTTGTCTTTTAAAATATTGGTACTAATTTACTTAGATCGAATATAGTTGTCTTATTTTATATCTATTATGTTATTAAATTTGGAAATAAAATTATTTAGATTTGAAGTCTGATGATTCTGAAGAACAAATTGGACTTTTGTATACTTTTTTTCTATTAATAAAATATCATAAATACCTCGTATTTTAAATTAATATAAAATGCTATTTAACAATAAAACTTTGGACATACAAAATATTAAAGCAGAATGTACAGAGTGGAAGCACCCGTTATCTCGTTTTAATGAATACCTCTTCGGGGATTCTTTGCGCATAGTTCCGATAAAGAGGTGTAGAAACTTCAAATTAAGATTCTTGGGAGTTTTGTCCGGGGAGATTAATGAAAGGTGTCACCTGGGTTCCCTAACGACGGACTTCTCTATAACAGATCAATTTTATGACGGCCATTGTGTTTAATTAAAATATTTTAGCTTGTATTTGGGAGTACTAAATATATTGTTGAAGATATCCGTGGCGGAGCGGTGGGCAACGTGCCCACTGATTTGCGTAAATGAGATCTCGGGTTCGTTTCTCGATTAGTTTTTCATAACAAAGGGGATTTTAGCTTGAGGACCTAACAATTGGTGTGACGTGGACAAGATGTAGATAAAAACATAAAAAAAAAAACATTTAAACCTATTGGCTCATCGTGATGATTCCCATAGAACATGAAAGTAATGTGTATTCATGGTTACAACACGACAATTCTGGTTATAAAATTCTGAAATATCTTGCATATCTATTTATAATATTTAATACCCAATCTTACAAATTTTTTTTTTAAATAATACTTCGGCACAGCAAATTTCAATTTGTATGTAGTGTTAAGATAATTGAAATATCTGTTTTTAAGAAATAACGATTTCAATACGAGGTTTGTCCGGAAAGTACGTATAAAAGTTTTTTAAAAATTTTATTTTACAATTATTCAGGTAAATCAATTTTATCCCCTTCAAAGTACTCCCCCTGTGACATAATGCACTTGTGCCAACGCCGTTTCCACTGTGAGAAGGCTCCTTGAAAGTCCTCTGGTTGTAGGTTTCTCAGCTGCCCCGTCGTAGCTTTTTTTATCTCATTTATGTCCCCCAAATGCCGCCCCCGAAGTACCAATTTGGTTTTTGGGAACAAGAAGAAGTCACACGGGGCCAAATCCGGCGAATAGGGGGGTGTTCGGTCACCGTAATGGAATTTTTACTCAAAAACTCACGGACAACAAGAGAGGTGTGGGCAGGGGCATTGTCGTGGTGAAGAATCCAACGCCCCTCTCGCGCCAATTCTGGACGAACTCGTGCCACACGAGCTTTGAGGCGTCTGAGCACATCGACGTAGAATTTTCCATCAACTGTCTGGCCTGGAGGGACGAATTCTTGATGGACAATCCCCCGAACATCGAAAAAAACAATCAACATTGTCTTGACATTTGAGCGGGATTTTCTTGATTTTTTTGTTCGTGGTTCCCCGGATGTCTTCCACTCTTTGCTTTCACGGCCATTCTTGCCGAGTTTCGAGAGAAACTTGATTACGACGCGCTGCTCTTCAACGGAAGCGGGCTCCATGCCGACGGGGTTTCGTTAAGAGGTAACTTCACAGATGGCGTGACAAGCCAGTTCGCACCGCACGGCGGTCAGACCAGAACTGAAGCATTGTTAGGGACATAAGGAAGGGGTCCTGCGCTTACCTGGCCTCCCCACTCCTCTTTATCGCATTCCAGAATACTTTTATACGAACTTTCCGGACAGACCTCGTACATTCATTCAGGACTTGGTTAGTTTTTTAATAAATTCTATTGAAATAGCCCATACTAGTGTATGTTTTTTTTTATACAACTTAGAATGTCAAACAAGTTGACGGCCCATCTAATGGAAAGTAGTAACCGTCGCCTATAGACATGAGCAGTACCATGGACATAACAGAGTATACTGTTTCGCCCATGATACCCCCTATTCATTGTCATTCCTGAGGACTCAGGTGTTATTCCTCTGTACTATGTAAATTCACCGCCATATCTCACCCTTCAAACCGAAACACAGCCATGCAAATATAACTGCTTCACGGTTGAAACACGAATGGGACAGAGGTACACAAGCAAACGACTTTTGTACAAAGTCTCCCTCTGGTCCCTCATGTCTTATAACAATTAATATACTTATGTCTGCCGAGACTACTGGCTTTCTACCTAGCATTATTCGCATTAGAGCCTTATTAAGACAATATGTATGTGCCGGGAACAATGAGAATAATAACCGCTCATAATGGAGAATGGAAAAATAGCTCGTTGGTTGCCAGTAGCCTGAATATCACAATGCGTCAGCCAACAATAGGCTAGGACCTACATTCGCGAGCGAATGAAATGAAAGCCTACAAAAATTGTACGTAAATTGGAGGCGAATGCCCATTTATAGTTTACCGAGACAGTATTCTAGTATTTTGAATTGGTACTCTCTTATAGGGGTTGGTATAATACGTAGTAATATATATAAATTGTAGTAATAATATCTACTTATGTGCACTGTACTAATAACGGGTTTATATTAAAGCGAACGAACTTACTGTTCCGAAGTATCGTTTAGAAAGAGTTAATAGGTCTTTTAGACGGGAAAGGGATTTGTTAGTAATGGAGACTGAGAATCCCATTGCTAGCAATATATCCAACCAGGTCGACCTCCTCGCGGTTCTCCCTGGAAATTATCATGGTTAATTCCTAATGAATTCATCATGATGGGCTAACTGGCCTGTTTTCATTCTCATCTATCACCTTTCACTGGTGCTCCGCCAGCGTATCCCGTTAGCACAGGAGGAGCTACCATATCATTTTCATCCATCAAAAAAAAAATAGGTCCTTTATGAGAATGGGCATTAAATGTTATACTAAAATACTGAAGAACATTTTGGATCTACCTTTTAATAAATTTAAACGATCTCGAACTTAATCGAGCTTTCTCGATCTAATTACGTGTAATTAGGTCGAGAAAGCTCGAATTCATAAAAATTTTATTTTAATGTAATAACTACCGGTTTAAGCTTACCTATATTCCTAGCAATATATCCTGTCAGATCGACCTCCACATGGTCCCCTTGGAAACCATCGTGCTGAATTCCACGTGTATCCATCACGAAGGGCTAACTGATCTGTCTTTTCATATTACCTATATCCCTCATTGGTGTCCCGCCAGCGTATACCGTTAGCGCAGGCAAGGTTACAATTTTATATACCACTCAGGTGGCAAACAAGCATACGGCCCACCTGATGGTAAGTAGTTACTGTACCCTATGAACACCTGCAGTATCAGAGGTATTACGCGCGCGTTGCTGACCCTCTTTTTTTTAAGAAACCTCTTTACTCTACTTTTGAAGAATGCTGTAGTCTCTTAGGAATACCTCTTTTTTTTTACAACACAGGGGGCAAACAAGCATGCGGCTCACCTGATGGTAAGTGACTACCGTCGCCCATGATCACCCACAACACCAGCGGCATTGCAGGTGTGCTGCCGGCCTTTTAAAAAGGAATATACTCTTTTCTTGAAGGTTATGTTGTCGTATCGGTTCGGAAAACTACTGCCGGAAGTTGATTCTAAAGAATGGTTGTGCGTAGAAGAAAGTGCCTAGAAAAACGCACAGTGGAAGACCGCCATTCGTCTAAATGATTGGAATGAAATTTGAGTTTGTGGCGGGTTGTACGGTGGTGAAAATCAGCAGCAGGTATCAATCCGAACAATGCCTCAGAACACTCCCCATGATAAATTCAGTAGAAGATGCACAGAGATACAACATCTCTGCGCAGTTTCAGTGGGTCGAGTCGGACAGTCCTCGGCAGGGAGCTCATTTCAGAACCTGAGTGTTTCAGTGTGTACTCGTACAATTCCATTATTATCCATTCAAAAAAAAACCACAACTGTAACCAAACAGACTGACAAACAGACACTCGTTTCTCGTATTTCTTATAATATATGGTACAATAGAGTTAGTAGTTTTGTTTTTTTTTTAATGCATCGCGTGTCAGTCGCGTTTACGATCGCAATTATTGTCGCAACTCGGCCGCGATTTATGGCAGCTGTGCCGGCGACAGGCTCGTTAGGAACTGTATTCGTTTACTAGTTAAAATTATCCGGTATACAAAACTGTAATAGGTGCTTACATTATATAGATAAAGTAAACTCAAAAAGGGTCAACTTTATGTCAGCTGTTAGTTTGACCTTGCAGATTGGGTAGTTCCAAATTAACTTCACTGGGTGTGCAGTAATAACGAATTTGTTCTTGATTCGGATATGATTTTAATATGTAAGTAAATTAAATATATAAATTTACAATATCTTTTGTATTTTTTTTTTACAACACAGGGGCAGCAAACGAGCATGCGGCTCACCTGATGGTAAGTGACTACCGCCGCCCATGGTCACCCACAACACCTACGGCATTGCAGATGTGTGTATACGAAAAGAAGAGGTGACAGTATATAATTCCAGTAAAATATGACGAATGACGTGAATGTAGCGGCTGATCAGTGGGACGTCGCAATTTGCTTCACACTTCACGATCCTTGCAACAATCATAGATTATGCAGTAAAAATCAGTGTTCTATATACTTACGCACACAATGCGTCTTGATGTATTATTTAATAAAAAAAAATGAGCGTTTACGCATTAAAAAGATGCAGAAGTTATAAGACAAAATAAATATAGAAGTTATAAAGGAAACATAAACTATTTATCAAGCAAAATTGTATGAAAAAATTTATTCGTGTTTCTCGAAGCATTTCTATGGGGACACTATTTCTATATAATCTAAGAACAGGTGTAAACCGGTTTGCATGATCTCACGTAAGTTAGTGAACAAAGTCCGTGGTAAATTTCTAAATTCAAACGACCTGAGGGTTACTGCAAGTCATCTCACACGTGTTTCGGCTTTTAAACAGCTGTACTTGTATGGCTGTATTTTCGGCATTGCATTGTAGTCTGTAGTGTTTGTGGGTTATTTATATTTATTTATTTATTGTTTTTCACTACATAGTATAAAACAAAGTCGTTGTCGCTGCTGTCTGTCCCTATGTATGCTTAAATCTTTAAAACTACGCTAACTAATAACTACTTTAAAAAAACCGCTTCAAAATCCGTTGATTTTGAAGCGGTTTTTTTTAATAGATAGAGTGATTCAAGAGGTAGGTTTATATGTATAATATATACATAATATTGTAGAGAAACACTGATAATTTTAGAGGTTTCTAATGTGACGTGATATAATGTGTAGCCGCGCGAAGCCGGGGCGTGTCGCTAGTGCACAATAAAATTCGTACATATGGCGAACTTAATGCCATATTGCATTCTATACTAGTTAATCATTAGGTGAAAACCGTAGGTGTTTGAAAAACATCTAGAGGCGACGGTTAAACTTTACATCAGGTGGACTGTCAGTTTGTTTTTTTTTCTATTTTCGTTTAGAAGTTGCATAAAAAATTTTAAAATTTATTAAAACAAAGGTTGACTGGGAGAGAATGCCACACAGCATTAAGTCCAACTTCTGTATCAAATATTTTTTTTGTAATGTGGTCAATAATATATTTAATAAATGAATAAATAACATATACAATATATATATATATATATATATATATATATATAATTACTTCTACTGTGACTTAAAGTTTTAATATAACAAAGGGTAGGAATACTTAAGTGACACTTCTAGCTTTTCGTTTATTATCAGGTAAACTGTGTATCAAACACACTGATAATTTCTTTCATGAAAAACTTTCTACATTACTGATTAATATCGTCGTCATCATTTCAGCCATTATTCATCCACTGCTGGATGTAAGCCTCCCCCATAGACTGCCACCAGGAACCGTCCCGAGCCACCTGCATCCACTGACTTTGTACAATGCATTTCAGGTCGTCACTCCATCTAGTGGGAGGTGGTCCTACACCGCGTTCAAGAATCTTTCTTCCCCATTGATTGTCGGTTCTTCGAGCTATGTGACCGGTCCATTGCCATTTAAGCTTGCTTATCCTTCTATATCGATTAATATATATATAATATTATTTCAAAATAAGTAAAAGTTTCTTTGCAAGTTTGTCAGACAGTGTAATGTGAGACCCCAATATGTTATTTATAAATAACAAAGACTATTTTTTATCCAAGCAAGGGAAAGGATAACTTAATATTCATAAAGTTACCCTCCGCACATATTATCATGATGAAATACATACGCGAAAAACTTTGCAGAGTTGGCCAAGAATTCCCCGAGACGAAACAATACGACATCTTATTTGAGGGTGAAAACAAGACAATGCTTTTAAGCGATTCCTCTAAGCAGGGTCGCTTGCTTAAACCCGCTTAGTTTGCTTGTTACATATACGTACGTGTGATGAGTTTGTAAGTACATACTTCAAACAGTATCCTTCACAATAAGTGTTCCTCTTGTGACGAAGTAAGAATTCAATATTCCAATAATAGTAAATATTAAAGCGCTTACAGAGGAATAACACATGAGTCCTCAGGAATGGCAACGCATGGGAGGTATCATGGGCGAAACAGTATACTCTGTTATGTGCATGGTACTGCTCATGTCTATAGGCGACGGTTACCACCAGGTGGGCCGTCAGCTTGTTTGCCATTCTAAGTTGTATAAAAAATAAAGACTTTTCTTTACCTTTAAGTTTTCATTCTTAACTGGCTACCCTCTCCGGCTTCGTACAGGTGTACTAATGAAGAAAATAAGACTTAATCTTCCCTCGCAGTTTACTCAATCATATTTTTATATGAGTAACTAACTTACTTAAGTAGTACTTTAATATATAAACGTAAAATACGTACAATCCTTACCCTATCAGGGTACAAACACAACAAAAATAGAATGTGTTCTACAAAAGAAATTGTTTGTGGCAAAATAATTTTTTTTTACAACACAGGGGGCAAACGAGCATGCGGCTCACCTGGTGGTAAGTGACTACCACCGCCCATGATCACCCACAACACCAACGGCATTGCAGGTGTGCTGCCGGCCTTTTAAAAAGGAATATTCTCTTTTCTTGAAGGTTATGTTGTCGTATCGGTTCGGAAATACTGCTGCTGGAAGTTGATTCCAAAGAGTGCTTGTGCGTGGAAGAAAGTGCTTTGAAAAACGCACGGTGGAGGACGGTCACTCGTCCAGATGGTTGGGATGAAATTTTAAATTGATTTAAAACTAAACTATTCAATCTAAAAGTTTAGATAAAAAATGAATTTTTCTAATAGGTTTATAAACGACGGAGTTACGAGGTTACAAACATTAAAAATATATCTGAATTAAAGATGTCCTCCATTTTTGAAGAAGTAAATAGTTACAGACATATTGGTATCGACTTACAGTTATATAATATATATTTTTTTATTATTTTTGTAATATATTATTCATTGTTTGTTACTTTTAATCGAAATTGACCAACTAACCGTTTTGACATTTGGCAGTTACGAATTATATTGATGTGATGAAATAATGGATTACTTTTTCCTCCAAAAATTAATATTTCATAATATTTCACGAGAGAAAACTCTGTCTATTTAAAAAAAAAAAGGTATAAGTATCCGTTTATGGCCACGAAAAAAAATATCAGATCAATTGAAAATTATATAGGAACATTTAACTTCCCGCAACTTCGTTGTTTTTATATTTTTTCGACAAACATACTAAACAGTCTCCCCTTTTTATTATTATTCACATAAATACACAAGTATCTACAGAATTTACTTTGAGATTTCATAAATATGCACCCCCGAAATTGACCTGTTTATATGCACCTGTTTTTTGTACAATAATATAGCTATAAAGAAATAGATATATTCAGTTGTGATGAAAAAATGCTGAATACCATATTTTAATATTATTCTAATTTTGTAAGCTGATCGATTGAGTCTAAAGGTATTTGCTTTACATAACACTAATGTAAGAAACTAGTTTGTGACCAAAATGGAATATTATTTAGACTAAAAAAATCGTAAAATCGGTCTTTGTTAGTATCGAGTACATGCACAATTAATTATTATATAACTACTACATTGATATCTATGTTTATTTTATAAATGTATGTATGTATTTATTTATTTAAACTTTATTGCACAGTAAAATTCTATGTACATTTGGCGGAGTTAACGAACGGTGTTCGCTAATTACTAACTTATGCTAAAATATAATTAATTGTATTGTATTGTAAAATATTTATTGTACATAATTTACATTAGACACATTATAAGATTTAACAATGGCGGACTTATCCCATAAAGGGATCTCTTACAGTTAACCTTTGAGAAGCTGAAAGAAAACTATATTTTTTTAACCACCATCTAATATCTCTGCACATCCTAAAGATTGACCGGTAGAGAATGCCTTCTTGCACCACATTTTATTGGTCAATAAAGTTTAAATATAAAAATAAAAATGAAGATTTATTTTGGAAGACTTTTAAAAATAACAATGTTGTAAATAATAGATATAATTTAGTTTTAAGAAATTAGTTTCCATATGGATTGCTCCAGAGACTATAGAGTTATGTGGCTTTGTGTTTTGCCCAGTTGTCGATAGTTTGAAACTTGTGTCAGAAACAGAGTACTGGTTCACAAGCGTTTTGCAGCTTGTAGTATATTATGTGGTATGATATGTATTTAATACAAATAATAGTTTAATTTAATTTAATTTTTTAGTTCATTTTTACCCAAAAAGGGTTGACGTCAAGCAGGCGGTCGGTCGTAAAACTATAAGCCAAATCCTTTAGTAATATGGATTAAATCATATGAGGCCGACTCCAAATAATAATTGGGATAAGGGCTTTTTTTTACAATACAGGGGGCAAATCCTTTGGTAATATGGATAAAAACATTGCAGGTGTGCTGCCGGCCTTTTAAAAAGGAATATGCTCTTTTCTTGAAGGTTATGTTGTCGTATCGGTTCGGAAATAATAATTGCTGGAAGTTAATTCCAAGGGTGGTTGTGCGTGGAAGAAAGTGAAGAAGAAAGGGTAGGAAGATGACGATGAATTTTTAATTTTATAAAGCAATTGGTGGCAACGGAATATACCGTGTCGTCACCAGAGATGAGTTAGTCTACCTGGCGTCTCTGGAAACGTAAATGGCGTCTCCCCCTAAAAACTTGTCGCCATATTTTTTTACTGAGGAACTTCTAAGCAAAATGTTAACGACTTTCTGATGACGTATAATATTGTACATTCTAAATTCAAATTTTCATAGTTCATAGTGTTCTTTTTAGATCTCAATACTTCCTTTGGATCTCGGTTCCTCCAGGCGTTGTTTGACTGCGCTCTCTCCTAGGGCCGATACTAGACACTATATGTATGTATATTAATATAACAATATCTATATATTTGTTGTTACATATTTGTATTTTGGCTCAATAACTTATCGACATATATTCCTGTATTGAATATATTGTATAATCGATAAACAGTACAGATATCTGACTGATATGGGTAATGTCGAAATGGGTAATGACCTTTTTTCCGCTATCAATGTCCATAGGATCCTGATATATAGATACCGGTACGCACTAATATTATCACTGATTACTGCTTATCATTATTTTTTATTTTTATACAGGATATTGTACGAGACGAGAAGGAATCAAAGAATATCACTACGACAGAAAGAAAACTCAAAATACAATCTTTTACATGGATTGGGCTGGTGCTACCATACCATACCAGAGGGAGACTGTACAAAAGTCGATTGCTTGGGTACCTCTGTCCCATTCGTGTTTCAACCGTGAAGCAGTTGTGTTTGCATGGCTGTGTTTCGATTTGAAGGATGGGATATGACGTGAATTTACTGGGTACAGCGGAATAACACCTGAGTCCTCAGGAATGGCAACGCATGGGCGGGTATCATGAGCGAAACAGTATACTCTGTTATGTCCATGGTACTGCTCATGTCTATAGGCGACGGATACCACTTTCCATCAGGAGAACTGTCAATTTGTTTGCCATTCTAAGTTATATAAAAAAAACAAAACCATCGTTGGATAATTAGAATAGAAGAAGATTTAAAAAACATGATGTACCAATTAAAATTCTCTCCGATAATAATCCGAAATCTCTGAACACTGATAACAAATCAATTAAACCCAATCTAATATGCCCAGTAGATATTGTGGCAGGGCAAAATGTGGCCATCACATTTTGTAGATTTATGTTCATCATAACGGCAAAATTGGACAAATATTTCTGACTATTCCATAAGGGAGAAAGAGATTGTTAGTAATGGGGATTAGTAGCCCTATTGCTAGCAATAACTCTCTCAGGTTGATCTCTTCGCAGTCTCCCCTGGAATCGTGCTTGGTTAAATTAATCACAATGGGCTAACCGACCTGTCTTTTCATCCTCACCTATCAATCTTCACTGGAGCTCTATGGGCGTATACCATAAGTGTGGGTGGAGTTCATCATCACGAAGTTACTATTCCATTATCACCTATAAAAAAAAGTTAAATCCACACCTGCTTTTAGGGTTCCGTACCAAAATGATTCAAAAGAATCTTTAATCTGTAATAATTTTTTTTAATTAAAAACTTATGTTGATCTTTCCCGTAACATAAATCAAGTCACCGTTGCACGTTTCAAGATGACTTGAGGGCGCTATGTAAATTCACACGTTCCCTGCCAATGATTTATATATGAATAACTGTCATGAATCACTACGCATCGTGACCGTTGGTAATTGCCTCGCCAATCGAATTAATCCCGTCCGATAGTGGTTTACGATACAGTTTTCGTAATTGATTTCATCTAGCCAATGATAAGTTTTAAACCGTGTTTAAATACATCGGTTATATTTTTGTGTGTTTATTGCTGCACGGAACGTATTTGTTCTAAATGATGATTGCAATTTAGCGGTTGTTGTAAGTCGTATGGTGCATTTAATTCGATTTTCACCAGAGGGAGCTTTTGTTTATCTATTTGTCTTTGAACAGCTCTGTTCGTATTTATGTCGCGAAGTAGTTTTTTTTTTGATGAGTGAAAATGGTATGGTAACCCCGCCTGCGCTAACGGGATACGCTGGCGGAGCACCAGTGAAGGATGACAGACGAGAATGAAAACAGGCCAGTTAGCCCATAATGATGAATTCATCAGGAATTAACCATGATAGTTTCCAGGGGGAACCGCGAGGATGTCGACCTGGTTGGGTATATTGCTAGCAATGGGATTCTCAATCTCCATTACTAACAATCCCTTTCCCCCCTGTCGCGAAGTAGTTGTAGTCATATAGTATTCAGGTAAACTATATCTTGGACTTATTCGATTTGGTTTATGTACGTAATTTAACGAGACTATTTATATCAAATCTTATAAAATTCCTAACTAATTATACTGATAGAAAATACCGAAAAAAAAAACAAATTAATCCATGTGACAGTATTTTGCTTGCCCTCTGTCACGTTGAATTCATATGCGCTCGGCGAAATGGGAGTACGTCGAGTATTACGTAGTCAGTCGACAGATGCCTCTTTTCAATATGAAGCCACGTGAGTATATTTGATTGATTTTATACAAGCTATATTACGCGACATTGCTCGCGTGAATCAATATATAAAGTATCCTGTGTGCCGAGTTTTTTTAATGGGCAATGATGGTATGGTAACACCGCCTGCGCTATAGGTATACACTGGCGGGGCACTAGTGAGGGATGATAGGTGAGGGTGAAAAGACAGGTCAGTTAGCCCATCGTGATGAATACACCTGGAACTCAGCACGATGATTTCCAGGGGGATCATGTGGAGGTCAACCTGGTTGGGTATATTGCTAGCAATGGGGCTCTTAATCTCCATTATTAGCAATCACAATATGTGTTAAGTTAGGATATGACATACCCGTGCACCTAGCACGGGTATATCATACATGTCCTACATGGAGAATAAGGGCCCCATTGCTAGCAATATACCCAACCAGGTTGACCTCAATTCAAATCCATTTAGCAGTTTATGCGTGAAAGAGTAATAAATATCCATGTTTCCATATATCCTTAAGAACTTTCGTATTTGTAACATTATTAGTTTTTTCTCGCGACTGTGTCTGTCTGACCAGATCTTTATTTAAAGAGATAAACGGCAGACTTACCTTTCTACATCCCATATATCTGTATACCATATTTCATAGTGATTGGTTATGTTCTTAAGACGCCAAGAGGAACAAAAAAACAGCTAAAAACTCCCTGCTACATTTATAATATTAGTATAGATAATATGTGATCATATCTTGTAATTAGACCATTTGTTGGCCAACCCTTTCTTTCCCGTGAGTGTCGTAAGATGTGACTAAGGGACGGTTTTTTTTTATACAATTTAGAATAGCAAACAAGCTGACAGCTCACCTGATGGAAAGTGGTAACCGTCGCTTATAGACATGAGCAGTACCATGGACATAACAGAGTATACTGTTTCGCCTATGGTACCCCCCATGCGTTGCCATTCCTAAAGACTCAGGTGTTATTCCTCCGCACGTATCCCACCCTTCAAACCGAAACACATTCTTCACGGTTGAAACACGAATGAGACAGAGGTGAGGACTCAGGTGTTATAATATTAAGATAATAATCATTTCTTGTAACTGTTTGTATCTCTAATAAGTTTACTATTGTAATCTTTTGGAGGAAACAATAAAGAGTAACTATAATAGGATTTTTTATCCCAAATCAGGCAGACAAGGTCACGAGACACTCTTACGTAGTTTATGATATTACCAAGTAGAATTCAATAATGCGAACCAAGTGGCCGGTTATATAAGAAGGTAACAATAAAACAAAAATGGCCGAATCGTAAAAATATAAAGCCTATTAGAAGGAACAGTCCTTTTTTGTTGTAATCTCGTAATAGCGGTAGGTATATGTTGAGGGTTTTTAGGCCTCTTGTTTATTATCCGATAAAAAGACGTTATATGTACAGATATTAGTTGGCGGGACGAGATTGGGCTGTGTTATGTGCCTATCGTGTGAGCTCTTACTTATAGTTTCGCGTGAGAGACCCATATTGAGAGAAACATATTGGTGTAATATTATGTTAATGTATCGTATATTGTGCACGTCTGAAGGTGCCGTTATACCAAGGGAGTAGGTATAATAACAATAACAATAAACGTTTATTTAATATACTAGCTACTGCCCGCGACTTCGTCCGCGCCGGATAAAAAGTAGCCTATACTCTTCTCCATTCCAAATAGTATGTGTATATCAAATTGTACAGTGATTGGTTAAGTTCTACGATGCTATAATTCAATAAACAAACTCACTTTCGCGTTTTTTGATCCAAAACACAGGGGGCAAACGAGCATGCGGCTCACCTGATGGTGGTTTTACTTGAATATTATTCATTTATTTATTATTAATTTATTTCTTTCCTTAGATTTTTTTTTACAACACAGGGGGCAAACGACCATGCGGCTCACCTGATGGTAAATGACTACCGCCAGCCATGATCACTCACAACACCAACGGCATTGCAGGTGTGCTGCAGGCCTTTTAAAAGGGAATATGTTTTTTTATAATATTAGTAAGGATTGGTAGGCAAAAAATTATTCTTATATATTATATAAGTAATTTATAATAAGAAATGCAAAATGATGAAAGGGCCTTTTTTTAAAAACCATGTTGTATTTGTAAATCAAATATATATGAATACTCAGTACTGTGCGGCACTCACCAATCTTTTTATACACGCTTGCCGCTGAGTACTTTTAATTTAGCTATTCTTCAGCACGTTATCTACTTAGTCGACTTACGTCCATCTCCTATCGACATCTCCGTTCATCTGCGCTCGATAGATCTCTTTCGTAATTCTTCTTTTATCCATTCTCTCTAAATGGCCAAAACCATAACATTCCCTTTGTCACTACATCGTCTTTCAGTCCACATTTCTCTATAACCACAAAATTCTTCACTCTATCTCTTAATGTAATATCACACATACTTCTCAGAGCTCTTACTTCTACAGCACTTATTCTGCTTTACAGAACAAAACTAGGTACGTTGTCTATGGTATTTTAGTAGATCTCTATCCAAGACAACGGTTCACCGGGGACACTCGCATCGTATATACGCGAGAAGGTGTACCGCTTTTATAAACCTTGTTTAGTTAAAAGCATTCTCTTGGAGTGAGTTTATGTCGGGGGCACCACATTATCCCCTCCACTGCGACCACCGAGATATGCCCCCTTTGTTACGATTATATGTATTTATACGTCAAAAAAGCAAACTCTTGTACCTTCGGCGTAATAAAAGGTAATGGAAAGGCGGTCGTGAATTCGGGATGGTGGAATCTTTGCGGGGGAAGTAATTTGGACAGGATTATGACTTCTGTGAATGAACATTAAAACAAAGCCCCGGGCAGTGTCCGGGCTGGATTTTTTGTTATAATAAACGTTCGCTTCTGCTCTATTAAGTACAGTAAGTAGAAAATCTTGCTGATGTTGGAAATGCGAAAGTATGTAAAGATATTTGGATATTGTAAAGGTTATTTTTATGATAATTTACACGGACAAACTCGCAGGATACAGCCATTATTGTAAATGTGATAGTTTATTTATTACTAGATTTTAACAATGGCTTCGTCCGTGAGACTGGGAAGTGTTCATTGCCTGGGTTAAAAAAATGTCCTTTTTCTCCCTTATAGTATGTGCATACTAAATTTCATAGTAATTGGTCAAGTCGTTAAGGCAATATGAGGAACATATAAACTCATTGTTGCAATTTCCATACAAGTCACGCGGTCATGTGATCAACTAAAGGTCGTATATTTTTAGATTCAGTCTCTTTTTGGCCCAGATTGTTCAGTTATATTAATACTTAATATTATTAGAGTTTTGGCTTGGTATACCCTGTATGACTAACTCTATTCGATTCATAGATCATTCGATTCTGAGATCGTAAATTTAAAAGTACCAAAATTTAAGTATATAACATACTTAAATAAACGTGTACACATTTACAAAACACACACATTAGTATGATCACATTCTTGTTTTGTTTTTATGATTACATTGCCAATCTGTCAACACCAGAGGGAGACTTTGTACAAAAGTCGATTGCTTGGGTACCTCTGTCCCATTTGTGTTTCTACCGTGAAGCAGTTGTGTTTGCATGGCTGTGTTTCAGTTTGAAGGGTGGGATATGGCGTGAATTTACTGGGTACAGAGGAATAACACCAGAGTCCTCAGGAATGGCAACGCATGGGGGGTATCATGGGCGAAATTGGTACTGCTCATGTCTATAGGCGACGGTTACCACTTTCCATCAGGTGGGCCGTCAGCTTGTTTGCCATTCTAAGTTTTATAAAAAAACGTTATACGTTGTACTACATATTGACCGATAGGCAATTCTACGGTTTATGCCTACTATACTGTTTTTTTTTTTAGAAGAAAAGTAAAACCTATATATGGATGTGAATGGTTTTATACATTATTCAATTCTCAACCGAGTGCTATTAATACTTCAGTATTCATAATTAATTAGCTGAAATATTAAAAAGGAA